>NC_071656.1:3303484-3603484 GCF_014839835.1 Dryobates pubescens | reverse complement strand
GAGGAAAAAAGAGGTTGTACCATCTTTGGAAGAAAGGTGAGGCAACCCATAGAATGTTTAAGGATGCTGCTAGGTCTTGTAGGAAAAAAAATAGGGAGGCAAAAGCCCATTTAGAGCTTAGACTGGCCTCTGATGTGAAGGACAAGAAAAAATCCTTCTATAAATATATTAATAGCAAAAGAGGGGGCAAGAACAACCTCCACTCCTTGGTGGGCATGGAGGGGAACATAGTAACAAAAGATGAGGAAAAGTACTTAACACCTTCTTTGCCTCAATTTTTAATATAGTTCCCCTGTGTTCCAGGAGGGGGTAGTTAGAGATCTCCTCAATCGCTTGGATCCCCACAAGTCCATGGGACCGGATGGGATCCATCCTAGGGTGCTGAGAAAGCTGGCAGATGAGCTGGCCGGGCCGCACTCCATCATTTTTCAGCAGTCCTGGCTCACCAGAGAGGTCCCAGAAGACTGGAAGCTGGCCAACGTGGTGCCCATCCACAAGAAGGGCCAGTTAGATGAGCCAGGGAATTACAGGTCTGTCAGCCTGACCTCAGTGCCAGGCAAGATTATGGAACAGGTCATCTTGAGTACAATCACACAGCATTTACAGGATGGCCAAGGGATCAGGCCCAGCCAGCTGTCTCGGTCTGGAGAGGGAAAGAGACTCAGTTCTTTTGAATATTCCCGTGTTGTGAAATGAGAGGCACAAACAAGGCCAAAATATCAACAGCTAGACTATTTATTACATAAATAAAGTGGATGGATCAGAAGGGGAGAGAGAGAAAATAGAGAGGGAGAGAAGAGAGAGAGAAGAGGAAAGGAATTATATTACCACACCCCTCACCCCCCCACAAGACAGTTTGAGTCTGTGGAGGAAAGGTGCTGCAGGAGATGTTGGGTCTGTAGAGCAACGGTGCTGAGGCTTTGGCTGTAGAAGTGATGTGGTCCTCTGAGCAGCCTCATCAGCTCCATGAGTTGCAGCAGGTGGAACTTAGGACACGGAAAGAGGGTTTGGTCTGCTTCTTCCAGGCTCCATGGCCTCTTTTCTTTGGAGCAGCATTGTCCCAGGCTTTTCCTTCTGTGGTAGGTTGAGAGAGGGCCTAGCTCTCCCTCCCCCACAGAGTAAGAAACCACAGCTAAACTCAGTCAGAGAAGCAGACTATATTTACGAGCATATATAGAAAGCAGGCCATATATAACACAATATATAGAGGTATTTACAATATATATACAGAAATATACAGCAAAGAAAAAAAATAACACAATGAAATTCCCTCCTCGGGGAGGAGGGTCTCCCTCCCTGTAACCCCCTCTCTCCCCCCCTACCTCCCTTTTTTCCCCAAAAAGGGGTTAGAGAGAAAGAAAGGGAGTTATTAAGGAAAAGAGATGTTATTAGGCTTCAAAAGCCCATGCAGAATTAGTTTGCTTATCTCAAGGTCAGCTCCGCCTTAGTTTGCTGAGAAGCAGGCAGAGAGAGAAGCAGTTCAGGCTGGCACGGCAGAACAGGGCTGAAACCCAAACGGAGAAAAAATTCCAACTGCCCTACAATTTTAAAGTTGCATTTTGCCCATCCACCAATGAAATTCGTTTAGAATATCTCAGTGTTTTTGTTCTAGTACCGAAAACATTCAGCTAGAGTGTCCCCGCACTGTTTCTTAAAGGCACAGCCTCAAATGGTCACACCTTCTCTTGCGCTTTACCTCTCAGCGGCATTGTCGTCCTCCTGTGTTTTTCTTCATTCGTGTTTTCCTTCTGTGTTTTTCTTCTGTGTTTTGGTTCTGTGTTTTTCTTCTCCAGAGCCAGTAGTTGCTCAAGTCTTTTATACAGTTTTTAGTCCTTAGGTATGTGTCCAAGTATTGTCCCTCAGGAAATCAGGGGCCAGGTGGTGAATCCATTGTCTCACCATCCTCCCTTTTGGGGGTACTTGATGGACGGAGATTATCTTGTTTTATGCATATTCCCGAAGGTGGCCTCAGTCCTTGATTCTATATTTGTTGAGTCACATCAGGAGAGACAAGCTTTTAGTCTCTCACACCAGCATGGATTCAGGAAGGGCAGGTCCTGCCTGACCAACCTGATCTCCTTCTATGATCAGGTGACCCGCCTGGTGGATGTGGGAAGGCTGTGAATGTAGTCTACCTGGACTTCAGCAAGGCCTTTGACACCATCCCCCACAGCAAACTCCTGGCCAAGCTGTGAGCCTGTGGCTTGGACAGGAGCACACTGCATTGGGTTAGGAACTGGCTGGAGGGCCGAGCCCAGAGAGTGGTGGTAAATGGTGCCACATCCAGCTGGCGGCCAGTCAGTAGTGGTGTGCCCCAAGGATCAGTGCTGGGCCCCATCCTCTTTAACATCTTTATTGATGATCTGGATGAGGGCATTGAGTCCATCATCAGTAAATTTGCAGATGACACCAAGCTGGGGGCAGGAGTTGATCTGCTGGAGGGTAGAGGGGCTTTGCAGAGGGACCTCAACAGGCTGGACAGATGGGCAGAATCCAACGGCATGAGATTTAACACATCCAAGTGCCGGGTTCTGCACATCGGCCACAACAACCCCATGCAGTGCTGCAGGCTGGGGTCAGAGTGGCTGGAGAGTGGCCAGGCAGAAAGGAACCTGGGGGTACTGGTCGATGGTAGACTGAACATGAGCCTGCAGTGTGCCCAGGCAGCCAAGAGGGCCAATGGCATCCTGGCCTGCATCAGGAACAGTGTGGTCAGCAGGAGCAGGGAGGTCATTCTGCCCCTGTGCACTGCACTGATTAGGCCACACCTCGAGTACTGTGTCCAGTTCTGGGCCCCTCAGTTCAGGAAGGATATTGACTTGCTGGAACGAGTCCAGAGAAGGGCAACAAAGTTGCCCCTCCAGCCAGTTCCTAACCCAGCACAGAGTGTTGCGGTCCAAACCACGAGCTGACAGCTTAGCCAGCAGTTTACTGTGGGGGACGGTGTCAAAGGCCTTGCTGAAGTCCAGGTAGACTGTGGGAACACCAGTTATGAGTGGTGTGAGCAATCTGGCAGTTCAGGCCTAAGAGCCTGACATGGTGGTAGGACATGCTCAGCAGAAGTGCAGAGCCAGCTACCAGTACGCCAAAACAGCGCTGTGCCTGCAGCACTGTAACTAAAACAAGACGCTGGTAGCTAGAAACATAGTGAGTTATCTCGGGACAACAGGACATGCATCTGCATCAACAAACGTCGCGTGTCATCCATAGTTGGACCAATAATCTACAATAGTGTGATATGTGGTCACTCATAGAGGACCAATGAGTCCATGCCAACAAGGCATACCAAGGTTATATAATTTGTAGCAGTTTCCTTGCTACGCACTTCTTCTTTCTTTTCCTGCCTGTCCTGTCTCTTCTCCTTCCATGCTTTCACCACAGGCCTGAGCCATAGGCCTGCAATACTGGAACAATAAAGGATCAATACCCGATCATATTGGTCAGCCGTATTGATTCCAAGAATCTCCGTCGTCGCCATATCTGGCTATATCTGGCGCCCAACGTGGATTGGGAGTCCTTGGCCCTGACGATGCTGCTGTCGTAGTTTGGGCTGGGTGCCCTCTGCTACAGGGGTGTTTCCTATGTCCAGAAGTCCATCCCAGTGGGTGGACTCAGGAAATTAGGTATTTCTACCATAATCCCTTGCACCACTAGAAATTTTGCGGTGGGGTCTGGCACTTCCTCTTTCCTTCCCTCTCCGAGACTTGGTAACTGGGGGAGAGATCTCCCGGCCATGGGCCTGATTGGGCCCAAGGCCACAGGGGGATGGGCAGTCTCAGGCCTGGCCAGCTGAGACTAGCCCAGCAGAGGGAGGGGAAGAAGGAGCCCCTGGGGTTTTGGATGCACCCTCAGGTGGGGATGGGATCTTTCTTTGTCACTGCACTTTGGGTTTTCTGTAACATTCACCGCTCTCTATTTAAACTCTCCACTACTTTTGCAATCAGTTTGTCTGAGTCGTTATTTCTGCCTGTGGTGGGGAGGGGATCTGCCCCAACCCATTACATTTTGGCGCGCCAACGTGGGGCCAACTGCAGCTCGGATTGCAAAAGATGGAGAGTTTAAATTTAGTTCTGGGCGTCGGTTTGGGTTTGGAAAGTTGGGGCTCAGGTTTTGTGTTACCGGGGCGACTGTGTGAACTCCTGTGGACTGCAGAAGGATACCTGGTGCGTGGCTGATGGCATGGAAGTCCCTCCTGTTGCTTGGGAACAGCGAGGGGTGGTTCTTTCTGTGACTTTCTGCCCAGGGTAGCTTAAGAATGCTCGAGTAGCCTAAGAAGGCTGAGACCTGCCTTCTCCTCGTTCTCTGCGGAGCGGCAGGGAGCGGAGGAGGGGCAGCGGCAAGCAGAGCGTGGTCGGCCCGCGGCCGCTGCGGGGGGCGGACACCCGTGGCGAGCGGGCAAGCGACTGCTGGAGGTGACTCGGACTCTGCATCGCGGCGACAGAGACGGCGGGGGCTAGGCCGGGCCGCGTTCAAGCGGCGGCGGCGGCACCGCCCGAGCCGGGCTGTGTTCAGGCGGCGGCGGCAGCTGTAAATCTTTCCCTGGTGTTTTCGGAAGTGTTCCGAAAATGGCGCCGAGCACCTGGCTCCGCCTCCCTGCTTCTTCAGTGGGCTGTGGCGCAGCTCCTCCCTCTTCCGGGGGGTGGAGGTTGTGCAGCCGGATGCTGTCCTGCCTCGGTACGCGAGCGCCCAGCCGGGGGGTGCGGAGTGCCTCTGACATGCATCCGTGTAGCTTTGGTCCGCGTGAAAGCGGTTGGCTGCGGCACCCTGGATGGATTGAAAAAGGCAGTCGTGGAGCTAGATTGTTCCGACTGGCCTGCCCCAGGGGTGGAGAATTTGCCGCTGAATATGAGAGTAAAGGCTTAGCTGAGAAGTTGTGAGGTATTTCCAGGTGACCAGGATGTCCCAAGGAGTCCACAAGGAATTCACGCTGCAGGAGAAGGACTGCGTCGCTGGGAGGTTCCATCACATGAGGAAGAACAACTGGAATGGACTGATGCTTGAGCCTGAATGAGAGACTGTTTGAGTGGACGCCCAGATGAAGATATGGACTCCGCCGGACATGTCATCAGAAGTTTTCTGATCTGATGATGTGTTTGGGTGCAGGGATTATGGTATGAAATAAGGGGTGGCTCCTGTCGTAGTTTGGGCTGGGTGCCCTCTGCTACAGGGGTGTTTCCTGTGTCCAGAAGTCCATCCCAGTGGGTGGACTCAGGAAATTAGGTATTTCTACCATAATCCCTTGCACCACTAGAAATTTTGCGGTGGGGTCTGGCACTTCCTCTTTCCTTCCCTCTCCGAGACTTGGTAACTGGGGGAGAGATCTCCCGGCCATGGGCCTGATTGGGCCCAAGGCCACAGGGGGATGGGCAGTCTCAGGCCTGGCCAGCTGAGACTAGCCCAGCAGAGGGAGGGGGAAGAAGGAGCCATGGGGGTTTTGGATGCACCCTCAGGTGGGGATGGGATCTTTCTTTGTCACTGCGCTTTGGGTTTTCTGTAACATTCACTGCTTTCTATTTAAACTTTCATCACTTTTGCAATCCGTTTGTCTGAGTCGTTATTTCTGCCTGTGGTGGGGAGGGGATCTGCCCCAACCCATTACAACGACTCAGCATAAAGAGGTACGTCCGAGTGATTACGGAGAGCCGGCCGCACACAGCACTGCCCCGGTGCTAAAAATAGCAGCGCGCGCTCACAAAGGAAGTGAATCTGGCCTTGGATCCGGCGAGCGGCCGGGGAGGGCAAGGGGAAGCACGCCGCGAAACAGAAGAGGCTGTGCAAAAACGCCCTCCAACTTATTTTCTCTGTGAGAGACATTACTGGCAATTCTGGGATCTTAAACGGGCTATTAGCCTGCGCCTGGAATCAACCCCGCGGCAATTGCGCTTTTACTTCCGAAGCGCGGGACGAGATTGCAGCCCAGCTGTGGGATGAGGTGCTTAAATACTTAAACAGAAGCTCTTCGCACTAGCACCGTGGTGACGGACTGTCACGTACATTGCAATCGATAACAGCAGAGCAGTTTACTTTGACTCGGCTGCGGCATTTATTTCTAACCGAGACGAACACGGGAGATTCGGAAGGCATCCCCCGCCCTCCGCCCCCTCCTCTCTCCCTGCATACTGCCTGCCAGCATCCGCACAATTTCAATCGCCCGCTCCTTCCTCTACACGAATCGCGGCTCTCCTATTACCGTTTCTTTTGCGCGGAAAAATCTGCTCCTGCCACGTCAATAGCGGCAGAAGCGAATCCTGATCAAGCTGATAAGGCGCGCGAAATCAAAATGGAGGTCACTACGCAGGAGGAATTAGAGAAAGGAGACGCCACGCCCGCCATCTTGGCGACCACACCATCTTTATTAGATGCCACCGCTGCCACCCGCCCCAAGCAGAGAAAAAGCCGCAAAAAGACAGCGAAGCCTGTGGCTCGGCGTTTTCGACCCTCTTCATCAACATCTTCTTCTGATACCTCTAGCGATGGCCTGGATTTGGAAGGCGGGAAGCCCGATACTGGGAGACCCGATACTACTGATTCTGCTCTACAACTCCTCTTGGGAAAGATGGAGCGTTTGCAGATACCCGACTACGGCATTTTCGCGGCTGTACCCCACCCCCGGGCCCCGGCCACCCCGGTTGTGGCTCCCACCACAGCGACGGCGCTTATTCCAGCAGCAGCGGCACCCGCCCTGGCAGCGGCGCCCGCCCCGGCAGCGTCTCCCACCCCGTCAGCTCTCCTGGCGTTCCGCTCTATGCCTGTAGCCCCGGCGGCTCCGCTGCGGGTTCCCGTCCCGGCGGTTCCGGCGATAGTCCCCATCCCCGCGGCCGTCCCCTTGGCGGTGGCCCCGGTGGCCGCGCCCGCTTCGTCAACTCTCCTGGCGTTCCGCCCCATGCCGGTGGCCCCGGCGGCTCCGGTGCGGGTTCCCGCCCCCGTGGCTACAGCGACGATACCCGCTCCCTCGCTCCCTACACTCCAGGAGTTATCAACACAGTATGGCACTCCAACGACGGTGGCTTCAATCGCGTTCCGATAAATCGATCGGGAGGGACGGGAACTGTCCCATTGCATTGGTGGAAAGGTATTATGGGAAATGTAGTCACAGTCTGTATATGCGTTTCCCGTGGTCAACAACGAATCTAACAATCTCTGAACTGACAAATGCTAATGGAAGCTAGACAAACCATAGCTCCCTATGGGTTACAGTCAGGATACACAACTGCTGTAATCAATCAGTTGTTTTCAACACATTTGTTAACCCCTTTTGTCACTTCTGTTAGCGAATGGTGTTTATTACATGCTCTGAGACCGATCCACTCGATCATAGAGGAGATGGGTGCCTTGCTACCTGGCCCCACAACTCCCAGTCCCCTCGAATTGGGACCTGATTATTATTCATCTGAAGGATTGTTTCTTTACAATTCACTTACATCCGGAGGTCTCGACAGAGCCTATGCCTACTGAGTCATCGATTAAGGCAGACTCCACCCACTGGTATCAATGCATGGCCCCAGGCATGCCAGAATTCTCTGGTTTGGCCTTTGCTCTCATTCAGATAGCCTTATTGTGACTTTCTCACCTGTAAGTCTATGGATGATCTCCTGATTTCGAAAAAGCTACATCCTAAGACAGTGCCCTCTGACTTCCAACTCATGTCAGCACGCAAGAGGGTCACAAACACCACTATGCCTTGCAACTTCTCAATTAAGTGGCAATTCACTTGCAAATGCCTGGGAAGCCACGCCCCGGCAGCCAGCAGACCTTTTACAAGGTGTCACTGCTACCTACCTCGATGGGGCAAGCCCTTTTGTTAGACCATATCAGCAACTGCAGCTTCCTGATAAGGCTTTGTAATAAAGTCAGGACTTAGCGATCAAAAAGAGTGGTCAAGAATTCAGGACAATAACTCTGACCCTTGTGCTTTTCACTGCTCAGCAGGGTCTAACAGGGACATTTGGTTCCTTTGTTGATACCTTACATAAGTCACTCAGATCTGACTCATGATATGAAGGCAAAAATGCTGGATATTTCGGCATTTGACAATGCCAATGAAAAAACTGAACAGGTTTTCAGCATTGTATCAACAGGTGCTACTGTCTCGTGATTGCTGGATAACAACGAAGGACGCAGCAACGAAGGAAACACTGACAAACAGCAATGTATCTCACCACGGCCATAGAAGCAGCCCTGAAACCACCAGCACGACCACTGCACAAGGGAAACAACCTGAGTGGAAATCAACGTGTTTCTGGAAACTTAGGTACTTTAAATCAAAATTGCCTGACTGCTGGACAGTCTCGAAAGTGTCCACTGTCACAGATCTAATCATTTTACTCTAGATTGTCATAGATAGGGAGATTGCTCCCGCAGCGCGAAGATACCCCGCGACAACCCCAAACCAGGATGCTTGGACCGCACCTCCCCCTCGCAGCTATCCTCTGACAGCGTCTAGCGGAACTACCAACACCCCCATACCACTTTTGATTCCACAAAGCGTTGTCAAGTTCAATTCATACGGTCCTTTGGGTCACAGACCCTGTGCTCTGTTACCTGGCAGGTTGTCTACCTCTAGGCAGGGCATCCTTACAATTCCCAGTTCAATACATTCTGATTATGACTGGGCTATGAAAATTATGCTCTATACCATTACCTCTCCTGGTAGCACTCTTGTTGGGACAGAAATTGTTCAGCTAATATCATTTGAGTCCCGAGTGCCTAAAACTTCTAACAGGATTCCTAGAGCAAAGAAGGCTCGGGTTCCACCGATATGCCTGATGTCTCATTGGCCCTAAAAATCCAGAAGGGAAAACCGGAACAGATTGTATCTGTCAGACACCCTTGTGGACAAATTATACAAATTTCAATGATTGTGGATACTGGAAACAATATTATCATTATGTCCCGTCATAAATGGAATGGTCACTAGCCATTGCTCATGGCAAATGCTGAAGTTATGGGATTAAAAGGTATCCACACGACCTGGGTTAGCAAAGAGCTAGAGCAATTAGCTTTAACAACTGCAAATCAGTCACTGTAAGACCATCTGTATTAACCCTTCCAGTTGCTCTAATGGGCTGACATGCCTTAAGTCAGCCTCTGACTTAAATCAGAGTACAAATTTATTTTTCTTCCTTTTCTGGAGCAGCTACTGGTCAGCAAATTAAAATGGAAAACAGATAACTCAGTTTGGGTGGGACAATGTTTGCTCAGACAAAATAGGCTGCAAGTCGTTAAGACCCTAATAGAGAAAAACAATAGTAACTAGGGTACACCTTGCTAGCCACCCCCACCCCAACCACCCCCCCAGGACAAAGGCCAAATTTATGGTACGACTCTTGTCGACAACAGCTCTTCTCCGATTTAAAGTTCCAGTACTAATTTCTTCATTTCTTCATTTCTGATTGCAATGTCCTCAAGAGATTTGTTATTTAGAGTTTTGCTAAGTTTTCCTGGTAAGCATAATGAATGGTACGCATTTGGTACTTATAGGTGGTTAATATATAGTAATTGTACTAAGGTGTAAGGACTTAGTGATGAGTTCACCTTGTAAGATTTTCTTTTGGTTCGAACCTTCTTAGTTGTGTGCCTAGGCATTTCAAAGGAGCTCCATGTAATATTGTAATAATGTTAAGGTTTGTAGTGAATAGGTATTCATTTTCAAAGGTATTCTTTAGCTAATGTAACGTCTTTAGATTTCCTTCTTAGACATAGATTACAAAAAATACAAAAAATAAAAAAAAATGGTGAACAAAAAAGGTAACAAGTGCAAAGAACAAGAAATTTTAAAATGGTAAACAAAAAGGTGACAAGTGCAAAGGAAAAGTTTAAGCAAACCAAAATATAACAAAAGTCCAAAAACTCTGGATATAAAAAATAGAGTACTGAAAACAGAATAGAGTGCTAAATACCAAAAAAGAATAGAGTACTAAATAACAGAATAATAAACAAGAAGAGCAACAATAAAAGTAAAAAATATTAAAAACAAAATATGACAAATGAAAAAATCATAAGGATTACTGACAAAAATAGCTGTTAACAAAAACATAAGAATTGTCAGCAATAAATAAATAAAATAAGGATTATCAAGACTATTAGATTAAAACAAAAACTCTATAAAAAGAAGACATCAAGGCAGTTAAAATGCACAATAATAATAAAAAGCATTAATAGAAAAGCAGAAGGTTACAAAATATAATAAAAGGCAACAATACAAATTAAAATAGAAAATAGGTTAAATGAACTAAACATGCAAAATAAAAAATAATTACAATAAAGAATATAAGATCAAGCAAAATAAAAGATTAAATACTAGATAAAAAAAATACATTAAAAAATTAAAAAATAAAAATTGATTAGAATAACAAATTAGAATACAGATTAAAAATTACAACAACAAAATAATAAAGTAAAAAACAATAATAAAGTAAACAAGAAATAAAATTTAAAGAACAACAAAAATTTAGCCTAAAATACAAAACAACAAAAAATAATTAGAAATAATAAATATTTAAAGAATAACAACAACAACAAAAATTAGAGTAAAATATAAAATAACAAAAATTAGAAAAACTGTATAAAAGTTGGATTAGAGTTAGAAAAAAAAATAGAATAAAAAATGAATATGTCAAAATTGGGTTACAATTAACAACACAAATTAACAAAGAATAATTAAACAGTATAGATGAAAAATGAAATACAATGGAAAAAACAAAAATACATCAAAATGGTATAAAAATAATAAAACAAGCAAAATACAAAATTAAAAAAAAACCACATTAAAAATTACAAAATTAGCTATACAAATAATAAAAATAAATACAAAATTAGCTATAAAAATAATGAAAGCAAAAAAACAAAATGGTAACTAAAAATGACAAATAACAAGAAAAAAAAATACATTATAAAAGAAATACATTAAAAATACAATAGAAAATAAAATGAACCAGATTAGAATTAAAGAGAGAACAGATAAAAATAATTTACAAAAAATAAATTGGAATAAAAAGAAGCTGAAAATTGAACAAAATAATGAAAACTATGCAAAAATATTGGAAAAGACATATTCAAATTAAGCTTAGAAAACAATAATACTATACATAATGAAATCAAAACAACATTAAACAGGTTTATTAAAAATAGATTTTAAAATATACAAAAACCCCCAACCAAACAAAAAAAAACCAAAACACAAAATTAATTCAAAAATTTGACAATAGCTCACATTAAAAACAAACAAATATTTAGCTACAAAATATGTAGAATCGTAGACTCGTAGAATGAGTCAGGGTTGGAAGAGACCACAAGGATCATTTAGTTCCAACCACACTGCCATGGGCAGGGACTCCTCACACTGGGTCAGGCAGGCTAGAGCCTCGTCCAGCCTGGTCTCGAATACTTCCAGGCATGGGGCCTCGGCCACCTCCCTGGACAACCCATTCCAGGGCTTCACCACGCTCACGGTGAAGAATTTCTTCCTCACATCCAGCCTGACTCTTCCCATCCCCAGCCTTGTTCCATTCTCCCTAGTCCTGTCATTTCCTGACATGCTAGGATGTCCCTCCCCAGCGTTCTTGTAGGCTCTCTTCAGATACTGGATGGCCACAATTAGGTCACCTCGAGCCTTCTTTCCTACTACCTGCGATCATCGCAATGAACAATGGCAGAAGAATCAAGACCATGAGGAAACAGCATTTCCCATGAAGCTGAACATTGATCATCTGGGATCACAAACATCACTCAGAAGAATGTACCATGGCACCATGTGAATTAGGACTGAATATTATGGTTGTTTGATAACTTTGTGTTCTCTCTTGTTAACTAAGTGTGCCTCTGAATGCAGACATCCTAGGGGATAAAGTTTCATCTTTACATTTTACAAACAACCACCGAACCAAACCAAACCAAACCAAACCAAAACAAACAAACAAAAAAAAAAGGGGGGAAAAGAGAGAATACCCCATAGCAGAAAAAATTAGCTCATGATAACCCTAGAGATGCTGTAACCCTAGAAACATCAACCCTAGAAGTGCTGTAACCCTCTCACCACAAGACACACAGCACAACTGTCATGAAAATGACAACCAGCAAACCTGCTTAGCACTGACCTCAATGACTGTCACGATGATCCAAGATGTCAACAGAAAGCATCTAACTTCTAACCGAGTGTCATGACTGCTTAACTGTTGCGTGAACATTAAGAGATTAGAATTACTAGGATGAGCAAAAACACAGTATTATGTGTAATTTTTGGGCAAAGCAATGAAGCTCTTTTTGCTCTTGCTGTTTGCCTGCAAGTTTTCTGTCTGTGAAGCTAGAGCCTGGCCAGATCTACCTTTACAGATCAAAGAAATCTTGCTACCATTAAACAATTGATGATTTTTGACCATCCTAGAGAAAATAAAGATGCAACATAACCCTAAGGCAGATTGTAAAAGACAGTGCTAAGGATTACATTTGTGCCTCAATCTCTGTATGCAATGTGTTCAGGCATAATCAAGTCTTCTCTGTCTACAAGAGGAGTGAAATGTAAAGATCGGAACTATCAAGATCTAAGTTCTTCTTTACAATGTCTGTTATCTTTGACCATGTATTATGCCAGCTCTGTTAGAACGATGTAACTAGCTCCACTTAAGCTTTGTGCCTTGTGCAGGTTACATCAGTCTGTTAGACATGCTGCACTGCAGAACTCTTGCTTTTGCTCTACCGCTTAGCTTTACCTTGCTTGCTTCTGTGTATGCAAGTAATGTCCTGTATGGGATGAGAATAACTCCCTTGACCAGATTGCTCACAAAAACAAAAGGGGGATTTGTGGGAACACCAGTTATGAGTGGTGTGAGCAATCTGGCAGTTCCGGCCTAAGAGCCTGACATGGTGGTAGGCCATGCTCAGCAGAAGTGCAGAGCCAGCTACCAGTACGCCAAAACAGTGCTGTGCCTGCAGCACTGTAACTAAAACAAGACGCTGGTAGCTAGAAACATAGCGAGTTATCTCGGGACAACAGGACATGCACCTGCATCAACAAACCTCGTGTGTCATCCATAGTTGGACCAATAATCTACAATAATGTTGATGTGTGGTCACTCATAGAGGACCAATGAGTCCATGCCAACAAGGCATACCAAGGTTATATAAATTGTAGCAGTTTCCTTGCTACGCACTTCTTTCTTTTCCTGCCTGTCCTGTCTCTTCTCCTTCCATGCTTTCACCACAGGCCTGAGCCATAGGCCTGCAATACTGGAACAATAAAGGATCAATACCCGATCATATTGGTCAGCCGTATTGATTCCAAGAACCTCTGTCGTCGCCATATCTGGCTATAGTAGACTACATCCACAGGCCTCCCCACGTCCACCAGACGGGTCACCTGATCATAGAAGGAGATCAGGTTGGAGAGGCAGGACCTGCCATGTTGGCTGGACCTGAGCGATTACTCTACTGGACGCTGATACTTTGAACTGAGTGCTAGTGGATGGAAAGCACGTGGAAGATACTCTGTGGCTGTTGTTTGTAGCAAGGTGGAGATCTGGCAGAGTACTGTCACTGGACTGGTTCCTAGTCAAGTTGTACAGCGGTGTTGGGTTACTGTCTCCTCTCTCCACAGCAGTGGAGAGGGAATGATGGAACCTGGGCTTAGCGTGGAAGCAGGTTTCCTTCAGGACTCGGTCGATTCCCTCCAGACAATAGGGATCGGTCCTGGTCAGGGTCGGCCCGTGGGCTTGGCCCTCGGAGTCAGCTCGCACGGCAGGGCAGGGCGACGGTTGCCGGTAGGTGGGCTCAGAAGACACGGCAGCAGGTAGAGGCTACGGGGTCGACTGGCTATGGCGATTCTCGGGGCTGATGTAAACAGCCTCAGGGAGAGAATGCGGCTGCATTAGGCAGCGGATTCTCATTTACTGAGCTTAAAGGAATAGCGGGACGTTCGGAGTGGTCCCGGGTTTGGTGCAGTATAGGCACAAACAGTGTTTTAGTCTTCCCTGAGGTTTACAGGGCTCAGAGTGGCACACGTGGCGGCTCCTCTCCCACTACAGCTGGGCTAGGCATACGTGGACTCGGTCTTGATCAAGTCCCTTCTCCGCAGCAACTGGGCAGATCTTACCCTCGGGGGTTGGTCCAGTCCTCTGGTGGCACGGTGGGCTCTCCCGGTCGATATGACTGGCTGTAGCGACGCTAGGCTTCTCGAGCTCAGTGAAGGTCCTCCCTCTGGAGATGATCCTCACGATTGCTTCTCACGATGCAGAGGCTTTCAGTATGCGTGCATGTATGACAGAAGCTAACAACAATAAGCTCAATGGCAGAGGCTATGGCTCAAGAGTTGTTCTCTCGAGCAAGCACAGAGACAAAGTGAAAGTGGGGCAACTTGTTTACCAACTGGGGTGATACTTATAGATTCCGCAAGGCTGGGTTTGACCAATGGGCACTCTCATAAACAACTGGCTTCAGCCTATAGAAAGCGTGAAGCTAGAACTGTGCCCATACTTGGTATTTGCACGAGCACTGCATGCACTGTTTGCATGCTGGACTGGCTAATGCCTTGGCTTTTGTCTTCCTCCTGAAGTAGGGGGAACTTGTCCACATGCTGGGACAAGAATAGATATCTGGGCATAATGTGCCTTCACCACAGGCATTCAATACTAATCCAGATTTGACTCATGCTATGAAGGTAAAAACGCTGAATATTCTGGCATTTGACAATGCTAATGAAAAAAAATTAAACAGGTGCCACTGTCTCACGATTGCTGGATGCAGCAGAATGAATGAAGCACCAACAAACAGCAACATATCTAGCCACGGCCATAGAAGTAGTTGTGAAACCACCAGTACGACCACCGCACAAGGGAAACAACCTGGGTGGAAAACATTGTACTTCTGGAAACCTAGGTACCTTAAATCAAATTGTCCTACTGCTGGACAGACTCAAAAATGCTGTGCTCACTGTCACAGACCTAATAATTTTACTCAAGGTTGTCGTAGGTAGGGAAACTGCTCCCGCAGCGCAAGTACACCCCACGCGATGACACCAAACCAGGGTGATTGGACCGCCCCGCCCCCCCCCCCCCCCCCCCCCCGCAGCCACTGGCAACATGGAGCGGACCTGGCAACAGCAGTGGATATCACTCTTGAGTCCACAAAATGTTGTTGTCGAGTCCAATCAGCACGGTCCTCTGGGTCACAGACCCTGTGCTCTGTTAATTGGCAGATCGTCTACCTCTAGACAGGGCATCCTTATAATTCCTGGTTCAATAGATTCTGATTATGACTGGGCTATGAAAATTATGCTCTATACCATTACCCCTCCTGTTAGCACTCCTGTTGGGACCAAACATTGCTCAGCTAATGCCATTTGAGTCCCGAGTGCCTAAAACTTCTAACAAGATCCGAGGGCAAGAAGGCTCAGGTTCCACCAATATGCCTGATATCTCATTGGCCCTAGAAGTCCAAAAGGGAAAACTAGAACAGATTGTAACTATCAGACACCCTTATGGCCAAACTATACAATTTTCAATGATTGTGGATATTGGAGACGATGTCACTATTATACCTCGTCATAAATGGAATGGTCACTAGCCATTGCTCATGGCAAATGCTGGAGTCATGGGTTTAAAAGGTATCCAAACAACCTGGGTTAGCAAAGAGCCAGTGCAATTAGCTTTTAACGATGGTAAATCAATCACTGTAAGACCATACATGTTAACTCTTCCAGTTGCTCTGTTGGGCTGAGATGCCTTAAGCTAGCTAGGAGCAAAACTCGTTACTGTTCCTTTTCTGTAGCGGCTACTAGTCAGCAACCAACCCTCAAATTAAAATGGAACATGGATAATTCAGTATGGGTGGAACAGTGGTTGCTCAGACATGGTAGGCTGCAAGTTGTTAAGACCCTACTGTGCAAAAAAAAAATTGCAACTAGGGCACACCTTGCTAGCCATCCCCCTCACCCCACGCCCCACCCCACCCCCCTTTTCTGGTACGACTCTAGTCTACCAAAGCTCTGTTCTGATTTAAAGCAACAGTGCTAATTTCATAATTTCTGATTGTAATGTCTTTCAGAGATTTCAGTCAGTATCAGTCAGTCAGGGTTGGAAGGGACCACAGGGTTGGAAGGGATCATCTAGTTCCAAGCCCCCTGCCATGGGCAGGGACACCACACACTAGATCAGGCTGGCCTGAGCCTCATCCAGCCTGGTCTTAAACACCTCCAGGGACAGCATCCCAACCACTTCCCTGGTTTGTTATTTAGAGTTTTGCTAAGTCTTCCTAGTAAGCATAATGAATAGTAAGCATTTGGTATTTACAGGTACGTAGTACATAATAATTGTCGCAAGGTATGAGGAGTTCAAATTGTAAGATTTTCTTTTGGTTCAAACCTTCTTAGTTGTGTGTCTAGGCATTTCAAAGGAACTCCATGTAATATAGTTAAGGTTTGTAGTAAATAGGTATTCATTTTTTAAAAGTATTCCTTAGCTAATGTAACATCTTTCTATTTCCTTCTTAGACGTTGACTAGAAAAAATATAAATAATACAAAAAAATAGTAAAAAAAAAAGCAAGTACCAAAAAAATTTTAAAATACAAATATATAAACCAAAACAAAACCAAAATATTACGACTTAGATACAAAAAGGACAATTATAAAAAACCCAACAAAATAACAACAAAAAAGATACAGATAATAGAGTACAAAATAAAAAATAATAACAAAAATAATAATATAAAACAAATTAAAAACAAACAAACAAAAATTTAAAATAAAAACAATTTAACAAGATAATAATAAAGAACAACAAAATAAACAAACTAAAAAATCATAAGGAATACTAACAAAAAATAGCTATTAACGAAAAACATAAGGATTATTACCAAAAAACAAATAGGAATTATCAAGACTACTAGATTAAAACAAACAAAAAAACTATTTAAAAAAAGTCAAGAAAATTAAAATGAAAAATTATTTTTAAAAAAGAATTAATAGAAAAGAAGGTTAAGAAACAAATAAATAAAAATAAAAATTAATTAAAATAAAAAAATAAAATAAAAATTTCTAAAATTACAATAACAAAATAAAAGTAATAAAATTTAAAAAGTAAAAAAAAATAAAAATTGACAAAAAACTAAATTAAAATAATAATAATAAATAATTTTTAAAATAAAATACAAAATTAACAAAAATTAATTAGAAAAGAAAATTATAAAAATTAGATTAAAATTAACCATAAAAAACTTAACAAAAAATAATGTAAAAGTATAGATAAAAAAATACAATGAAAAAAACATTAAGATGGTATTTAAAAAATAATTAAAAATTAAACAAAATAACATAAAAATGGGATTTAAAATTAAAAATATTTAAAATATATTTAAAATTTAATTAATAATTTGAAAATAAAATAAAAAATAAAACAACTCAAAATAAGAATTAAAAAATAATTTTAAAAATATGAAAAAATAAATTACAAAAAATAACATAAAATGACCAAAAAAAAAAGATAAAATAAATTAAAGAAACTAGAAAAAAAATTAAAATGTGTAAAAATAATGAAAAAAAATTAAACTACAAAAATAATAATTTTTTTTTTAATGAAACACATGTATTAAAAAAATATATATATTATTTAACTTTTGAATCATCTACATTTTAGATTGCCTGGATGAAAGATGAACTGAAAATGTGAACTTTGTTACTCGTTATTGTATATACTGTTTTACATTAGATGGATAGTATTAGCAACCAATGGAATTATTTAGAAGGCATGGATTGTGGTAATTCTAGGTTGTGACTAGAAAATTTTCCACAGATCTTGAAGAGAAACTGGTAGAATGTAAATAAATCACCATTGAATGTGAAATGGAAAATAACTATAAGCTCTAAATAATGCCATTTGAGAAACAAAAACCCATAAGATAGTTGTGGACACTAACTTTTGCTCTTTATGCTCCCTCCACTCTGGCTGGTGCTTCTCCTGGCTTTGATGACCTTGGCTGTGTTATTTGTTCTGGCTAAGTACTAACAACCAACTCTCTGCTCTGTCTCTTGTCCCTTGTGTACAGGGGGGTAGAGGGAAATGGGCAGGGAATGGGGAAGCTATTATTAGCCCCCTGGTTTTGAACAGGGGGGTTCTTGTGCTGTTTAAAAATTGTAAATACCTGTAAATATATGTAAATATAATATATTTTGTACATATTTGTTGCATTTAATTTTAGATATTTGTTTTGCTTGTAAACGCAGTTTCATTTGCTTCCAACTGAACTGGTCTGGCAATTTTATGTTTTGGGGAATTTTCAGTCCACCGCAGGTGGTCAAAGGCTGCTTGTTGCTCAGGACCCCACTGGAAAATGTTTCTCTTTCAAGTCAAATCATAAAATGTTTTAACAATCTGACTGTATTCAGGAATGTGCACCCAAGAAAGAAAGAGTGTCTTCCTTATTTATGGGATTTGCCATAGTGGAGACTCTGTTTATCACATCCAGTGGAATGTGACAGTGACCATCCTGCCACCACACTCCCAGAAACTGGATTTCCCTAGCAGGTCCTTTTACCTTGTTCACTTAATGACAAAATGGTCTTTCAACAGAATGTCAATTAGTTTGTTACCGTCCTTGAAGACTTCTTCAGCAATTTTACCCCACATGATGACATCATCAATGAATTGAATGTGTACTGGAGCACCACATTTCTCCAAAGTATCATGGATCACTGCATGACAAATTCTTGAACTGTGTTTCCACTTTTCCACCCCTGGGGCAAACAACTGAATGAGTACTGTACGCCTCTGCAGGTTAAGGCAAACTGAAGCCTGTATTTCTCTGCTGTGGGAATAGAAAATGTTATAAATGCAATAGTGGTTTGTGATTTGTGTTACAAAATACAATATTCAAGGGGGGTAGTGGCAGTTGGTATGTTTTGAGAACAGAGGGTAAATGTTCAGATTGTTTTGACTTCAGACAGGAGCCTTATGACAACTTTCTCAGGACTGCAGAATGTTTACCTTAGATAAGTCCTGTGCTGTAGCTGTGCCTGTGTGAGAAGATGAATTGTTCAAAGGATACAGGAGAAAAACCTCCCCTGCCTCATCTGCAACCCCTACCACAAGGAAGAAGCATGCTCAAGAAACCTGAGAAGTTGCTAGAACTTATCATATTCCTGCCTTCTATTAAGCATAAGCATGCATATGTAGATGATGTAGCTATATAAAGAAAAGATAGTATTTATAAGGTGCTTTTTGGCAGAGACTGGAGGTGTCTGTGGCGGGGGAGTCTCTGCAGCCCAGCATGCTGCTTCCCTGCTGCTTGCTTGCTTCTTTTTTTCAATAAAACAGCTCTCACAAGAAACTTAGAAATTTTCTTGTGCAGCCTGTTTATAACAGAGAAGAAATCATTAGCAATGTCTATGGTATCATACCCTTTGACCTCTTTGGATTCCAGCTCATACTGGAGTTTCAGCATGTCCAGTACAGCCACAGTCATGGGTGGAGTTACTTCATTCAGGGCACAGAAGTCAACTGTTAGACACCATTCTCCATTTGGCTTTCGCACAGGGCAAATCGGACTGTTGAAAGGTGAATGAGCTCTGCTCATCAAGCTTGCTCCTTCTAATTATGCAAACATTCTGGCAAGCAGAATTGTGGCAAGAAATTATGGTGGAGCTCCTCCTACGGTTGGCCAATTCACCGATCAACTAAGACAATTGGATGATAGCATGACACGTGTTTCTTTGGTTTCAGCCATTGAAACTCTGTCTGGTGAAATAAAGAATTGCATGAAAGAGCTGAAGGATGAATTTAAGAACACCATATCCCAATTGGCACAAAGAGATAATTCCAATTCTTCCAGGTGGATGCAGGAGGAATAGGCGTCCTTCAAGGAGGTCATTCCATAACAGGCCAAACCAAAACAGACCACCAAGGCAATGACGTAAGACTATTTGGATTACCCTGCGTGATCAGTTTGGTGAGAACATGAACAGATGGGATGGTAAACCAACTTCTAATCTTTTCAGGAGACTGAGGGAACTGCAAAGTGGCAGAACCCGAGGTAGCAATACCAGAAGGGTAGCTGTTACTTCTACAGTTCCCCAGGACAACTCTAGTAGCTCCAACAGTGGCTCCAGTTCTAACACTGCACAGTGTGCTCGTTGCACCTGTGGACATGTTCCCCATAATTAGGGGTGCCCTGCCTCCCGCCAGGGGGGGGAGAGGGGTAATAGAGATAACAGAATCTATTGGGATGTGTACATCCAGTGGCCTGGCACTTCACACTTTCGGAAGTACAGGGCCTTGGTTGACACAGGAGCTCAGTGCACCATATTGCCATCAAATTATCAGGGATCAGAGTCCATAACTATTCTGGGAGTCACTGGTGGATATCAAGAGTTAAGTAAGGTGGAAGTTAATATAAGCTTAACTGGTAAACAGTGGAAAAAGCATACAGTTGTGACTGGACCTGATGCACCTTGTATTTTGGGAATTGATTTTCTGAGAGAAGGGCGTTTCAAGGACCCTAAAGGTTACAAATGGGCTTTTGGAGTAGCTTCTGTAGAAATTGATGGACAAAAGCTGAAGCTGTCAGCAAGACCTGAACTTTCTGATGACTCTGCAGTTGTGGGACAACACAAGATTCAGGACATTAAGTTGCCAGTTGCTTCTCGGACTGTGCATCACAGACAATACAGAACCAACCGTGACTCTTTGTTGCCCATTCAGAATCTGATTCGTCAGTTGGAGAGTCAGAAAGTCATCAGCAAAACTCATTCACCTTTCAACAGTCCAGTGTGGCCTGTGCGAAAGCCGAATGGAGACTGGTGTCTGACAGTGGACTACCAAGCCCTGAATGAAGTAACTCCACCTATGAGTGCAGCAGTACCAGACATGATGGAACTCCAGTATGAGCTGGAATCCAAAGAGGCCAAATGGTATGCTACCATAGACATTGCTAATGCCTTCTTCTCTATTCCCATAGCAGAGGAATGCAGGCCTCAGTTTGCTTTCACCTGGAGAGGAATCCAGTACACTTTCAACAGACTGCCAATGGGCTGGATCCACAGCTCCAGCATCTGTCATGCAGTAATCCACGATGCTCTGGAGGAAGGTGGTGCTCCAGAACACATCCAGTTCATCGATGATATCATCGTTTGGGGTAAAACTGCTGAGGAAGTCTTCGAGAAAGGTAACAAAATCATGGACATTCTTCTGAATGCAGGTTTTGCCATCAAGAGAGACAAAGTGAAAGGGCCTACCACAGAAATCCAGTTTCTGGGAGTGCAGTGGCAGGATGGACGCCGACACATTCCAGTGAATGTGGTAAATAGAGTCTCTACCATGGCAAATCCCATGAACAAGAAAGAAAGTCTATGTTTCTTGGGGATAGTGGGATTTTGGAGACTACACATTCCTTGATACAGTCAGATTGAGAAACCTCTGTATGATGTGACTCGAAAGAGGAACAGTTTCCACTGGGGACCTGAACAGCAAGCAGCCTTTGACCAGATAAAGCAAGAGGTAGTTCAAGCAGTGGGACTGGGACCTGTCTGAGATGGTCCAGACATTAAGAACATTTTGTACACAGCTGCAGGTGACAATGGTCCAACCTGGTGCTTGTGGCAAAAAGCTCCAGGTGAGACACGTGGACGACCTCTTGGTTTCTGGAGTCGAGGTTACAGAGGTTCAGAGGCTAATTATACTCCAGCAGAGAAAGAGATTCTAACTGCCTATGAAGGAGTGAAAGCAGCTTCTGAAGTAATTGGAACTGAATCACAACTTCTCTTAGCATCTAGATTACAAGTTTTGAATTGGATGTTCAAAGGCAAAGGTTCCATACCAAATCATGCCACAGATTCCACCTGGTCCAAGTGGATGGCTCTGATAACACAGAGAGCCTGAATGGGAAATCTTGAAAGACCTGGTCTGGTGGAGGTGATCTCAAGTTGGCCGGAAGATACCAACCGTGCTAAACCTCCAGAGGAGAGAGTAACTCGTGCTGAGGAAGCTCCTCCTTACAATGACCTTTCTGATGATGAAAAGAAATATGCTTTGTTCACAGACGGTTCCTGTCGTCTCGTCGGAAACAAGCGAAATTGGAAGTCTGCCGTGTGGAGTCCAACACGCCAAGTTGCAGAGGCGAAGGATGGAGAAGGAGAATCCAGTCAGTTTGCAGAGGTAAAAGCTGTCCAGCTAGCTCTCGACGTAGCTGAATGTGAGAGATGGCCAAAGCTTTATCTCTACACCGACTCATGGATGGTGGCCAATGCTCTATGGGGTTGGCTAAAGAACTGGAAAAAGAATGGCTGGAAGAGGAAAGGAAAACCCATCTGGGCAGCCGACCTGTGGCAAGACATTGCTGATCGAATCGAGAGAATTCCAGTGAAACTGAGACACATTGATGCTCACATTCCTAGGAGCAGAGCTACTGAGGAACAGCAGCACAACCATCAAGCAGATTTAGCTGCAAGAGTTTCTCAAGTAGACAAGGACTCTGAACTTGATCTCGACTGGAAACACCGAGGTGAGATATTCTTAGCTCGGTGGGCTCAC
This sequence comes from Dryobates pubescens, assembly GCF_014839835.1. Classification (NCBI taxonomy): domain Eukaryota; kingdom Metazoa; phylum Chordata; class Aves; order Piciformes; family Picidae; genus Dryobates; species Dryobates pubescens. Next base: position 3,580,974 of record NC_071656.1, on the reverse strand, counting down.
GATTCATCAGGACATCAAGGCAGAGATGCAACCTACCAGTGGGCTCGTGACAGATCCATAGACATTTCCATGGATGCTATCACCCAAGTCATCCATGACTGTGACATTTGTGCTGCTATTAAGCAGGCAAAGCAAATTAAGCCCTTGTGGTATGGTGACAGATGGGCCAAGTACAGGTATGGTGAAGCCTGGCAGATTGACTACATCACTCTACCACGTTCTCGTTCTGGTAAGCCGTACGTGCTTACTATGGGTGAGGCAAACACCGGATGGCTGGAAACTTATGCGGTTCCACATGCAACTGCACGCAACACCATTCTCGGGCAGGAGAGACAGATCCTGTGGAGACGCGGAACTCCAGAGAGGTTTGAGTCAGACAACGGAACTCATTTCAAGAACAACCTTGTAAAGAGCTGGGCAAAAGAGCACGGTATTGAGTGGATTTTCCACATTCCTTTCTATGCACCAGCTGCAGGGAAGATTGAACGCTACAACGGTTTGTTGAAGACCACTCTCAAAGCCATGGGAGGTGGATCTCTGAAAAACTGGGAAAACATTTAGCACAAGCAACCTGGCTGGTGAATAGTAGAGGTTCAGTGAACCGAGCTGGACCGGCACATTCAGATCTGCTGCAGAAAGTTGAAGGTGATAGAGTTCCTGTTGTTAGAGAAAAGAATCTGTTAGGTAAAACTGTTTGGGTATTTTTGCCCTCAGGAGAGGCTAAACCTGTCTGAGGGGTGGTTTCAGCAGAAGGTCCGGGTCACACTTATTGGGTAATGCAAGAGAATGGTGAAATTCAGTGTATTCCACAAAGAGATTTAACTTTAGCTGAGAGAGTTTAATTTCAGACTGTTGTACAGCTACATCGCATCCAAAGGAAGAATCCCTGAGGAATCTACGGTGCACGAACCCTGAGAACCCTGAGAGTCCTGAGTCAACTGAGAGTCCCTGAGTCCCTGTTTCCCTTTTTCTTCGCTTCGTCTGTGGAGAGACAAACTGTTTTCCATTTTCTTGATTTTTGATTTTCTTGGACTTCTGAATCATCTGCATCTGAGTATAGCCGGAATGGACTATGAACTTGACTTACAAACTGTAAATATTGTTCTGGATTGGATGGACAGTACGAACAGCCAATGAAATTGTTTAGATAGGGGTGGACTGTGACCATTTGACACTGTGCCTTTAAGAACAAGCAGTGCTGAGACACTGGCTAAATGTTTTCGGTACTAGAACCAAAACATTCTGATATTCTAAACGAATTTCATTGGTTTATAAACAAAAATCCAGCTTTAGATTGTGAAGCAGTTGGAATTTTTTTTTCCTCAGTTGAGTTCAGTTTGGGGAGTTGGGGGGGAGTTTCAGCCTGTTCTCCCTGCCTGCTTATCTGTGAACTTCTGGAGTTGGCCTTCAGATAAGCAAAAACTAATCCTGCATGGGCTTTTGAAGCTTACTAACAACTCTTTTCCTTAGCAACTTGTCTTTCTTTCTCTCTAACCCCTTTTTGGGGAAAAAGGGAGGTAGGGGGGGAGAGAGGGGGTTCCAAGGAGGGGATCCCTCCCTCGGGGAGGGTTTTTTGTTGTGTTATTTCTCTTTGCTGTATATTTCTGTGTATATATTGTGTTATATATAACCTGCTTTCCATATATGCTTGTAAATATATAGCTTGCTCTTTTGTCTGGGCTAGTTGTGGTTTCTTACTCTGTGGAGGAGGGAGAGCTAAGCCCTCTCTCAACCTACCACAAGGTCTAATAGACAAGCTCCATTTTCCTCCATCAATTTCTACAGTTGCTATTCCAAAAGCCCATTTGTTACCCTTAGGGTCTTTGAAATACCCTTGTCTTAGAAAGTCAATTCCCAAATAACAAGGTGCATCAGGTCCTGTCACAACAGTGTGTTTCTTCTACTCTTTCCTAGTTAGACTTATGTCAACCTGCAACTTAGTCAAATCTTGAGATCCACCAGTGATTCCTAGAATACTTCCAGCCTCTGACCCTTGGTAATTTGATGGTATTATGGTGCACTGAGCTCCTGTGTCAACGACGGCCCTGTACCTCTGACATCTTGAAGTGCCAGGCCTATAAATGTACACATCCCAATAGATTCTGTTATCACCATGTGACAGTTTCAGGCTATGGCTTTAAAAGTTAGCTGCAGATTTTTGAGCAGAAGAGTGGAGAAATATAAACAAATCCACAGCTGGGTGTAAAAAGGAAAACAAGAGATTATGCTAAATTAATTTTATTGGCCAGATGTGAGGTGTACCCCTAGCAATATCTCACATTCCACTTCATTCCTTTCTTCCTTCGCTGGCATGCTGCTTTCTGATTCTGTTCCAGCTGGGAGGATTTATTGCTAATAGCTTGTGGTGGTTTGAAAGGAAAGGCTCTGCTTTCCCTCCCCCACTGAGAAAAAGACCACGGCTAAACCCAGTCAGAGAAATGAGAGTATATTTTACAAGGAAACAGATTCTATGTAACACAACAAATACAGGTATTTTACAATATATACAGGAATATACAGCAAATGAACTCAACCAGAAACCAGACCCCCCACAGAGGGGGCTTCCCCCTGTGCCCCCTTCACCCCCCTACCTCCCTTCTCCCCCAAAAGAGGTAGAAAAGAGATGTGGACGGTTAACAGGGCAGGAAAGGATGAAAGGCCTTGCACAGGGAGTTAGTATCTTATCTTAGTTGGCCAGAATCCCAGAAGCAGATCCAGCCGAGAGGGACAGCGAAGGAAGGAAGACTGAGAGAAAGTTCCCAGCTCCCCTGGGTCCAATCTCTCCTCCCACAATCCTACCAATGAAATTCGTTTAGAATACCAAAATATTTTATAAACATTTAGCCAGTGCGCCCCTTCCTTAAAGGCACAGCGTCAAACGGCCACAATCCACCCCTTCTAAACAATTTCATTGGTCGTTCGCACTGTCCATCCAATCAGAAACAATATTTACAGTTCGTGAGTAAAGTTCATAGTCCATTCCGGCTATACTCAGATGTAGATGATTCAGAAGTCCAAAAAAGTCAGGAAATAAGAAAATGGAAACCAGCTTGTCTCTCTGCAGACGAAGTGAAGAAAAGGTAAACAGGAACACAGGGACTCTCAGTTGACTCAGGGCTCTCAGGGCTCTCAGGGTTCATGCACTGTAGATTCCTCAGGGATTCTTCCTTTGGGCGCGTTGTAGCTGTACAACAGTCTGAAATTAAACTCTTTCAGCTAAAGTTAAATTTCTTTGTGGAATACACTGAATTTGACCATTATCCTGCATTACCCAATAAGTGTGACCCGGACCTTCTGCTGAAACCACCCCTCGGACAGGTTTAGCCTCTCCTGAGGGCGAAAATACCCAAACAGTTTTACCTAACAGATTCTTTTCTCTAACAACAGGAACTCTATCACCTTCTACTTTCTGTATCAGATCTGAATGTGCCGGTCCAGCTCGGTTCACTGAACCTCTACTATTCACCAGCCAGGTTGCTTGTGCTAAATGTTTCTCCCAGTTTTTCAAAGATCCACCTCCCATGGCTTTGAGAGTGGTCTTCAACAAACCGTTGTAGCGTTCAATCTTCCCTGCAGCTGGTGCACAGTAAGGAATATGGAAAATCCACTCAATACCGTGCTCTTTTGCCCAGCTCCTTACAAGGTTGTTCTTGAAATGAGTTCCGTTGTCTGACTCAAACCTCTCTGGAGTTCCGTGTCTCCACAGGATCTGTCTCTCCAAACAGAGAATGGTGTTGCGTGCAGTTGCGTGTGGAACTCCATAAGTTTCCAACCATCCAGTGTTCGCCTCTACCATAGTAAGCACGTATTGCTTACCAGAACGAGAACGTGGTAGAGTGATGTACTCAATCTGCCAAGCTTCACCATACCTGTACTTGGACCATCTGTCACCATACCACAAGGGCTTAATTCGCTTTGCCTGCTTAATAGCAGCACAAATGTCACAGTCATGGATGACTTGTGTGATAGCATCCATGGAAATGTCTATGGATCTGTCACGAGCCCACTGGTATGTTGCATCTCTGCCTTGATGTCCTGATGAATCGTGAGCCCACCGAGCTAAGAATATCTCACCTCGGTGTTTCCAGTCGAGATCAAGTTCAGAGTCCTTGTCTACTTGAGAAACTCTTGCAGCTAAATCTGCTTGATGGTTGTGCTGCTGTTCCTCAGTAGCTCTGCTCCTAGGAATGTGAGCATCAATGTGTCTCAGTTTCACTGGAATTCTCTCGATTCGATCAGCAATGTCTTGCCACAGGTCGGCTGCCCAGATGGGTTTTCCTTTCCTCTGCCAGCCATTCTTTTTCCAGTTCTTTAGCCAACCCCATAGAGCATTGGCTACCATCCATGAGTCAGTGTAGAGATAAAGCTTTGGCCATCTCTCACGTTCAGCTACGTCGAGAGCTAGCTGGACAGCTTTTACCTCTGCAAACTGACTGGATTCTCCTTCTCCATCCTTCGCCTCTGCAACTCGGCGTGTTGGACTCCACACTGCAGATTTCCACCTTCACTTGTTCCCGACGAGATGACAGGAACCGTCTGTGAACAAAGCATACTTCTTCTCATCATCAGAAAGGTCATTGTAAGGAGGAGCTTCCTCAGCACGAGTTACTCTTTCCTCCGGAGGTTTAGTACAGTTGGTACCTTCAGGCCAACTTGAGATCACCTCCACCAGACCAGGTCTTTCAAGATTTCCCATTCGAGCTCTCTGTGTTATCAGAGCCATCCACTTAGACCAGGTGGAATCTGTAGCATGATGTGGTGTGGAACCCTTGCCTTTGAACATCCAATTCAAAACTGGTAATCTGGGAGCTAAGAGAAGTTGTGATTCAGTTCCAATCACTTCTGAAGCTGCTTTCACTCCTTCATAAGCAGCTAGAATCTCTTTCTCTGTTGGAGTGTAATTTGCCTCTGAACCTCTGTAACCTCGACTCCAGAAACCAAGAGGTCGTCCACGTGTCTCGCCTGGAGCTTTTTGCCACAAGCACCAGGTTGGACCATTGTCACCTGCAGCCGTGTACAAAATGTTCTTAATGTCTGGACCATATCGGACAGGTCCCAGACCCACTGCTTGAACTACCTCTTGCTTTATCTGGTCAAAGGCTGCTTGCTGTTCAGGTCCCCAGTGGAAACTGTTCCTCTTTCGAGTCACATCATACAGAGGTTTCACAATCTGACTGTATCCAGGAATGTGTAGTCTCCAAAATCCCACTATCCCCAAGAAACGTAGAGTTTCTTGCTTGTTCGTGGGATTTGCCATGGTAGAGACTCTGTTTACCACATCCACTGGAATGTGTCGGCGTCCATCCTGCCACTGCACTCCCAGAAACTAAATCTCTGTGGTAGGACCTTTCACTTTGTCTCTCTTGATGGCAAAACCTGCATTCAGAAGAATGTCCATGATTTTGTTGCCTTTCTTGTAGACTTCCTCAGCAGTTTTACCCCAGACGATGATATCATCGATGAACTGGATGTGTTCTGGAGCACCACCTTCCTCCAGAGCATCATGGATTACTGCATGACAGATGCTGGAGCTGTGGATCCAGCCCATTGGCAGTCTGTTGAAAGTGTACTGGATTCCTCTCCAAGTGAAAGCAAATTGAGGCCTGCATTCCTCTGCTATGGGAATAGAGAAGAATGCATTAGCAATGTCTATGGTAGCATACCATTTGGCCTCTTTGGATTCCAGCTCGTACTGGAGTTCCATCATGTCTGGTACTGCTGCACTCATAGGCGGTGTTACTTCATTCAGGGCTCGGTAGTCCACTGTCAGACGCCAGTCTCCATTCGGCTTTCGCGCAGGCCACACTGGACTGTTGAAAGGTGAATGAGTTTTGCTGATGACTTTCTGACTCTCCAACTGACGAATCAGATTCTGAATGGGCAACCAAGAGTCACGGTTGGTTCTGTATTGTCTGTGATGCACAGTCTGAGAAGCAACCGGCAATTTAATGTCCTGAATCTTGTGTTGTCCCACAACTGCAGATTCATCAGAGAGTTCAGGTCTAGCAGACAGCTTCAGTTTTTGTCCATCAATCTCTACAGAAGCTACTCCAAAAGCCCATTTGTAACCTTTAGGGTCCTTGAAACGCCCTTCTCTCAGAAAATCAATTCCCAAAATACAAGGTGCATCAGGTCCGGTCACAACTGTACGCTTCTTCCACTGTTTACCAGTTAGACTTATATTAACCTCTACCTTACTTCACTCTTGAGATCCACCAGTGACTCCCAGAATAGTTATAGACTCTGATCCCTGATAATTTGATGGCAATATGGTGCACTGAGCTCCTGTGTCAACCAAGGCCCTGTACTTCCGAAAGTGTGAAGTGCCAGGCCACTGGATGTACACATCCCAATAGATTCTATTATCTCCATTATCCCTCTCCTCCCCCTGGCGGGAGGCAGGGCACCCCTAATTGTGGGGAACATTTCCACAGGTGCAACGAGCACACTGTGCAGTGTTAGAACTGGAGTCACTGTTGGAGCTGTCATCGTTGTCCTGGGGAACTGTGGAAGTAACAGCTACCCTTCTGGTATTGCTACCCTGGGTTCTGCCACTTTGCAGTTCCCTCAGTCTCCTCAAAAGATTAGAAGTTGGTTGGCCATCCCGCCTGTTCATGTTCTCACCAAACTGATCACGCAGAGTTATCCAAATGGTCCTACGTGATTGCCTTGGTGGTCTGTTTTGGTTTGGCCTGTTTTGGAATGACCCCCTTTGAGGACGTCTATTCCTCACAGCTGAAACCTGCCCCCACCTGGAGGAAGAATTGGAATTATCTCTTTGTGCCAATTGGCATATGGAATCTTTCAGCTCTTTCATGCAATTCTCAATTTTTCCAGACAGCGTTTCAATGGCTGAAACCAAAGAAACACGTGTCATGCTATCATCCAATTGTCTTAGTTGATCAGTGAATTGGCCAACCGTAGGAGGATCTCCACCATTATTTCTTGCCACAATTCTGCTTGCCAAAATATTTGCATAATTGGAAGGAGCAAGTTTGATAAGCTTTTTAGCAAGACCAGCTGCCACAGGAATGTCATCAGGATTCAGAGTATCATGGTCACCATAGAGTATCTCTCTAATGGCAAACTCTCTCAGACGCTTAATTCCCTCATCTATGGTAGTCCAGGGCTTAGGATTCCATGGAAGGTCATCTCGGGAAGGGTATCTCAGGGAAACCGCCATTAAAAGGCGTATCCACAGATTAACCTTACCGAGAATCTTGGCTAGATGTCTATCTATTCCATTATCCTTTGAGAGTGTTCCTAGCTGAGCTGCTGACTTGTCTCCAACTATTAGAGCTGGAGCACCTGTATCATAACACCTAGCAAGCCAAGATAGGATGGGTTCCTTTTCTGCTCTGAGGTAATCTTTGCGGACATTGCGAATCTCCTCCCTCGGTGACGAGCAGCTCTGCAGGTCATCCTCTTCTTCATCTATCACATCTTCCTGAACGTTTTGTCCCCATAATCCTGCTGTCACTCTCCTAAGGATCTCTTTAAGCTGAGAAGCACCACTGCCAGCTGCTGTCTTAGCTGCATCTCCATCCTGTGATGATCTCAATAACTCAGCTATATCTCTAAGACGAACCTTCTCTTCATCTCCAGCAGGCCCTTTCCTAGCAGAGGTTCCCTCACCAGGATCAGCCTGTCTAGCAGAGGTTCCCTCACCAGGATCAGCCTGTTTAGCAGAGGTTCCCTCACCGGGATCGGTCTCCTGCTCTTCTCCTCCATTAGCTCCACCAGCTCCTGGATCAGCTTTGGCCTTTCCGCCTCTGGTCTTTAAGACTGCTACTTGTTTAACTGGAGCTGTGTTTGAATTTACAGCCATCCTGATAGAAGCTGACAGGTCCTGATCTAAATCAGCCGCCGTGGGGGCCCCTTCAGGTCCTGTCATGGCGGACAGAAATGACCTTGCCTCACTACCGGTCGCCATCTTGGGAATGGGAACCGCCCCTGGCTGCTTGCCAAAGTCATAGAGTGGAGCATTTAACGCAGCTTTTCCAATAGGTTTTGCTATTTTTCTAACTGACGCAGTCCCTTCCTCGTCACTCGAGGACTCTGGGGCAGACTTAGAGGAACGCCTACGCTTTCTAGATTTTTGTTTAATCACAAAACATGGTCGAGAAACCTTTTTCTCTATATATAGAGCCCACAGCAGATAGACATTAATTATCAGCAACAGCAGGATTACACCCGTCAAATAAATCACCTTAAGATCCCAGCCAGCACTTAAAGTTACTCTTTGACCTCCTGAAGTGTTAAACTCCCTTATCTCGATCGGCAAAGTGGAAGACGTTCTATTGCCGTAATTAGTGAGCCGAAAAAAACCCAAACAGTGTTTATACAGCAGCTGGATCCTATGCATAAACCACAAATATATTTTACGCATTAAATATTTACCTATCTGGTCTAACATCAACCCGATGCAGTACCGGTAGACCAATATAGAACACATGGAAAACAGCCACTGCTTAAAAACCCACAACATCTTAATTTCGTTTCTCCGGCTGAGACAAGCAATAAATCAACTTAATTACTTAATTACCCTGCCCCACGTTGGTGAGCCAATAAAAAGAGTGTGGTGGTTTGAAAGGAAAGGCTCTGCTTTCCCTCCCCCACTGAGAAAAAGACCACGGCTAAACCCAGTCAGAGAAATGAGAGTATATTTTACAAGGAAACAGATTATATGTAACACAACAAATACAGGTATTTTACAATATATACAGGAATATACAGCAAATGAACTCAACCAGAAACCAGACCCCCCACAGAGGGGGCTTCCCCCTGTGCTCCCTTCACCCCCCTACCTCCCTTCTCCCCCAAGAGAGGTAGAAAAGAGATGTGGACGGTTAACAGGGCAGGAAAGGAAGAAAGGCCTTGCACAGGGAGTTAGTATCTTATCTTAGTTGGCCAGAATCCCAGAAGCAGATCCAGCCGAGAGGGACAGCGAAGGAAGGAAGACTGAGAGAAAGTTCCCAACTCCCCTGGGTCCAATCTCTCCTCCCACAATCCTACCAATGAAATTCGTTTAGAATACCAAAATATTTTATAAACATTTAGCCAGTGTGCCCCTTCCTTAAAGGCACAGCGTCAAACGGCCACATAGCTGACCATGCAGATAAGACTAACTGAGCTCTCTGACATCTCTTTTCTCTTTTCTTCTAATTAGAGTAAAAGGAGGGGGAGGTTAGCGGGCAAGCAGAGCAGTTGCCCCCACTCCTTTTGGGGGTCCCATTAGGGGTTCAGGGTGGTTTCCGTGTGGGAACACCAGTGACGAGCGGTGTGAGCAATCTGGCAGTGCAGGCCTGAGAGCCTGACATGGTGGTAGGCCATGCTCAGCATAAGTGCAGAGCCAGCTACCAGTATGCCAAAACAGTGCTGTGCTTCCAGCACTGTAACTAAAACAAGACGCTGGTAGCTAGAAACATAGTAAGTTATCTTGGGGACAACAGGACATGCACCTGCATCAACAAACCTCACGTGTCATCCATAGTTGGACCAATAATCTACAATAGTGTGATGTGTGGTCACTCATAGGGGACCAATGAGTCCATGCCAACAAGGCATACCAAGGTTATATAAATTGTAGCAGTTTCCTTGCTACGCACTTCTTCTTCTTCTTCCTTTCCTGCCTGTCCTATCTCCTTTCCTTCCATGCTTTACTGTGCCATGCTTTCACCATGGGCCTGAGCCATAGGCCTGCAATACTGGAACAAAAAAGGATCAGTACCGATCATATTGGTCAGCCGTATTGATTCCAAGAACCTCCGTCGTCGCCAAATCTGGCTAAATTTCCGTGCTATTTTCTGATTGTAAATACCTGTATAATATTGTAAATACTGTACATTTGTACATATTCGTTGCATTCCATCGTAGAGTGTAATTTTGATTGTAAATATAGCTTCCATTTGCTTTTCTGACTGAGTGAGCTGATTTTTTGTTAATGCTGGTGGGCCAAACCATCACATTACACAAAATAATTGGCTTCCAGATGTTGGGAATAGCACAGTGGAGTCTATGACAAGCACCAATACGGTTAAAGCATAGTTCAACTTTATTCCGATATCTCTTGTTTTTATAGACCTCTAAGGTCAGGCTTGTTTACCCAGTGCTTTGCATAGCTAGTTTCTGCGGTTAGCAACTCCTTCTTCCCAAGGTCAGGCAGCTGCAAAACCAGCTTTTTCATCAGCTGCCAAGTTTCCTTTTCTCAGCCTTCAAAGCTGCACCAAGGGCAAGTTGCCCGCTGCTCAAGCTCCTACACTTCTTCACAGGCCTCATAGCATGGATTGTTCATAACTCCCATTTGTGGTGAAGGTACATTGTGCCGAGACATTGAATCTTGCCCCAGCACGTGGGCAAGCTCCCCCTCCCTCAGGAGGAAGACAAAAGCCAGGCTAACACGCTGCTGGTGCATGCTGTGCTCTTGCATTCTCCAAATATGGAAGAATTCTAGCTTCATGCTTTCCCATAGGCTGAAGCCAGTTGTTTATGAGAATGCCCATTGGTCAAACCCAGCCTCGAGGTATTCTATAAATATTACCCCAGTGAGTAAACAAGTGCTTTTCCTGCCTTCCTGCCTTCCTCCTCCATTTCTGTCTCTGTGCTAGCTCGAGAGTTAAGTCCGAGCCACTGCCTCTACAACTGAGGTTATTGTTTAGCTTCTGTTACATACATGCACGCATATCAAGGCATCTGCATGTGAGAAGCGACTGGAGGAATTATTTCCGTAGAGGAAGGATACCACGCTAAGCTGAGAAGCTAGCGTTGTCACAGCCAGTCCCACTGACCGGGAGAGGAACCCCCCTGTCGCTACTGCATGGACTGGATCAACCCCCGAGGGTAAGATCTGCCTAATTATCGGGGAGAAGGGACTTGACCGTGCCAGGTCCCCGCGCAATTGCTTAACCCCACTATAGTGGAGAGAAGAGCGCCACGTGTCGCTCCGAGCCCTGTTAACTCCAGGGATTACTCAGCAGCATTCGTGCTTACACTGCACTGAACTCCCCCCCGGACCGCTCCGGGTATCCTGCTGTTGCTTTGAGCCCAGCAAACGAGAAGCTGCTGCCTGAGAGAACTTGCCGAGCCGGGGCCGCCCCTGCAGATCCGCGTACCGCCACGTCCCCCAGGCAAGTCTGCCGGCGATCGCCGTCCCGCCGTGTGGTGCGGATCAACTCTGAGGACCAGCTCGTCTCCGGACCAGCCCTACCAGCCCGTCCTCTCGTGCAAGCCAGCTCTGCGAGACCCCAGTCTCGGACCGGCGGCACACAGGACAGAGCTCCGTCTGAGCTCGACCAGAAGCCGCGCACGTCCCGTCGAGTCGCCATCTAGTGGCCAAGCGGTGGAACTGCACCCTTCTTGCATCTAAATATAGAAATAGCTTGTAATTAGCTCAAATAAGTTCTAATCATAATACTAAGCCAGTTATGGGATATATTTCACGAACGTGCACTAGAACATGTATATAAGTTGGTGATTCATCGGTTATTGACAATTTTATAATAATAATAAAAAATTAATTTTCATAAATCATAAGTCATAAGTAATAAAGTGATCACAGTATCACAGTATCACAGCAACCAAGGTTGGAAGAGACCCCAAGGATCATCAAGTCCAACCTGTTCCAACAGACCTCACAACTAGATCATAGCACCAAGCGCCACGTCCAATCTCCCCTTGAACACCTCCAGGGACGGCGACTCCACCACCTCCCTGGGCAGCCCATTCCAATGACGAATGACTCGCTCAGTGAAGAACTTCTTCCTCACCTCGAGTCTAAACCTCCCCTGACACAACTTGAGACTGTGTCCCCTTGTTCTGGTGCTGGTTGCCTGGGAGAAGAGACCAACCCCCACCTGGCTACAACCACCCTTCAGGAGGTGATAACCTCCCTCTTCACCACACCATTGGGTGTCCAAGTTCTGCTAAAAAGTCCTCCACATCCAGATGTGGGGCTAGATTGCTTGATTTATTTCTGCTCAGATAAGGGAAGCAAAATGAAGCGATTTTGGATTCTGTGACATTTGGTATACTCTGCTCTGAGTGTGATTGTTTACAAGTATATTATTGGGTTTATGTTTGATAAGCTGGCGAGATATTTGATGTATAAATTGTACCTTTGGTTTAAATATAAAATTCAACTTCTGTATGATCGAATCTTAGGGGTTTTTCGGGTTAAGAAATATGGACCACAAGTACTCTTCCTGCCCAAATGTATGAATTCAGTATTCCAGTAGGCAAAAAGGTCATCCTCAGTAATAGCTGGGATCCTAAAATGATTTATCTGCTGTGTGTAATCCTGCTGTCAGTAATAATGTGTTCTCTTTAATGGCTCTGTTCTGGGAAAGACGAGCGGCTAAGACATGTTTCATTTTTAAATGCAGACCCAGACATACGAGAAGCAGTTGTAACTCGAATCCAGAGATTTCTAGTCATAAGGAGATAGGAGAAGCAGATAGAAATAGACAGGAAGAAACTATTGGTAAGGCAGCTCTGAATGGGACCACCGCTAATTTTGGCAATCAGCCAGGAGCAGCAGCAGCACCTAAGATGGCAGCCGCAATGTCACTGGTAGCCATTAGAGAGGCAAAATAATTTCCTTCCTCATTGGCAGGACAGGCAGTGGCCTCTGCAACAGCTGCTTTGTCTCAAAACCTGTCTGCTACTGTTAAGCCTGCTGTAAATTCAAACAGCCCAAATTAAGCAAGTTGCAGCTTTAGATAAGAGAGGTAGGCAAAAGGCAGATGCAGGAGTTGATACAGGGGAGCAGCAAGATTCCTCTGCTGGTGAGGGACCTTCTGTTAAAAAAGATCCTTCTGAGGAAGAAGAGAAGGTTTGTCGTAAAAACATAGCTGAATTATTGAGATTATCACTGGATAGTAGACATACAGGACAGGATAAAGGTTCTGGTTGGGCAGCAGCTAATGGAGGTGCTTCTGAACTTAAAGAAATTCTTAGGAGAATAGCACCAGGATTACGGGGACAGCATCTTCAGGAATAGAATAGAATAGAATAGACCAGACCAGGTTGGAATAGACCTTCAAGATCATTGCGTCCAACCCATCATCCAGCACCACCTAATAGACTAAACCATGCAACCAAGCACCTCATCAAGTAACTTCCTAAACACCTCCAATGCTGGCAACTCCACCACCTCCCTGGAAGACCCATTCCAATGGGCAATCACACTCTCTGTGAAGAATTTCTTCCTAACATCCAGTCTAAACCTCCCCCGGCACAGCTTGAGACTGTGTCCTCTTGATCTGGTGCTGGTTGCCTGGGAGAAGAGACCAGCCCCCACCTGTCTACAACCTCCTTTCAGGTATGAACTCCTTTTCAGGTAGAACTACCCCCTCCTGGAACAGAGGGTAATTATGCTGCTCCCTGGCTCCTTCTGCCAGCTCTGCAGGCCAGCTGTCTGGAAGACATTCTGTCCTTCTAGTAAAAATTGAGGCAAAGAAGGTGTTAAGTAACTCTGCCTTTTCCTCATCCTTTGTTACAACGTTCCCCCCCGCATCCACCAAGGAGTGGAGGCTGTCCTTGCCCTTCCTCTTGCTATTACTATATTTATAGAAGGACTTTTCGTTGTCCTTCACAGCAGAGGCCAGTCTAAGCTCCAAATGTGCTTTTGCCTCCCTAATTTTCTTCCTACAAGACCTAGCAACATCCTTAAACATTCCATGGGTTGCCTCACCTTTCTTCCAAAGATAATACACCCTTGTGATGGCATCCATGGAAATGTCTATGGATCTGTCACGAGCCCATTGGTATGTTGCATCTCTGCCTTGATGTCCTGATGAATCGTGAGCCCACCGAGCTAAGAATATCTCACCTCGGTGTTTCCAGTCGAGATCAAGTTCAGAGTCCTTGTCTACTTGAGAAACTCTTGCAGCTAGATCTGCCTGATGGTTGTGCTGCTGTTCCTCAGTAGCTTTGCTCTTAGGAATGTGAGCATCAATGTGTCTCACTTTCACTGGAATTCTCTCGATTCGATCAGCAATGTCTTGCCACAGGTCGGCTGCCCGGATGGGTTTTCCTTTCCTCTGCCAGCCATTCTTCTTCCAGTTCCTTAGCCAACCCCATAGAGCATTGGCTACCATCCATGAGTCGGTGTAGAGATAAAGTTTTGGCCATCTCTCACGTTCAGCTATGTCGAGAGCTAGCTGGACAGCTTTTACCTCTGCAAACTGACTGGATTCTCCTTCTCCATCCTTCGCCTCTGCAACTCGGCGTGTTGGACTCCATACTGCAGACTTCCACCTTCGCTTGTTCCCGACGAGACGACAGGAACCGTCTGTGAACAAAGCATACTTCTTCTCATCATCTGAGAGGTCATTGTAAGGAGGAGCTTCCTCAGCACGAGTTACTCTCTCCTCTGGAGGTTTAGTACAGTTGGTACCTTCAGGCCAACTTGAGATCACCTCCACCAGACCAGGTCTTTCAAGATTTCCCATTCGAGCTCTCTGTGTTATCAGAGCCATCCACTTAGACAAGGTGGAATCTGTAGCATGATGTGGTGTGGAACCCTTGCCTTTGAACATCCAATTCAAAACTGGTAATCTGGGAGCTAAGAGAAGTTGTGATTCAGTTCCAATCACTTCTGAAGCTGCTTTCACTCCTTCATAGGCAGCTAGAATCTCTTTCTCTGTTGGAGTGTAATTAACCTCTGAACCTCTGTAACCTCGACTCCAGAAACCAAGAGGTCGTCCACGTGTCTCGCCTGGAGCTTTTTGCCACAAGCACCAGGTTGGACCATTGTCACCTGCAGCCGTGTACAAAATGTTCTTAATGTCTGGACCATCTCGGACAGGTCCCAGACCTACTGCTTGTACCACCTCTTGCTTTATCTGGTCAAAGGCTGCTTGCTGTTCAGGTCCCCAGTGGAAACTGTTCCTCTTTCGAGTCACATCATACAGAGGTTTCACAATCTGGCTGTATCCAGGAATGTGTAGTCTCCAAAATCCCACTGTCCCCAAGAAACGTAGAGTTTCTTGCTTGTTCGTGGGATTTGCCATGGTAGAGACTCTGTTTACCACATCCACTGGAATGTGTCGGCGTCCATCCTGCCACTGCACTCCCAGAAACTGGATTTCTGTGGTAGGCCCTTTCACTTTGTCTCTCTTGATGGCAAAACCTGCATTCAGAAGAATGTCCATGATTTTGTTGCCTTTCTCAAAGACTTCCTCAGCAGTTTTACCCCAGACGATGATATCATCGATGAACTGGATGTGTTCTGGAGCACCACCTTCCTCCAGAGCATCATGGATTACTGCATGACAGATGCTTGAGCTGTGGATCCAGCCCATTGGCAGTCTGTTGAAAGTGTACTGGATTCCTCTCCAGGTGAAAGCAAACTGA
This sequence comes from Dryobates pubescens, assembly GCF_014839835.1. Classification (NCBI taxonomy): domain Eukaryota; kingdom Metazoa; phylum Chordata; class Aves; order Piciformes; family Picidae; genus Dryobates; species Dryobates pubescens. The sequence continues at coordinate 3,565,620 of NC_071656.1, read as the reverse complement.
CGCCTGCACTCCTCTGCTATGGGAATAGAGAAGAATGCATTAGCAATGTCTATGGTAGCATACCATTTGGCCTCTTTGGATTCCAGCTCATACTGGAGTTCCATCATGTCTGGTACTGCTGCACTCATAGGTGGAGTTACTTCATTCAGGGCTTGGTAGTCCACTGTCAGACACCAGTCACCATTCGGCTTTCGCACAGGCCACACTGGACTGTTGAAAGGTGAATGAGTTTTGCTGATGACTTTCTGACTCTCCAGCTGACGAATCAGATTCTGAATGGGCAACAAAGAGTCACGGTTGGTTCTGTATTGTCTGTGATGCACAGTCCGAGAAGCAACTGGCAACTTAATGTCCTGAATCTTGTGTTGTCCCACAACTGCAGATTCATCAGAAAGCTCAGGTCTAGCAGACAGCTTCAGCTTTTGTCCATCAATTTCTACAGAAGCTACTCCAAAAGCCCATTTGTAACCTTTAGGGTCCTTGAAACGCCCTTCTCTCTGAAAATCAATTCCCAAAATACAAGGTGCATCAGGTTCGGTCACAACTGTACGCTTCTTCCACTGTTTACCAGTTAGACTTATATTAACCTCCACCTTACTTAACTCTTGAGATCCACCAGTGACTCCCAGAATAGTTATGGACTCCGATCCCTGATAATTTGATGGCAATATGGTGCACTGAGCTCCTGTGTCAACCAAGGCCCTGTACTTCCGAAAGTGTGAAGTGCCAGGCCACTGGATGTACACATCCCAATAGATTCTATTATCTCCATTATCCCTCTCCCCCCCCTGGCGGGAGGCAGGGCACCCCTAATTGTGGGGTACATTTCCACAGGTGCAACGAGCACACTGTGCAGTGTTAGAACTGGAGTCACTGTTGGAGCTGTCATTGTTGTCCTGGGGAACTGTGGAAGTAACAGCTACCCTTCTGGTATTGCTACCCTGGGTTCTGCTACTTTGCAGTTCCCTCAGTCTCCTGAAAAGATTAGAAGTTGGTTGGCCATCCCGCCTGTTCATGTTCTCACCAAACTGATCACGTAGAGTTATCCAAATGGTCCTACGTGATTGCCTTGGTGGTCTGTTTTGGTTTGGCCTGTTTTGGAATGACCCCCTTTGAGGACGTCTATTCCTCACAGCTGAAACCTGCACCCACCTGGAGGAAGAATTGGAATTATCTCTTTGTGCCAATTGGCATATGGAATCTTTCAGCTCTTTCATGCAATTCTCAATTTTTCCAGACAGCGTTTCAATGGCTGAAACCAAAGAAACACGTGTCATGCTATCATCCAGTTGTCTTAGTTGATCGGTGAATTGGCCAACCGTAGGAGGATCTCCACCATAATTTCTTGCCACAATTCTGCTTGCCAAAATGTTTGCATAATTGGAAGGAGCAAGTTTGATAAGCTTTTTAGCAAGACCAGCTGCCACAGGAATGTCATCAGGATTCAGAGTATCATGGTCACCATAGAGTATCTCTCTAATGGCAAACTCTCTCAGACGCTTAATTCCCTCATCTATGGTAGTCCAGGGCTTAGGATTCCATGGAAGGTCATCTCGGGAAGGGTATCTCAGGGAAACCGCCATTAAAAGGCGTATCCACAGATTAACCTTACCGAGAATCCTGGCTAGATGTCTATCTATTCCATTATCCTTTGAGAGAGTTCCTAGCTGAGCTGCTGACTTGTCTCCAACTATTAGAGCTGGAGCACCTGTATCATAACACCTAGCAAGCCAAGATAGGATGGGTTCCTTATCTGCTCTGAGGTAATCTTTGCGGACATTGCGAATCTCCTCCCTCGGTGACGAGCATTCGGTGATGTCATCTTGCTCTCCATCTATCACATCTTCCTGAACCTTTTGTCCCCATAATCCTCCTGGCACTCTCCTAAGGACCTCTTTAAGCTGAAAAGCACCACTGCCAGCTGCTGTCTTAGCTGCATCTCCATCCTGTGATGATCTCAATAACTCAGCTATATCTCTAAGACAAATCTTCTCCTCATCTTCAGCAGGCACTTTCCTAGCAGAGGTTCCCTCACCAGGATCAGCCTGTTTAGCAGAGGTTCCCTCACCAGGATCAGTCTCCTGCTCTTCTCCTCCATTAGCTCCACTAGCTCCTGGATCAGCTTTGGCCTTTCCACCTCTGGTCTTTAAGACTGCTACTTGTTTAACTGGAGCTGTGTTTGAATTTACAGCCATCCTGATAGAAGCTGACAGGTCCTGATCTAAACCAGCCGCCGTGGGGGCCCCTTCCGGTCCTGTCATGGCGGACGGAAATGACCTTGCCTCACTACCGGTCGCCATCTTGGGAATGGGAGCCGCCCCTGGCTGCTTGCCAAAGTCATAGAGTGGCGCATTTAAGGCTGCTTTGCCAATAGGTTTTGCTATTTTTCTAACTGACGCAGCCCCTTCCTCGTCACTCGAGGACTCTGGGGCAGATTTAGAGGAACGCCTATGCTTCCTAGATTTTTGTTTAATCACAAAACATGGTCGAGAAACCTTTTTCTCTATATATAGAGCCCACAGCAGATAGACATTAATTATCAGCAACAGCAGGATTACACCCGTCAAATAAATCACCTTAAGATCCCAGCCAGCACTTAGTTACTCTTTGACCTCCTGAAGTGTTAAACTCCCTTATCTCGATCGGCAAAGTGGAAGACGTTCTATTGCCGTAATTAGTGAGCCGAAAAAAACCCAAACAGTGTTTATACAGCAGCTGGATCCTATGCATAAACCACAAATATATTTTACGCATTAAATATTTACCTATCTGGTCTAACATCAACCCGATGCAGTACCGGTAGACCAATATAGAACACACGGAAAACAGCAACTGCTTAAAAACCCACAACATCTTAATTTCATTTCTCCGGCTGAGACAAGCAATAAATCAACTTAATTACTTAATTGCCCGGCCCCACATTGGTGAGCCTATAAAAAGAGTGTGGTGGTTCGAAAGGAAAGGCTCTGCTTTCCCTCCCCCACTGAGAAAGAAACCACGGCTAAACCCAGTCGGAGAAATGAGAGTATATTTTACAAGGAAACAGATTGTATGTAACACAACAAATACAGGTATTTTACAATATATACAGGAATATACAGCAAATGAACTCAACCAGAAACCAGACCCCCCACAGAGGTGGCTTCCCCCTGTGCTCCCTTCACCCCACTACCTCCCTTCTCCCCCAAAAGAGGTAGAAGAAGAGACGAAAAGGGAGTTAGTACAGCAAGCGGAGGCCTATGCACAGGGAGTTAGTTCTTATCTTTTGGCAAGAAGCCCAGAAGCAGATCCAGCCGAGAGGGACAGTGAAGGAAGGAAGACTGAGAGAAAGTTCCCAGCTCCCCCGGGTCCAATGTGACCTCCCACAATCCTTGGCCAATGAAATTCGTTTAGAATACCAAAATATTTTACAAACATTCAGCCAGTGTGCCCCTTTCTTAAAGGCACAGCCTCAAACTGCCACAACCCTCTTTTTTTCCCTTAGTTCTTTTAGAAGTTCATTACCCAACCAGGCTGGCCGCCTGTCCTGGCGTCTCATCTTCTGGCACATTGGCACAGCCTGTTCCTGCGCCTACAAGAGTACTTCCTTGAAGTAGGTCCAGCTCTCCTGGACCCCTTTGTTTTTTAAGGGCTGTTTCCCAAGGAACCTTCTGAGTTAGTTCCTTGAATACATACATAGAATACATACATAGAATAAACCAGGTTGGAAGAGACCTTCAAGATCACCGCGTCCAACCCATCAAACAATCCAACACCACCTAAACAACTAACCCATGGCACCAAGCACCCCATCAAGTCTTCTCCTGAAAACCTCCAGTGATGGCGACTCCACCACCTCCCCAGGCAGCCCATTCCAATGGGCAATCACTCTTTCTGTATAGAACTTTTTCCTAACATCTAGCATGAACCTCCCCTGGCGCAGCCTGAGACTGTGTCCTCTTGTTCTGGTACTGGCCGCCTGGGAGAAGAGACCAACATCGGTCTGTCTACAACCTCCCTTCAGGTAGTTGTAGAGAGTAATAAGGTCACCCCTGAGTCTCCTCTTCTCCAGGCTAAGCAACCCCAGCTCCCTCAGCCTCTCCTCGTAGGGCTTATGTTCCAAACCCCTCACCAACTTTGTTGATCTTCTCTGGACTCGTTCCAGCAAGTCAACATCCTTCCTAAACTGAGGGACCCAGAACTGGACACAGGACTCGAGGTGCGGCCTAACCAGTGCAGTGTACAGGGGCAGAATGACCTCCCTGCTCCTGCTGGCCACACTGTTCCTGATGCAGGCCAGGATGCCATTGGCCCTCTTAGCTGCTTGGGCACACTGCAGGCTCATGTTCAGTCTACCGTCGACCAGCACCCCCAGGTCCCTCTCTGCCTGCCTGCTCTCCAGCCACTCTGACCCCAGCCTGTAGCTCTGCATGGGGTTGTTGTGGCCAATGTGCAGAACCCGGCACTTGGATGTGTTAAATCTCATACCGTTGGACTCTGCCCATCTGTCCAGTAGGTCGAGGTCCCTCTGCAGAGCCTCTCTACCCTCCAGCAGATCAACTCCTGCACCCAGCTTGGTGTCTGTGGAAGGTTGAGAGAGGGCTTAGCTCTCCCTCCTCCACAGAGTAAGAAACCACAGCTAACTCAGTCGAAGAGCAAAAGCTATATATTTACAAGCATATATGGAAAGCAGGTTATATATAACACAATATATACAGGTATTTACAATATATACACAGAAATACACAGCAAAGACAAATAACACAACAAAAATCCCTCCCCGGGGGAGGGATCCCCTCTTTGGAACCCCCTCTCTCCCCCCCTTACCTCCCTTTTTCCCCAAAAAGGGGTTAGAAAGAGAGAAAGGCAAGTTACTGAGGAAAAGAGTTGTTAGCAAGCTTCAAAAGCCCATGCAGGATTAGTGTTTGCTTATCTGAAGGCCAAGTCCAGCAGTTCGCAGAAGAAGCAGGCAGGGAGAACAGGCTGAAACACCCAACTCCCCCAACTCCCAAACCGAAATGAACTGAGGAAAAAAATTTTCCAACCGCTTCACAATCTAAAGCTGAATTTTTGTTTATCAACCAATGAAATTCGTTTAGAATATCAGAATGTTTTGGTTCTAGTACCAAAAACATTAGCCAGTGTGTTCCAGCAGTGTTTGTTCTTAAAGGCACAGCCTCAAACGACCACAGTCCACCCCTTTCTAAACAATTTCATTGGCTGTTCGTACTGTCCATCCAATCCAGAACAATATTTACAGTTCGTAAATTAAGTTCATCGTCCATTCCGGCTATACTCAGATGTAGATGATTCAGAAGTCCAAGAAAATCCAAAATCAAGAAAATGGAAAACAGTTTGTCTCTCCGCAGACGAAGCGAAGAAAAAGGGAAACAGGGACTCAGGGACTCTCAGTTGACTCAGGGCTCTCAGGGTTCTCAGGGTTCGTGCACCGTAGATTCCTCAGGGACTCTTTCCTTTGGACGCGCTGTAGCTGTACAACATTCTGAAATTAAACTCTCTCAGCTAAAGTTAAATCTCTTTGTGGAATACACTGAATTTCACCATTCTCTTGCATTACCCAATAAGTGTGACCCGGACCTTCTGCTGAAACCACCCCTCGGACAGGTTTAGCCTCTTCTGAGGGCGAAAATACCCAAACAGTTTTACCTAACAGATTCTTTTCCCTAACAACAGGAACTCTATCACCTTCTACTCTCCGTAGCAGATCTGAATGTGCCGGTCCAGCTCGGTTCACTGAACCTCTACTGTTCACCAGCCAGGTTGCTTGTGCTAAATGTTTCTCCCAGTTTTTCAAAGATCCACCTCCCATGGCTTTGAGAGTGGTCTTCAACAAACCGTTGTAGCGTTCAATCTTCCCTGCAGCTGGTGCATAGTAAGGAATATGGAAAATCCACTCAATACCGTGCTCTTTTGCCCAGCTCTTTACAAGGTTGTTCTTGAAGTGAGTTCCGTTGTCTGACTCAATCCTCTCTGGAGTTCCGTGTCTCCACAGGATCTGTCTCTCCAGACCGAGAATGGTGTTGCGTGCAGTTGCATGTGGGACTGCATAAGTTTCCAGCCATCCCGTGTTTGCCTCTACCATAGTAAGCACGTACTGCTTACCAGAACGAGAACGTGGTAGAGTGACGTAGTCAATCTGCCAAGCTTCACCATACCTGTATTTGGACCATCTGTCACCATACCACAAGGGCTTAATTCTCTTTGCCTGCTTAATAGCAGCACAAATGTCACAGTCATGGATGACTTGTGTCATGGCATCCATGGAAATGTCTATGGATCTGTCACGAGCCCATTGGTATGTTGCATCTCTGCCTTGATGTCCTGACGAATCGTGAGCCCACCGAGCTAAGAATATCTCACCTCGGTGTTTCCAGTCGAGATTAAGTTCAGAGTCCTTGTCTACTTGAGAAACTCTTGCAGCTAGATCTGCCTGATGGTTGTGCTGCTGTTCCTCAGTAGCTTTGCTCTTGGGAACGTGAGCATCAATGTGTCTCACTTTCACTGGAATTCTCTCGATTCGATCAGCAATGTCTTGCCACAGTTCAGCTGCCCAGATGGGTTTTCCTTTCCTCTGCCAGCCATTCTTTTTCCAGTTCTTTAGCCAACCCCATAGAGCATTGGCTACCATCCATGAGTCGGTGTAGAGATAAAGCTTTGGCCATCTCTCACGTTCAGCCACGTCGAGAGCTAGCTGGACAGCTTTTACCTCTGCAAACTGACTGGATTCTCCTTCTCCATCCTTCGCCTCTGCAACTCGGCGTGTTGGACTCCACACGGCAGACTTCCACCTTCGCTTGTTCCCAACGAGACAACAGGAACCGTCTGTGAACAAAGCATACTTCTTTTCATCATCAGAAAGGTCATTGTAAGGAGGAGCTTCCTCAGCACGAGTTACTCTCTCCTCTGGAGGTTTAGTACAGTTGGTACCTTCAGGCCAACTTGAGATCACCTCCACCAGACCAGGTCTTTCAAGATTTCCCATTTGAGCTCTCTGTGTTATCAGAGCCATCCACTTAGACCAGGTGGAATCTGTAGCATGATGTGGTGTGGAACCCTTGCCTTTGAACATCCAATTCAAAACTGGCAATCTGGGAGCTAAGAGAAGTTGTGATTCAGTTCCAATCACTTCAGAAGCTGCTTTCACTCCTTCATAGGCAGCTAGAATCTCTTTCTCTATTGGAGTGTAATTAGCCTCTGAACCTCTGTAACCTCGACTCCAGAAACCAAGAGGTCGTCCACGTGTCTCGCCTGGAGCTTTTTGCCACAAGCACCAGGTTGGACCATTGTCACCTGCAGCCGTGTACAAAATGTTCTTAATGTCTGGACCATCTCGCACAGGTCCCAGACCCACTGCTTGGACTACTTCTTGCTTTATCTGGTCAAAGGCTGCTTGTTGTTCAGGTCCCCAGTGGAAACTGTTCCTCTTTCGAGTCACATCATACAGAGGTTTCACAATCTGACTGTATCCAGGAATGTGTAGTCTCCAAAATCCCACTATCCCCAAGAAACGTAGAGTTTCTTGCTTGTTCGTGGGATTTGCCATGGTAGAGACTCTATTTACCACATCCACTGGAATGTGTCGGCGTCCATCCTGCCACTGCACTCCCAGAAACTGGATCTCTGTGGTAGGACCTTTCACTTTGTCTCTCTTGATGGCAAAACCTGCATTCAGGAGAATGTCCATGATTTTGTTACCTTTCTCGAAGACTTCCTCAGCAGTTTTACCCCAGACGATGATATCATCGATGAACTGGATGTGTTCTGGAGCACCACCTTCCTCCAGAGCATCATGGATTACTGCATGACAGATGCTGGAGCTGTGGATCCAGCCCATTGGCAGTCTGTTGAAAGTGTACTGGATTCCTCTCCAGGTGAAAGCAAACTGAGGCCTGCATTCCTCTGCTATGGGAATAGAGAAGAAGGCATTAGCAATGTCTATGGTAGCATACCATTTGGCCTCTTTGGATTCCAGCTCATACTGGAGTTCCATCATGTCTGGTACTGCTGCACTCATAGGCGGAGTTACTTCATTCAGGGCTCGGTAGTCCACTGTCAGACGCCAGTCTCCATTCGGCTTTCGCACAGGCCACACTGGACTGTTGAAAGGTGAATGAGTTTTGCTGATGACTTTCTGACTCTCCAACTGACGAATCAGATTCTGAATGGGCAACAAAGAGTCACGGTTGGTTCTGTATTGTCTGTGATGCACAGTCCGAGAAGCAACCGGCAACTTAACGTCCTGAATCTTGTGTTGTCCCACAACTGCAGATTCATCAGAAAGCTCAGGTCTAGCAGACAGCTTCAGTTTTTGTCCATCAATTTCTACAGAAGCTACTCCAAAAGCCCATTTGTAACCTTTAGGGTCTTTGAAACGCCCTTCTCTCAGAAAATCAATTCCCAAAATACAAGGTGCATCAGGTCCGGTCACAACTGTATGCTTTTTCCATTGTTTACCAGTTAAGCTTATATTAACCTCCACTTTACTTAACTCTTGAGATCCACCAGTGACTCCCAGAATAGTTATGGACTCTGATCCCTGATAATTTGATGGCAATATGGTGCACTGAGCTCCTGTGTCAACCAAGGCCCTGTACTTCTGAAAGTGTGAAGTGCCAGGCCACTGGATGTACACATCCCAATAGATTCTGTTATCTGTATTACCCCTCTCCTCCCCCTGGCGGGAGGCAGGGCACCCCTAGTTATGGGGAACATGTCCACAGGTGCAACGAGCACACTGTGCAGTGTTAGAACTGGAGCCACTGTTGGAGCTACTAGAGTTGTCCTGGGGAACTGTAGAAGTAACAGCTACCCTTCTGGTATTGCTACCTCGGGTTCTGCCACTTTGCAGTTCTCTCAGTCTCCTGAAAAGATTAGAAGTTGGTTGACCATCCCACCTGTTCATGTTCTCACCAAACTGATCACGCAGGGTAATCCAAATAGTCCTACGTGTCTGCCTTGGTGGTCTGTTTTGGTTTGATCTGTTTTGGAATGACCTCCTTGGAGGATGTCTATTCCTCACAGATGAAACCTGTACCCACCTGGAGGAAGAATTGGAATCATCTCTTTGTGCCAATTGGGAGATGGTGTTTTTAAATTCATCCTTCAGCTCTTTCATACAATTCTCCAGTTTTCCAGACAGAGTTTCAATGGCTGAAACCAAAGAAACACGTGTCATGCTATCATCCAATTGTCTCAATTGATCAGTGAATTGGCCAACCGTAAGAGGAGCTCCACCATAATTTCTTGCTACAATTCTGCTTGCCAGAATGTTTGCATAATTAGAAGGAGCAAGCTTGATGAGCTTTTTAGCAAGACCATTTCCTACAGGAACATCATCAGGATTCAGAGATTCATGTTCACCATAGAGTACCTCTCTAACAGCAAATTCTCTCAGACGCTTAATTCCCTCATCTATGGTAGTCCAGGGCTTAGGATTCCATGGAAGATCATCTCGGGAAGGGTATCTCATGAGAACCGCCATTAGAAGGCGTATCCACAGATTAACCTTACCAAGAGCCTTGCCTAGATGTCTATCTATTCCATTATCCTTTGAGAGAGTTCCTAGCTGGGCTGCTGACTTGTCTCCAACCATTAGAGCTGGAGCACCTGTATCATAACATCTACCAAGCCAAGCGAGAACTGGCTCCTTATCTGCTCTGAGATAGTCTTTTCTTACATTTCTAAGCTCCTCCCGGGGTGAAGAGCAGTCGGTTATGTCATCTTGTTCTTGCTCCTCTGCCTCCTGTTCCTCAACTTGTGGTCCCAACAACCTCTCAAAGATCCCTTTAAGCTGAGAAGCACCACCACTAGCTGCTGTCCTACCAAGAGATGCATCTCGATCCTCTGATGATCTCAATAACTCAGCTATATTTTTAAGACAGATTTTCTCTTCCTCCCCAGCAGAAGAACCTTGCTGTGCATCCCCGTCAGCTCCTGAATCAGCTTTAGTCTTACCCTTCCTTGTTGTTAAAACTGCTACTTGCTTTACTGGAGCTGTGTTTGGGTTTCCAGCTGCCTTATTATCAGAAGCTGATAAGCTTTGAGACAGATTAGTTGCTTTGGAGGACGCTTCCGCTCCTGCCATGGAAGAAGGAGGAAATGACTTTGCCTCGTTAATGGTGGCTGCCTGGGACACAGGAGCCGCCATGTTTGGGGCTACTGTAGCCCCTGGCTGCTTGCCAGAATCATCACCATTGCTATTCAGAGCTGCCTTGCCGATTGACTTTTTAGCTTTATCTTTAACTGACACAGATTCTCCATTATCATCCTCACTGGATGTTCCTGAAACAGAGCTAGGGTGGCGTTTTCGTCTCTTAACCCTCCGTTTTATAACAAAACATGCCTTGGACACTTTTTTCTCCCGGTACAGTGCTACCAACAAATACACATTAATTATCATCATCAGCAGGACTACACACATCAAGAAAATCAGCTTTGGATCCCAGCCATCACTTAAAATTACCCTTTCACCGAGCGGAATCTTAAACTCTTTTATCTCAATAGGGAGTGTGCTAGATGTAACATTCCTGTACTTTTTAACATAAAAGAATTCCAGGCACTGATCATACAGAAGCCGAATCTTGTACTTAAACCACAAATATAATTTTTGCATTATATATTTACCTATCTTATCGATAATCATACCCAGGCAATACTTGTAGATCAATACACTGAAGACCGAGAAGAGCAGACGCTCAAAAAGCCAAAACACCTTCATGTTTGCTCGTTCGACTTAAGCAAGCAATAAATCAAACTAATTTGTCAGCAAGCGCCACGTTGGGCGCCAATAAATGTGGAAGGTTGAGAGAGGGCTTAGCTCTCCCTCCTCCACAGAGTAAGAAACCACAGCTAACTCAGTCGAAGAGCAAAAGCTATATATTTACAAGCATATATGGAAAGCAGGTTATATATAACACAATATATACAGGTATTTACAATATATACACAGAAATACACAGCAAAGACAAATAACACAACAAAAATCCCTCCCTCAGGGAGGGATCCCCTCTTTGGAACCCTCTCTCTCCCCCCCTTACCTCCCTTTTTCCCCAAAAAGGGGTTAGAGAGAGAGAAAGGCAAGTTACTAAGGAAAAGAGTTGTTAGCAAGCTTCAAAAGCCCATGCAGGATTAGTGTTTGCTTATCTGAAGGCCAAGTCCAGCAGTTCGCAGAAGAAGCAGGCAGGGAGAACAGGCTGAAACACCCAACTCCCCCAACTCCCAAACCGAACTGAACTGAGGAAAAAAATTTTCCAACCGCTTCACAATCTAAAGCTGAATTTTTGTTTATCAACCAATGAAATTCGTTTAGAATATCAGAATGTTTTGGTTCTAGTACCAAAAACATTAGCCAGTGTGTTCCAGCAGTGTTTGTTCTTAAAGGCACAGCCTCAAACGACCACAGTGTCGTCAGCAAATTTACTGATGATGGACTCAATGTCCTCATCCAGATCATCAATAAAGATGTTAAAGAGCATGGGGCCCAGTACTGATCCCTGGGGCACATCACTAGTGACTGGCCGCCAGCTGGATGTGGCACCATTCACCACCACTCTCTGGGCTCAGCCCTCCAGCCAGTTCCTAACCCATTGCAGTGTGCTCCCATCCAAGCCATGGGCTGACAGCTTGGCCAGGAGTTTGCTATGGGGAATGGTGTCAAAGGCCTTGCTGAGGTCCAGGTAGACTACATCCACAGGCCTCCCCACATCCACCAGGCGGGTCACCTGATCATAGAAGGAGATCAGGTTGGTCAGGCAGGACCTGCCCTTCCTAAACCCATGCTGGCTGGGCCTGATCCCTTGGCCATCCTCTAAGTGTTGTGTGATTGCACTCAGGATGACCTGTTCCATAATCTTTCCTGGCACTGAGGTCAGGCTGACAGGCCTGTAATTCCCTGGCTCATCCAACCGGCCCTTCTTGTGGATGGGTTGGCCAGCTTCCAGTCATCTGGGATTTCTCCAGTGAGCCAGGACTGATGAAAAATCATGGAGAGTGGCTTGGCCAGCTCATCTGCCAGCTCTCTCAGCACCCTAGGATGGATCCCATCCGGTCCCATGGACTTGTGGGGGTCTAAGCTGCTGAGGAGAGCTCCAATCACTTGCTCATGGAACACAGGGAAACTGGCTCCCTGGCTTCTTCTGCCAGCTCTGCAGGCCAGCTGTCTGGTAGACGTTCTTTCCCGCTAGTAAAAATTGAGGTAAAGAAGGTGTTAAGTACCTCTGCCTTTTCCTCATCCTGTGATGCAACATTTCCCTCCATGTCAACCAAGGAGTGGAGGTTGTCCCTGCCCTTCCTCTTGCTATTAATATATTTATAGAAGGACTTTTTGTTGTCCTTCACAGCAGAGGCCCGTTTAAGCTCCAAATGTGCTTTTGCGACCCTAATTTTCTTCCTACATGATTTTGCAACATCTTTAAACATTCCATGGGTTGCCTCACCTTTCTTCCAAAGGTGATACACCCTCTTTTTTTCCCTTAGTTCTATTAAAAGTTCATTACCCAACCAGGCTGGCCGTCTGCCCCGGCGGCCCATCTTCCGGCACATTGGCACAGCCTGTTCCTGCGCCTTCATCAGTTCTTTCTTGAAGCAGGTCCAGCCCTCCTGGACCCTTTTATTTTTAAGGGCTTTCTCCCAAGGAACCCTCTGAATTATTTCCTTGAGCAACCTGAAGTCTGCCCTCCAGAAGTCTAGAGTGGAGGTCTTCTTGCTGCCCCTCTTAGTTTGACCAAATACTGAAAATTCAATTATCTCGTGGTCGCTGGCCCCTAAACAGCCTCCGACCACCACATCACCCACCAGCCCTTCCCTGTTGGTGAAGAGGAGGTCAAGCATAGCCTTGCCCCTGGTAGGCTCACACAGCACCTGGGATAAGAAACTGTCCTCCATGCACTCTAAGAACCTCCTAGACTGTCTCCTCTCTGCTGTGTTGAGATCCCAGCAGATGTCAGGCAGGTTGAAGTCGCCCATGAGGACAAGGTCAGGAGATCTTGAGACAGCCTTAAGCTGCCTATAGAATGCTTTGTCAACATCATCCTCCTGGTTGGGTGGTCTATAACAGACTCCAAACAGGATGTCTACCCTGACGGTCTTCCCTCTAATTCTTGCCCACAAGCATTCAACCCGATCGTCCCTAATCTCCAGCTCAATGGCATCTAGTGCCTCCCTGATGGACAGGGCCACCCCTCCACCCCTTCTTCCTTGCCTGTCTCTCCTGAAGAGCCTGTAGCCATCAATTGCAGCACTCCAGTCATGTGAGCTATCCCACCACGTCTCTGTGATGGCAACTACGTCATAACTTTCCTGCTGCAACAAGGCTTCCAGCTCCTCTTGTTTGTTTCCCATGCTTCGTGCATTAGTGTACATGCACCTCAGCTGGGCTGCTGGTTTGGCCTCTGACCCTAGCTTACTGCCCCCAGACTCTTGCCTGAGGGGACTAGCTTCAGCCCCTTCCCCCTTCGAAACTAGTTTAAAGCCCCGTCGATGAGAGCTGCCAGTTCCCTCCCCAGAATCTTTTTACCTTTGGGGGACAGGCCATTCTCATATACTGTGACCTTTCCCCTTCTTTGGGACAGATGTACTCCATCTGTTGCCAGGTGGCCTGGTGCAGTAGAAAGTTTACCAAGATCAAAAAACCCAAAATTCTTTTGGCTGCACCAGCCTCTAAGCCACTTGTTGACTATGGCTGCTGTCCTGTTCCTTGTGGTATTCCCTCCTGCAACTAAGGGTATTGAGGAAAAAATTATTTGAGCACCTGACCCCTCAACCAGATCTCCCAGGGCCCTGAAATCATTTTTGATAGCCCTGGGAGTTCTGACTACAACATCATCATTCCCTATCTGCATAAGTAGCAAAGGATAATAGTCAGAAGGCTGTACCAGCCTGGGCAGCCTTCCGGTAAAATCATTAACTTGGGCTCCTGGGAGACAACAGGGTTCCCTATGAGATGGGTCTGGCCGACAAATGGGGCCCTCCATTCCCCTCAGAAGTGAATCGCTAATAACAATTACCCTCCTCTTTTTTTTGAGGGAGCAGGTCCTGATGCCAGGGGAGGGTTGTTTAACCTTAGGTTGCTTTGCCTTAGGCTGTTTAACCTTAGGTTGTTTAACCTTAGGCTCTTTAGCCTCAGGGAGAACCCCAGATAATGTGTCCTCTGGCAACAGGACCACCTCACCCTCGCTCTCCAGTGCCCCATACCTGTTTGTCAAGAGCAGTGGGGAAGGTGCGGGAAGGCAAGGAGGTTTAACCTTGTGTCTTTTGAGAGGAACCTGTGTCCATTCCCCTCTGCTTTTTGGATAACCAGCCTCTGCTGGGGGAGCCTGCAGAGCCTGCTTACTCTGGTTCATATCTTTCCCCCTCTGGTTTATCTCTTTCCTCCTCTGGTTCATCTCTTCCCTACATTCCCTTACACTTTTAAGACTAGCAACCTCATCCTTCAGTCTGGCCACCAGATTAAGTAGGTAGTCAATCTGCTCACACCTTATGCAAGAGTTACCCCTACTACTCTGCATCTGAAGAGCCAGGCTCCAGCACTCTCTACAGCCAGATACCTGGACAGCTACTTGCTTGTCTTCTACCTCAGTCTGGGTAGACACTGACATTTTTAGGGAGTTTTTGCTACGAGTTACAACCATGATTGTCCCTGACCACAGCACCCACCAAAAAAAAAAAAAAAAAGGAAGTAGCAAAACTGTGATAATATGGGCTTCCCGATGAAAAGACCCTCGCGCACGGCAGCAAACCGCATTTAAATCAGACGGGGGTGACGTAGCGATCACGAGCCCCAGCGGTGCGAAGAGACGATTCCCGCCGACCTCGCAGAGTGTTCAGGGGATGTTCACAGTCCCAGCGGCTCCCGCAGCTCCAACAGGAGAGAATCAGATGATCCCCGGTGGCTGCACGTCCCGGCGCGGTCCTGATATGGCTTCCTGATGAAAAGACCCTCGCGCGCGGCAGCGTTTAAATCAGTAACCTGAATGAGTAACCTGAAGTCTGCCCTCCAGAAGTCCAGAGTGGAGGTCTTCTTGCTGTCCCTCTTAGATTGACTGTGTACTGAAAATTCAATTATTTTATGGTTGCTGGACCCAAGAGAGCCTCCAAACACCACATCTCCCACGAGCCCTTCCCTATTTGTGAAGAGGAGGTCAAGCAGAGCCTTACCCCAGTAGGCTCGAGCAGCACCTGGGCCCCTCAGTTTAAGAAGGACATCGAGACTCTTGAACGTGTCCAGAGAAGGGCAACAAGGCTGGTGAGAGGCCTTGAGCACAAGCCCTATGAGGAGAGGCTGAGGGAGCTGGGATTGTTTAGCCTGGAGAAGAGGAGGATCAGGGGTGAACTCATTGCCCTCTACAACTACCTGAAAGGTGGTTGTAGACGGGAAGGGGTTGGTCTCTTCTCCCAGGCAACCAGCACCAGAACAAGGGGACACAGTCTCAAGCTGTGCCAAGGGAGGTTTAGACTCGAAGTGAGGAAAAAGTTCTTCACCGAGCGAGTCATTCATCATTGGAATGGGCTCCCCAGGGAGGTGGTGGGGTCACCGTCCCTGGAGGTGTTCAAGGGGAGATTGGACGTGGCACTTGGTGCCATGGTCTAGTCATGAGGTCTGTGGAGACAGGTTGGACTTGATGATCCTTGGGGTGTCTTCCAACCTTAGTTATACTGTGATACTGTGAAATGTCTATGGATCTGTCATGAGCCCACTGGTAGGTTGCATCTCTGCCTTGATGTCCTGATGAATCGTGAGCCCACCGAGCTGAGAATATCTCACCTCGGTGTTTCCAGTCGAGATCAAGATCAGAGTCCATGTCTACTTGAGAAACTCTTGCAGCTAAATCTGCCTGATGGCTGTGTTGCTGTTCCTCAGTACCTTTGCTCTTTGGAACATGAGCATCAATGTGTCTCACCTTCACTGGAATTCTCTCGACTTGATCGGAAATGTCTTGCCACAGTTCAGCTGCCCAAATAGGAGCTTTCTCAGCACGAGTTACTGTCTCCTCTGGAGGTTTAGTACAGTTAGAATAGAATAGAATAGGATAGAATAGACCAGGTTGGAAGAGATCTTCAAGATCATCATGTCCAACCCATCATCCAACACCACCTAATAAACTAAACCATGCAACCAAGCACCCTGTCAAGCCTCGTCCTGAACACCCCCAGTGACGGCGACCTCACCACCTCTTCGGGCATCCCATTCCAATGTGTAAAACTTCCTCCTAACCTCCAGCCTAAAGCTCCCATGGCACAGCCTGAGACTGTATCCTCTTGTTCTGGTACTGGCTGCCTGGGAGAAGAGACTAGCCTCTGCCTGACTACAACCCCCCTTCAGGTAGTTATAGCCAGCAATAAGGTCACCCCTGAGTCTCCTCTTCTCCAGACTAACCAACCCCAGCTCCCTCAGTCTCTCCTCATAGGGCTTGTGTTCCAAGGCCCTCACCAACTTTGTTGCCCTTCTCTGGACACACTCCAGCAAGTCAACATCCTTCCTACACTGATGAGCCCAGAACTGGACACAGTACTCGAGGTGCGGCCTAACCAGTTGTGATCGTTTGAGGCTGTGCCTTTAAGACAAACAGTGCTGGGACACTCTGGCTGAATGTTTTCGGTACTAGAACAAAAACATTCTGATATTCTAAACGATTTTCATTGGTGGATGGATAAAATGCAACTTTGAATTGTAGAGCAGTTGGAATTTTTTTTTTCTCAGTTCAGTTTGGTTTTGGAGTAGGGGAGTTTGGGTTTCAGCCTGTTCTCCCTGCCTGCTTCTTCGCGAACTGCTGGAGTTGTCCTTCAGATAAGCAAAAACTAATCCGGCATGGGCTTTTGAAGCTTACTAACAACTCTTTTCCTTAATAACTTGCCTTTCTTTCTTTCTAACCCCTTTTTGGGGAAAAAGGGAGGTAGGGGGGGAGAGAGGGGTTTATAGGGAGGGGATCCCTCCTGGGGGAGGGATTTTTGTTGTGTTATTTCTCTTTGCTGTATATTTCTGTGTATATATTGTAAATACCTGTATATATTGTGTTATATATAACCTGCTTTCCATATATGCTTGCAAATATATAGCTTTGCTCCTCCGACTGGGTTAGCTGTGGTTTCTTACTCTGTGGAGGAGAGAGAGCTAGGCCCTCTCTCAACCTACCACACCAGTGCAGTGTACAGGGACAGAATGACCTCCTTGCTCCTGCTGGCCACACTGTTCCTGATGCAGGCCAGGATGCCATTGGCCCTCCTGGCTTCCTGTGCACACTGCAGGCGCATGTTTACCCTACCTTTTAAATCTCATGCTGTTGGACTCTGCCCATCTGTCCAGCCTGTTGAGGTCCCTCTGCAGAGCCTCTCTACCCTCCAGCAGATCATCTCCTGCCCCCAGCTTGGTGTCGTCAGCAAATTTACTGATGATGGACTCAATGCCCTCATCCAGATCATCAGTAAAGATATTAAAGGGCATGGGGCCCAGCACTGATCCCTGGGGCACACCACTAGTGACTGGCCGCCAGCTGGATGTGGCACCATTCACCACCACTCTCTGGGCTCGGCCCTCCAGCCAGTTCCTAACCCATCGCAGTGTGCTCCCATCCAAGCCATGGGCTGACAGCTTGGCCAGCAGTTTGCTGTGGGGAATGGTGTCAAAGGCCTTGCTGAGGTCCAGGTACACTACAGCCACAGGCCTTCCCACATCCACCAGGCGGCTCACCTGATCATAGAAGGAGATCAGGTTGGTCAGGCAGGACCTGCCCTTCCTAAATCCATGCTGGCTGGGCCTGATCCCTTGGCCATCCTCTAAGTTCTGTGTGATTGCACTCAGGATGACCTGTTCCATAATCTTTCCTGGCACTGAGGTCAGGCTGACAGGCCTATAATTCCCTGGCTCATCCAACTGGCCCTTCTTGTGGATGGGCACCATGTTGGCCAGCTTCCGGTCCTTTGGGATGTCTCCAGTGAGCCAGGACTGATGAAAAATGATGGAGAGCGGCTTGGCCAGCTCATCTGCCAGCTCTCTCAGCACCCTAGGATGGATCCCATCTGGTCCCATGGACTTGTGGGGATCCAAGGGGCTGAGCGGATCACCAACTGCCCCATTCTGGAACAGAGGAAGACTATGCTGCTCCCTGACTCCTTCTGCCAGCTCTGCAGGCCAGCTGTCTGGAAGACATTCTGTCCTTCTAGTAAAAATTGAGGCAAAGAAGGTGTTAAGTAACTCTGCCTTTTCCTCATCCTTTGTTACAATGTTCCCCTCCGCGTCCACCAAGGAGTGGAGGTTGACCTTGCCCTTCCTCTTGCTATTAATGTATTTATAGAAGGGCTTTTTGCTGTCCTTCACAGCAGAGGCCAGTCTAAGCTCCAAATGTGCTTTTGCCTCCCTAATTTTCTTCCTACAAGGCCTGGCAACATCCTTAAACTTTTCATGGGTTGCTTCACCTTTCTTCCAAAGATGACACACCCTCTTTTTTCCCTTAGTTCTTTTAGAAGTTCATTACCCATCCAGGCTGGCCATCTGCCCTGGCAGCTCATCTTCTGGCACATTGGCACAGCGTGTTCCTGTGCCTTCAAGAGTTCCTCCTTGAAGTAAGGCCAGCTGTCCTGGACCCCTTTGTTTTTAAGGGCTTTTTCCGAAGGAACCTTCTGAGTTCCTTGAGTAGCCTGAAGTCCGCCCTCCGGGAAGTCCAGAGTGAAGGTCTTCTTGCTGCCCCTCTTAGCTTGACCGAATACTGAAAATTCAATTATCTCGTGGTCACTGGCCCCTAAACACCCTCCAACCACTACATCACCCACCAGCCCTTCCCTATTGGTGAAGAGGAGGTCAAGCATAGCCTTACCCCTGGTAGGCTCATGCAGCACCTGAGATAAGAAGCTGCCTTCCATGCACTCTAAGAACCTCCTAGACTGCCTCCTCTCTGCTGTGTTGAGATCCCAGTGGATGTCAGGCAGTTTGAAGTCGCTCATGAGAACAAGGTCAGGCGATCTTGAGACAGCCTTAAGCTGCCTATCGAATGCTTCATCAACATCTTCCTCCTGGTTGGGTGGTCTATAACAGACTCCAACCAGTATGTCAACCCTGTTGGCCTTCCCTCTAATTCTCACCTGTTGGGGATTGGTTTGAGCAAGAGGGGACATGGGTCCCAGGAACACCTGTGCAAATTAGGCCTTGAAGGATTTTCTGTTATTAATATAGCAGTGGAGTAGGAGTTGTGGAAAAGTTCTGATTGCTTGGTATGCTGAAGTCAAGCTGCCCCTGAGAAGGAAGGCAAACAAGATAAGGTGTAGGCAAAGAGCTGGGAAAAAGAGCAATTAGACTGAGTAGAGAAAATCCACAGAATAGTGAAAACAATGATGTAACCTTTTAGAGAGAAACCAATAGCATATGTTAAATTAGAATAGAATTAACCATGTATAGGATAAGACTATAAATAATGAAGCGTGGAACAATCAAGTTGGATGATTTCTAGCACTCATATTGAGTGCTGTTGTCCCTGTCTCCGTTCTCATCTAGTGGCGCCTGAACCAGGGACCCGATTTTGCGGGTACTCTGAGCCGTGTCAGTGGGGACGACAGTGGAGACCGCACCTGGGAATTACGGGCAAGCCGACCGCGGAGGAAGGCTCGGGCGGGCCAGTCTTGGCGGGCCGATATTGACAGGCCTGTGGAAATGGTAACAGCGAATGGCTGTTACAGCGAATTTGTCAGAACGAGATGCAGCGCCAGTAGTATCTGAATTGCAACCAAACAATGTGTTTGAAATGTATCGCCCAGGGCCACCTCCAGCACAGCATACAATACCACTACCGTGCCCTGCAAAACCTGAGTTTCCACCTCCACCCCCACCGATGGAATTCAGTGAGGTGCCTGATAACCTAGCTCCAGGCGCAGCCTGCCTGGCTAAGGGAGCAGGAACTTCGGCTGAACTGAGCAACAACACAATTGCAAACTGAGACAGTGAATCAGAGGGAGACACCGTTATCGAGTATCGAGTATCACAAAGGTTGGAAGAGACCTCGAGGATCATCGAGTCCAACCTGTCACTGCAGACCTCATGACTAGACCATGGCACCAAGTGCTACGTCCAGTCCCCTTTTGAACACCTCCAGGGATGGTGACTCCACCACCTCCCTGGGCAGCCCATTCCAATGACAAATTTTAATCTTTATTGTTTCTAATCACCTACTCTTGGTCTGTCTCTACCTTCCTCTTCCTCCTCCAAAACCCCTCCAAAAAGTCAAACCAAACCAAATAAAAACATCACCACCACAAAAAAAATCCACCAACAAAAAACTCACCACCACCAAAAACCTCAAAACAAACAAACAAACCCAAATCCCCACAAACATGTGAAATTGTGACTGTGGGTTCATCTTTCAGCCACAAGTTCAGGGTACATATTTCTACGTTCTCAAGGAGGAAGTTGTCAAATTGTAGTGCCATACTCCTGTCTGATTCTAACTCCCATTAATAGTGAAGAATGAACTCATTCTGTGCAGCTTCATTTGCTTTTTTTTCCAGTGAAATGTATTTGGATGAACTTGTCTGTCTCTGACCCTAGCAATGTGTAATTTTACTTACGTTTCCATCTGCATAAAACAGTGTATACTTGTTCTAGAAGTCAGATGCATTATCTGACCTTTTTTTTTCCCCACAAAACTTTCCTTCTAGATGACAGTCAGCATCTATATGTTTGGAGGGAATAGTAAAACACTGGAGTAGAGTCTTTATGGTGGTGTAGAATAAATATAGACTTCAGACATCATGGTCTACTCATTCTGGGTTAGTGCACAGATTGCTGAATGGTGTGGACAAAGTACTTAACTTTTCTATGCCTTATTTTAACTCATTGTACAGTTGTGATAAACTAGTTGTTGTGGTCATTTGAGGCTGTGCCTTTAAGAACAAACACTGCTGGAACACACTGGCTAATGTTTTCGGTACTAGAACCAAAACATTCTGATATTCTAAACGAATTTCATTGGTTGGTAAACAAAAATTCAGCTTTAGATTGTGAAGCAGTTGGAAATTTTTTTTTCCTCAGTTGAGTTCAGTTTGGGAGTTGGGGGGAGTTGGAGGTTTCAGCCTGTTCTCCTTGCCTGATTCTTCTGCGAACTGCTGGAGTTGGCCTTCAGATAAGCAAAAACTAATCCTGCATGGGCTTTTGAAGCTTGCTAACAACTCTTTTCCTTAGTAACTTGCCTTTCTCTCTCTCTAACCCCTTTTTGGGGAAAAAGGGAGGTGGGGGGGGGAGAGAGGGGGTTCCAAGGAGGGGATCCCTCCCTCGGGGAGGGATTTTTGTTGTGTTATTTGTCTTTGCTGTGTATTTCTGTGTATATATTGTAAATACCTGTATATATTGTGTTATATATAACCTGCTTTCCATATATGCTTGTAAATATATAGCTTGTTCTTCGACTGAGTTAGCTGTGGTTTCTTACTCTGTGGAGGAGGGAGAGCTAAGCCCTCTCTCAAGCTACCACATCATTATTGGCTGCCCAACTCGGGGCTTGGTGACAAATTAGTTTATTGCTTGCTTGAGTCGAACGAGCAAACATGAAGGTGTTTTGGATTTTTAAGCAATTGCTCTTCTCAGTCTTCAGTGTATTGATCTACAAGTATTGCCTGGGTATGATGATCGATAAGATAGGTAAATATATAATGCAAAAATTATATTTGTGGTTTAAGTACAAGATGCAGCTCCTGTATGATCGGTGCCTGGAATTCTTTTGGGCGACAAGATGTTGAGGAATGGCTTGAATCGCAGGGGCATAGTTCTATGGAACAGCTGCTTGAACAAAGTGTGTAGGCCGTACTCCATCTTAATGTTTGCTGCTCGCAGTGAGCAGGTACGCTGATATTAGGGGATTACCACGGCCTTGAAGCCTGGAGGATGTGCTGGCAGCTGCAAGTGTGGATGGGGCATGGAGGGTCGTCGTGACCTTGGAGCTGTGCTTGCAGCTGTGAGTATAGATAAAGAATAAGTAAAACAAGTAGCTAATTAGAGAGGAATCTGCACGTAGACTCTAACTGTAGCTAGGCTGAATATTATGATGTAACCCTGGACTAATAGCCAATGAAATGATTACACTTGTGCATATTTAGATGAAATGCTATATAAGCCGTGCTTTCTAACAATAAAGTTGAAGCTTGCTTATCAATCATATTGATTGCTGCGAGTCTTTCCCTCACCCCCCTCGCCGATGGACTTCTCTTTCCGACATCTGGCGCCCGAACACAGGGACATGAAGGCTTTATAGGAACGGAAGAGTATCCGACGGCTGCTTCAGCAGGCTCAGGGTCTACGGCTGCTGGAGGAAGGAGGCACGGGTGGAGCCGGAGTGCGTCGATTGGGTATCCCCAGGTCTGTGCAGCGATCGACGGGCAAAAGTATGAACCCGATGCTGGCGTAGGGGGTTCGTACCGTGCCTGGGCAAGGATTCACTAGGAGGAATTCTGCTCGCCATCCGGGTAAGGGCTGCCGGCTCAGGTTCAAGGCTGCACTTAAGGAAATAATTAGGAAGGAAATCCCCCGGGGGTATGGAGAGCGAAGTAGCCCTTAATTTATTTAAAAGTTTCCTTGAGAAACGAAGAGTAGAGGATGTGGATTTAAAGAAGCATCCTGAACGTTTATTACAGTTTGGTAGGGAGCATAATCTTTTTAAATCGTCAGGAGATGTTTTTAATATTGATGTGTGGAAAGATTTAGGTAGTATCTTGTGGGACAAGGTTATTGATGATGACAAAGTTGCTCGTAAACTCATGAAACCGTGGAGGGCTGTTAAAAATTGCATAGATCAATATCAAACTGAAAAGCAGGTAGCGGCAGTCGCAACAGCTGCCCTAGATGGAGAGCAGGGATTGCATCAATTTGGCCATGACTATATACCTAGCCCACCATCTGGGAGCACTATTTTGGTTTCTAATCCTGTAAAAATCAGCAAGGAGCCCCTCCTAGACTCTATTAAAATAAGTTCAATACCGTCTGTTCCTGATCCACAGTGTCAGCCTGCTTCTCCTCCCCAGTCTCTTGTTGCTTCTCCCCCTCAGCCTGCTTCTTCCCCCCAGCCTGATTCTTTTTCTCAGCACCTTAAAGGTGCTGGGAAGGAATTCTTTTCTAATGCAGATGAGGAGGAGTTGAAGGAGGAGGCTGTACGGTATCACAGGGAGGAGGCATTTGTGGCATGTAATTCCTCTATAAAAGATTTGAAACTTAACAATGACAATTTTTTCCATGAACAGTCACAAAAGAATATGGAGAACAGCGTTAAACCAAAACAAACTGCTCCTTCTCAATCAAAACAGAACATTCCCTCTATAGTAAGGATTGATTGGTTATCTATCCAAAGGGAAGCCCTGCATAACAAGGACTTTGAACTTTGCAATTCTTTGGAAGGGCTTCAGGCATTTCCAGTTTCTTTTACTCAGGAGGGGGGCGAGGTTGTAGCTACATACATCCCTGTAGACTGGAAACTTTTGTCTCAACTCAGAGCTACAGTAAATGAGTGTGGATTGCATGGTGAACCCACTAAACAAATGTTAAATTATATATGGAGTTCAGGAATATTGTTACCTGAAGATGTTAAATCTGTTATGCGTATGATAACAACGCAATCTAGCCTCATGCTGTGGCAGGCGTATTGGCATCAATTGTGTGATAGATTTGTTGTAAATAATCCAAATTATGGCGTTACTGTAGAACAGCTGATGGGTTCAGGAAACTTTTCAACAGTAGAAATGCAAGCTCAGCTGGGTCCGGAAGGGTTAAAGATAGGAATGCGGCTCGCTAGAGAAGCCCTTAACAGGGTGAAAGTAACTCCTCCAGTACCTTCGTATATGTCTGTTAAACAAGGGAGAGACGAGCCTTTTGCAAAATTTGTAGACAGGGTAACCGAGGCTATAAATCAGGCAAATGTTCAGGACTGGATGAAAGGAGCCCTACTTCGTCAGTGTGTGATAGAAAACAGTAACGGTCCAACTACAAATGTAATTTCTACCATGTCTGCTGATGCTTCTATAGAAGAAATGTTAGAGCGTATGATTCGTATTCCTGCAGGGTCACAGGCTATGATAGTAGAGGCTTTAAAAGAGTTAGGGAAGGATATAGTGCAGGCTCAGACCCAAGCCTTTGCAGCCCTTACACCGTTGTTACCGGCAAACCAGGAGAATCAACAACCGAAAACACCTAAATGCTTCAGATGTGGCAGAACAGGACATTATCGCCGCGATTGCCAAACTAAATCCGTGTGGTGCAAAAACTGTCACACAAATAATCATACAACTGAGGTATGCAGATACTCGGGAAACTTCAAGCGGAGCGCAAAGGGCTGCGGCGCGAGGACCCCAACTGCAGCCCCTGTGTGGCAATCACCAGGCAACTGCAATCAGCCTCCAACCTCAAGCCAGCCACCCCAGGGAGCCTCGGGCTGGACCTGGCAGCAGCAATAGAAACGGTGTTGATAGACTCAAAGCCAGTCAAAATTGCTACGGGAATAATGGGACCTGTAAAATACAAAGGACAGCCGTGCGGAGCTTTGTTATTGGGACGCTCTTCAGCTGGTCTAAAAGGACTATTTGTTTTACCCGGAGTTATTGATGCAGATTTTACTGGAGAGATTTGTGTAATTGCTATGACATTTTTTCCACCACTGGTTATTCCTGAAGGCAGTCGCATTGCACAATTAGTGCCATCATTACAGCTTACAGAGGCAGCCACGGCAATTTCTCAAAACATCAGAGGCGATGCAGGTTTTGGATCAACAGGAGGAATGGCGTTATTGTCTATGTCCATGGATCAACGACCAAAAACTACCATTATGTTGGACAATGGACATGAACGACATCAGTTAAATGCATTGTTAGACACAGGAGCTGATATTACCATCATTGACCACTCAGTCTGGCCCGACAACTGGCCACTTACTCCTATGTTGACAAGTGTGGAAGGTGTGGGCGGCATAGCATCAGTCAGCAAAAGTCGAGACAAGATTCGAGTAATTATTGATGGCCGCACCTGTGTATCTTTTTTGACCATAATGCAATTACCTCCTAAGGTGGAAGCATTGATTGGCCGAGACATTCTTACTCAAATTGGAGCACGACTTGTAACTAATGCTTGTTTTTAACAGCGGTCACTACTTGGGCTTTCCCGATCCAGTTAACCTGGCTGACTGATGAACCAATATGGATCGAGCAGTGGCCGCTAAAGAGAGAAAGCCTGGAAGCGGCTCACCAATTAGTTTTTGAACAACTTCAACAAGGACACATCAAACCATCTGTTAGCCCATGGAATACTCCCATATTTGTTATTAAGAAAAAATCTGGAAAATATCGTTTGCTCCATGATCTTAGAAAAGTGAATGATCAAATGGAAGCCATGGGAGCCTTGCAACCTGGTATGCCAAATCCTGCAATGTTGCCAGCCGGATGGAACCTGCTTATCATAGACTTAAAGGACTGCTTTTTTACCATCCCTATTCATCCTACTGATACCAAGCGATTTGCCTTTACATTGCCAGCTTTAAATAGGGAGGCACCTGCTGCGCGCTATGAGTGGGTCGTGCTTCCCCAGGGAATGAAGAACAGCCCCACCCTGTGTCAGTTGTTTGTTGATGCAGCCCTGCAACCAGTACGACAAGCCTGGCCAGACACATTAATCTATCACTACATGGACGACATCCTTATTGCACAAGAGCAACCATTTACACAGCAACAAGAATTCTTCTTAACGGAGCAACTGGTAAAAAATTCCCTTGTAATAGCAGCGGGAAAAATTCAGCGCTCTGCACCTTGGAAATATTTAGGATGGTCAATATCAGACTCTGTTATACAGCCACAGAAAATTGTTATTCAGAAAGAACTCCGTACCCTGCATGATGTTCAAAAGTTTATGGGTGATATTCAGTGGCTTCGTCCTGTGATTGGCACTAGGAATTCACAACTGGAAATTTTAAGACCCCTTTTGAAAGGCACTGACCCTGCTACACCGGTCATGCTGACACAACAACAACAGAAAGCAATCAGTGACATTGCAGAGTCTATTTTACAACAATCAGTATCACGGCGAATTTTTGATTTACCTATAGATTTGACTATTTATGGGTGATGGTCTATTTCTGTTTGGTGCACTTACACAATCTGAAAACAAAGAGGGGAACAGAGTGTGGGTTTTAGAATGGATATTTGGGCCTTTGCAACCTCATAATTCAATTCAGACAAAAATGGAATCATTATCCCTGTTAATTCAGAAGGGTCGCAAACGAGTGTTACAAGTGACAGGACAGGAGCCGAATACAATCTTTGTACCTATTAAACAGGAAGATTTGAATTGGTTTTTACAACATTCAGTAGAGTTACAAAAAAGCCTTTTAGGATTAAGTGTACAAGTTGCTCTGTCATCAGTACCCTCTTTGTTAAAATGGGTTGCTAATCAGGAATGGATATCTGTACCAAAGCGAAGTGAGGATCCATTGATGGATGCACTTACTGTTTTTACAGATGCAGGGAAAAAATCTAGGAGAGCAGCAGTCACCTGGCAAGAAGATGGGCAATGGCAGCATGTTCTCCTGGAAGCTGTTCCAGGAGACTCGCTACAAACACTGGAACTTGCTGCCATAGTCTATGCTTTTACACGATGGTTACAGATTCCCCTTAATGTGGTTTCTGATTCCTTGTATGCAGTAGGGGTAGCACAGAGAATAGAGGAAGCCTTGTTAAAAGACACCAACAACCGCAGACTAGGTGAATTATTTTTACAATTACAGTTGGCTATTCGGCCAGTTGTCTATTTCATAGGGATGTTACAAGGACTAATACATTATTTATACAGTGCTTTTAAACACTGGTATAAGTAGGTGATGGGTATTAATGATGAAGATATTCAGATACAGAAATGGCACTTGAACACTTAACAGCCATTTCTGCCTCTGAAATTTTTCCCCTGGCTGTTGGTGATAGCAATTTGCTATAGCTTGTGACCTGGGGGAAGCTACTTAACTTCTCTGCCAGATGGGGCGGACCTCAAAGGCATTTAATCTACAAAGAGCTTTGAAATCTCAGACTAGAGGGGTGCCATCAGTGAGCTTATTAAAGTTGTCGTAAGTCATCTGAGTTTTTGGTAAAATGTTTCAGCTTGTACTCCACCATGCATGCTAAAGATGCTTTCTGTTTCTTTCTATTTTCATTTTATTGATTAACACATCCTGTACTATTCTCTGAAGTTACTTGGCAGAGAACTGGATGTGTGCTGAGTGTGCTGTCACTGAATCTTAGCACTGACACTGATTCATGTTCTTTTGTGACAGGTACCCACTGCATGGTAAAAAATACTTGACTTTGCAGTGTCTGCTTTTTCAGGATGTTCAGATGAGAAAACCAAATCAAACATCATATTGGAATGGGGGGATAAAGGAATGTATGAAGTGCTCGTTTAACATGCATCTTTACAACATAGCACCCACTCAGATGTTGACTGGCTGCCAGACATGACTAAAGTTAAAGATAGTGGTTGACAAATGCTGCCAGTCGGTTCTTCAATCTTGAAGAACTTAGAAGATGTCCAGATGATCAGAATTGAAAAGACTTGGAGTTGATAGAAAGGGGCCAAATTAGCAGCAGTGTAACCAAGTAGAGAATTCCCCTCAATATGGATTTTTGGTTTTCTGGCCAAAATTAGACTTTGAAAAAAGATGATCAGAGAACTTTTCACATCTCTAGTACAGCACTCCATGTGCTAACTCCACAGTATCGGTCAGTCAGCAGTTTTATTCACAGAATATCAGTCATGTTGGTGAACAGATGTTTTGGCATAGCAACAATAGGAGCACGCTGACCATGTTCTTAAAAAGTAGATTCCCTAAAATCTTTGCCTCATGATAGAGTGTTGCACCAAACATCTGTGGGTTAGCAAGATGATGCCAGCAGTAGCTTTAATTTTTCTTCATGAAGTATGGTTCCACTGCAATAACTTGTAAACAGCGTGATAAAACACTGAAAGGGAGAAAACACTTGTAAGGATACTTTAAAATGGTATTAAGAAAGTCAGTCCCTTGAAAGGTGGAGAAAATGGACTTCTATTAAATGATCTTCTTTCCAGAAAAATAAAACTGCTGCTTTAGTGTGAGTAGTCTTAACAGCTGATAAAAGGGGAAACGTACACACCTTCTCCTCCAGCTATTTTTGAGTGGTGGCTCAACCTTTCTGAGGCTTCAGGGAATAAGCCCAGTCACATCTGCAGCCATTACAATCTGTAGTTCTGTACCTAGTGTGTTTTTGGTGAAGCTAAAGCTTGAAAATGAACCAGGTGCAGAGAGAAATTTTTCTTTATGGAAAGATGAGCATCTACTAAGCAAAGCCTGTGTCAGGGCAGTATTCAGTGTTTAATCACAGTATCACAGTATAACTAAGGTTGGAAGAGACCCCAAGGATCATCAAGTCCAACCTGTCTCCACAGACCTCACGACTAGACCATGGCACCAAGTGCCACGTCCAATCTCCCCTTGAACACCTCCAGGGACGGTGACTCCACCACCTCCCTGGGCAGCCCATTCCAATGATGAATTACTCGCTCAGTGAAGAACTTTCTCCTCACCTCGAGTCAAAACCTCCCCTGGCACAGCTTGAGACTGTGTCCCCTTGTTCTGGTGCTGGTTGCCTGGGAGAAGAGACCAACCCCTTTCTGTCTACAACTCCTGTGGCCGTTTGACGCTGTGCCTTTAAGAAAGGGGCACACTGGCTAAATGTTTGTAAAATATTTTGGTATTCTAAACGAATTTCATTGGTAGGATTGTGGGAGGAGAGATTGGACCCAGGGGAGTTGGGAACTTTCTCTCAGTCTTCCTTCCTTCACTGTCCCTCTCGGCTGGATCTGCTTCTGGGCTTCTTGCCAAAAGATAAGAACTAACTCCCTGTGCATAGGCCTCCGCTTGCTGTACTAACTCCCTTTTCATCTCTTCTTCTACCTCTTTTGGGGGAGAAGGGAGGTAGGGGGGTGAAGGGGGCACAGGGGGAAGCCCCCTCTGTGGGGGGTCTGGTTTCTGGTTGAGTTCATTTGCTGTATATTCCTGTATATATTGTAAAATACCTGTGTTTGTTGTGTTGCATCTAACCTGTTTCCTTGTAAAATATAATCTCATTTCTCCGACTGGGTTTAGCCGTGGTCTCTTTCTCAGTGGGGGAGGGAAAGCAGAGCCTTTCCTTTCGAACCACCACACTCTTTTTTTTTGGCTCACCAACGTGGGGCCGGGCAATTAAGTAATTAAGTTGATTTATTGCTTGTCTCAGCCGGAGAAATGAAATGAAGGTGCTCTGGGTTTTAGAACGTTTATTCTTCTCGGTCTGTGGCATGTTGGTCTACCGGTACTGCATCGGGTTGATGTTAGACCAGATAGGTAAATATTTAATGCGTAAAATATATTTGTGCTTTATGCATAGGATCCAGCTGCTGTATAAACACTGTTTGGGTTTTTTTCGGCTCACTAATTACGGCAATAGAACGTCTTCCACTTTGCCGATCGAGATAAGGGAGTTTAACACTTCAGGAGGTCAAAGAGTAACTAAGTGCTGGCTGGGATCTTAAGGTGATTTATTTGACGGGTGTAATCCTGCTGTTGCTGATAATTAATGTCTATCTGCTGTGGGCTCTATATATAGAGAAAAAGGTTTCTCGACCATGTTTTGTGATTAAACAAAAATCTAGGAAGCATAGGCGTTCCTCTAAGTCTGCCCCAGAGTCCTCGAGTGACGAGGAAGGGGCTGCGTCAGTTAGAAAAATAGCAAAACCTATTGGCAAAGCAGCCTTAAATGCTCCACTCTATGACTTTGGCAAGCAGCCAGGGGCGGCTCCCATTCCCAAGATGGCGACCGGTAGTGAGGCAAGGTCATTTCCGTCCGCCATGACAGGACCGGAAGGGGCCCCCACGGCGGCTGGTTTAGATCAGGACCTGTCAGCTTCTATCAGGATGGTTGTAAATTCAAACACAGCTCCAGTTAAACAAGTAGCAGTCTTAAAGACCAGAGGTGGAAAGGCCAAAGCTGATCCAGGAGCTAGTGGAGCTAATGGAGGAGAAGAGCAGGAGACTGATCCTGGTGAGGGAACCTCTGCTAGGAAAGTGCCTGCTGAAGATGAGGAGAAGATTTGTCTTAGAGATATAGCTGAGTTATTGAGATCATCACAGGATGGAGATGCAGCTAAGACAGCAGCTGGCAGTGGTGCTTTTCAGCTTAAAGAGGTCCTTAGGAGAGTGCCAGGAGGATTATGGGGACAAAAGGTTCAGGAAGATGTGATAGATGGAGAGCAAGATGACATCACCGAATGCTCGTCACCGAGGGAGGAGATTCGCAATGTCCGCAAAGATTACCTCAGAGCAGATAAGGAACCCATCCTATCTTGGCTTGCTAGGTGTTATGATACAGGTGCTCCAGCTCTAATAGTTGGAGACAAGTCAGCAGCTCAGCTAGGAACTCTCTCAAAGGATAATGGAATAGATAGACATCTAGCCAGGATTCTCGGTAAGGTTAATCTGTGGATACGCCTTTTAATGGCGGTTTCCCTGAGATACCCTTCCCGAGATGACCTTCCATGGAATCCTAAGCCCTGGACTACCATAGATGAGGGAATTAAGCGTCTGAGAGAGTTTGCCATTAGAGAGATACTCTATGGTGACCATGATACTCTGAATCCTGATGACATTCCTGTGGCAGCTGGTCTTGCTAAAAAGCTTATCAAACTTGCTCCTTCCAATTATGCAAACATTTTGGCAAGCAGAATTGTGGCAAGAAATTATGGTGGAGATCCTCCTACGGTTGGCCAATTCACTGATCAACTAAGACAATTGGATGATAGCATGACACGTGTTTCTTTGGTTTCAGCCATTAAAGCTCTGTCTAGTGAGATAAAGGATTGCATGAAAAAGCTCAAGGATTCCATATACCAATTGGCACAAAGAGATAATTCCAATTCTTCCTCCAGGTGGGTGCAGGTTTCAGCTGTGAGGAATAGACATCCTCCAAGGAGGTCATTCCAAAACAGGCCAAACCAAAACAGACCACCAAGGCAATCACGTAGGACCATTTGGATAACTCTACGTGATCAGTTTGGTGAGAACATGAACAGGTGGGATGGTCAACCGACTTCTAATCTTTTCAGGAGACTGAGGGAACTGCAAAGTAGCAGAACCCAGGGCAGCAATACCAGAAGGGTAGCTGTTACTTCCACAGTTCCCCAGGACAACAATGACAGCTCCAACAGTGACTCCAGTTCTAACACTGCACAGTGTGCTCGTTGCACCTGTGGAAATGTTCCCCACAATTAGGGGTGCCCTGCCTCCCGCCAGGGGGAGGAGAGGGATAATGGAGATAACAGAATCTATTGGGATGTGTACATCCAGTGGCCTGGCACTTCACACTTTTGGAAGTACAGGGCCTTGGTTGACACAGGAGCTCAGTGCACCATATTGCCATCAAATTATCAGGGATCAGAGTCTATAACTATTCTGGGAGTCACTGGTGGATCTCAAGAGTGAAGTAAGGTAGAGGTTAATATAAGTCTAACTGGTAAGCAGTGGAAGAAGCATACAGTTGTGACTGGACCTGATGCACCTTGTATTTTGGGAATTGATTTTCTGAGAGAAGGGCGTTTCAAGGACCCTAAAGGTTACAAATGGGCTTTTGGAGTAGCTTCTGTAGAAATTGATGGACAAAAACTGAAGCTGTCTGCTAGACCAGGTAAAACTGTTTGGGTATTTTTGCCCTCAGGAGAGGCTAAACCTGTCCGAGGGGTGGTTTCAGCAGAAGGTCCGGGTCACACTTATTGGGTTATGCAAGAGAATGGTCAAATTCAGTGTATTCCACAAAGAAATTTAACTTTAGCTGAAAGAGTTTAATTTCAGACTGTTGTACAGCTACAACGCGCCCAAGGGAAGAATCCCTGAGGAATCTACAGTGCACGAACCCTGAGAACCCTGAGAGCCCTGAGTCAACTGAGAGTCCCTGTGTTCCTGTTTGCCTTTTCTTCACTTCGTCTGCGGAGAGACAAGCTGGTTTCCATTTTCTTATTTCCTGACTTTTTTGGACTTCTGAATCATCTACATCTGAGTATAGCCGGAACGGACTATGAACTTTGCTCACGAACTGTCAATATTGTTTCCGATTGGATGGACAGTGCGAACGACCAATTAAATTGTTTATAAGGGGTGGATTGTGGCCGTTTGACGCTGTGCCTTTAAGAAAGGGGCACACTGGCTAAATGTTTGTAAGATATTTTGGTATTCTAAACGAATTTCATTGGTAGGATTGTGGGAGGAGAGTTTGGCCCCAGGGGAGTTGGGAACTTTCTCTCAGTCTTCCTTCCTTCACTGTCCCTCTCGGCTGGATCTGCTTCTGGGCTTCTTGCCAAAAGATAAGAACTAACTCCCTGTGCATAGGCCTCCGCTTGCTGTACTAACTCCCTTTTCGTCTCTTCTTCTACCTCTTTTGGGGGAGAAGGGAGGTAGGGGGGTGAAGGGGGCACAGGGGGAAGCCCCCTCTGTGGGGGGTCTGGTTTCTGGTTGAGTTCATTTGCTGTATATTCCTGTATATATTGTAAAATACCTGTGTTTGTTGTGTTACATAGAATCTGTGTCCTTGTAAAATATAATCTCATTTCTCCGACTGGGTTTAGCCGTGGTCTCTTTCTCAGTGGGGGAGGGAAAGCAGAGCCTTTCCTTTCGAACCACCACAACTCCCTTTCAGGTAGTTGTAGAGGGCAATGAGGTCACCCCTGAGCCTCCTCTTCTCCAGGCTAAACAATCCCAGCTCCCTCAGCCTCTCCTCATAGGGCTTGTACTCAAGGCCTCTCACCAGCCCTGTTGCCCTTCTCTGGACACGTTCAAGTGTCTCAATGTCCTTCTTAAACTGAGGGGCCCAGAACTGGACACAGTACTCAAGGTGTGGCCTAACCAATGCAGAGTACAGGGGCACAATGACCTCCCTGCTCCTGCTGGCCACACTATTCCTAATACAGGCCAGGACGCCATTGGCCCTCTTGGCCACCTGGGCACACTGCTGGCCCATGTTCAGGCGGGTGTCAATCATCACTCCCAGGTCCCTCTCTGTTTGGCAGCTCTCCAGCCACTCTGACCCCAGCCTGTAGCTCTGCATGGGGTTGCCGTGGCCAAAGTGCAGCACCCGGCACTTGGACTTGTTAAATGCCATGCCATTAGACTCTGCCCATCTGTCCAGTCGGTCGAGGTCCCTCTGCAGAGCCCTTCTATCCTCAAACCGGCCAACATCTGCTCCCAACTTGGTGTCATCTGCAAACTTGCTGATGCCTGACTCAATCCCCTCATCCAGATCATCTATGAAGATGTTAAAGAGGACGGGGCCCAGCACTGATCCCTGGGGGACGCCACTGGTGACTGGCCGCCAGCTGGATGTGGCACCATTCACCACCATTCTCTGGGCTCGGCCCTCCAGCCAGTTCCTAACCCAGCACAGTGTTGTGGACCAAGCCACGAGCTGACAGCTTAGCCAGCAGTTTGCTGTGGGGGATGGTGTCAAAGGCCTTGCTGAAGTCCAGGTGGACCACATCCACAGGCGTCCCCACATCCACCAGACGGGTCATCTGATCCTAGAACGAGATCAGGTTGGAGAGACAGGACCTGCCCTTCCTAAATCCATGTTGGCTGGACCTGAGCCCTTGGCCATCCTTCAGGTGCGCAGTTATTGCCGCCAGGATAATCTGCTCCATCACTTTCCCTGGCACTGAGGTCAGGCTGACTGGCCTGGAGTTTCCGGGTTCCTCCATCCGACCCTTCTTGTGGATGGGCACCACATTGGCCAGTTTCCAGTCATCTGGGACCTCTCCAGTGAGCCAGGACTGGAGGAAAATGATGGAGAGCGGCTTGGCCAGCTCATCTGCCAGCTCTCTCAGCACCCTAGGATGGATCCCATCCGGTCCCATGGACTTGTGGGTGTCCAAGTGGCTCAGCAGGTCCCGAACTAATTCCTCATGGATTTCTGGGGCATTACACTGCTCCCCGACCCTATTACCCAGCTCAGGAGGCCACTCATCCTGGACTCCTACCTTGCTGTTAAACATCGAGGCAAAGAAGGCATTCAGGACCTCAGCCTTTTCCTCATCTTCGGTCACCGTGTTCCCCTCCAGGTCCAATAAGGAGTGGAGGTTCTTCTTGCCCTTCTTTTTAGTGTTGATATATTTGTAAAATTGCTTTTTATTGTCTTTCACAGAGGTGGCCAGTTTCAGTTCCAACTGGGCCTTTGCCTCTCTATTTTTATTCCTACATAATCTAACCACTTCCTTGAACATACCGGATCAGCTAGAAAAGTTAGTGGAGCGTATGTGTCAAAAACTGATTTTAGAAAGTTCCCAGGGAAGAGATATGCCATCAGAAAATAAAGGGGGTAAAATGGAGAAGAAACCGAGCTTGAAAGCAGTTGTGCGAATTAACTGGAAAGCAATTGCGCAGGAGGCTGTAAAAACTGGATGTTATGATGTGGCTGCTGAGTTGTCTGATGTACTGTGTTTTCCTGTAACGTATGATTATGCTAATAATCAAGGCCTCTATCAGGTTTTGGACTGGAAGATTTTGCAGCAATTGAGAGCAACAGTAGCTGAGAGTGGGCTACATAGCGAGCCTACCCGTCAAATGTTGCAGTATATTTGGGGTAATGATTTCTTGATTCCAGAGGACATTAAGACACTGATGAGAATGATTGTGGTGGGTTGAAAGGAAAGGCTCTGCTTTCCCTCCCCCACTGAGAAAGAAAGAAGCCACGGCCAGACCCAGTCGGAGAAAGGAGACTATATTTTACAAGGAAACAGATTATATGTGACACAACAAATACAGGTATTTTACAATATATACGGAAATATACAGCAAATAAACACAGTCAGAAACCAGACCCCCAACAGAGGGGGCTTCACCCTGTGCCCCTTTCACCCCCCTACCTCCCTTCTTCCCCAAAGAGGTAGAAAAAGAGAGACAAGGGGAGTTAGCAAGGAAAACAAAGGAAGGTCTGGTACAGGAGTTAGTTCTTATCTCTTGGCAAGAAGCCCAGAAGCAGTCCAGCTGAAAGGGACAGCAAAGGAAGAGAAACTGAAGGAAAGTCCCAGCTGCGCTGGGCCCAACAATCTCACCTCCCACAATCCTACCAATGAAATTCATTTAGAATATCAAAATATTTTTATAAACATTTGGCCAGTGTGCCCCTTCCTTAAAGGCACAGCCTCAAATGGTCACAATGATCTTGACTCCTTCTCAGGTGATTATGTTTGATAAGTTTTGGGGTCAATTTTGTCAACACACAACGGCGGCAGTGGGATCCTTTGGCTAGAGTCACGGTGCAACAATTAATGGGAACAGGACAATGGTTTGGTGTTGAACGTCAAATTCGAAGTGATCCTGCGGTCTTTCAGGAATTGATGGAGTGTGTCCAAAAGGCATTAAAAAGAGTTCAAGCAGACCCTAAAAAGCCACACTATATGTCCTTAAGACAAAAGTCAGAAGAGCTGTTTGCTGAGCAGTTTGGCTCGGTAGCCGGTCAGAACCGCTCCTTCGGGACAGCACCGCTCGCTTTGTGAGTTTCTGCTCGGCTTTTTGCCTTGCTTTCGGGGTTTAGCGGGTCGGGAGGACTCCTCGGGGGCAGGGATTGAGGCGGGCTCGTGCTCTCGCGAGCGTGCACGGGAGCTAGTGCCTGACGTCAGCCGCGGGAGATTTAAATCCCGGGCGGGCTGTGCGCGCGGCGCCAGTTTGGCTCGGTAGCTAGCCTTTCGGCTGCTTGGGAGGAAAAAAAAAAAAAAAAAAAAAAAATTTTTGGTTTTCACCCACACGTTGCACCATGGTCATTACTCGGACCAAGGGTAGAAAAACAGCATCTACCCAGACAGAGTTGTTTCTCCAGCATGCTGGAGTCCAGGCTGCCAGCTGCAGAGAGTGCTTCAGCCTGGCAGTTGGAATAGAGGAAGAGGGAGAGGGTGAGGACACCTGTGTCAGGTGTGAACAGGTGAACTTTCTCCTCAGCCTGGTGGCTGAGCTGAAGGATGAAGTGGCCGAGCTGAAGGAGGAGGTGTCTAGGCTAAGGTCAATAAGGGAAAGTGAAAGGGAGTTAGACTTGTGGGAGAAGGCTCTGCAGATCTCCCCTGCTGAGGGACGGGCCCCTGAAAACGGAGAGGGATGGACACAAGTCCCTGCCAAGGGTGGCAAGAGAAATCCACCCCGGCCATCTCCTCCTCCTCCGCTGCCCTTGCATAATAAGTATGAGGCCCTGCGGGCTGAGGGCGGTGGGGATGAGAGGGCTGAGGAGCAGCCATCCAGAGGGGAGACCAAGGCCAAGCGGTCCCCGCCAGCTGTAATGACCAGCTCCAGGGAGCAGCCTAAGGCCAAGCCTAAGGCCAAGCGGCCACTACCAGCTATAATGACCAGCTCCACAAAGAAAAGGAGAAGGGTTATAGTTGTTGGGGACTCTCTCCTGGGGGGTACTGAGGGACCCATATGTCGTCCCGACCCATCCCACAGGGTGGTCTGCTCTCTACCTGGGGCGCAGGTAAGGGACATTGCAAGGGGAATCCCCAAGCTCATCAGTCCCTCTGACTATTACCCTCTGCTGGTAATACAGGCTGGGAGTGATGAGATCGACAGGAAGGGCACCAGGGCAATTAAGAAGGAGTTCAGGGCCCTTGGACAATTGATTGATGGGGCAGGCGCACAAGTGGTGTTCTGCTCAGTTCCCTCAGTGGCAGGGGAGTACACTGAGAGGAACGGGAGAACCCACACTATCAACAAGTGGCTCAGGGAATGGTGCCAGCGGAAGAACTTTGGTTTCTTTGATCATGGGGCTACTTTTACGGCACCCGACCTCCTGGGTCCTGATGGGGTGCATTTATCTAGAAGGGGCAAGAGAGTCCTAGCACTAGAGTTGGCAGGACTCATTAGGAGGGCTTTAAACTAGGTCTGAAGGGGGTGGGTGAAGACATCGGTCCCTCTGCAGAGGTAAGAGTAGAGCACAAGGTAGGGTCAATTGAGAGCTCAGGAGCCCAGCTGCAGTGCATGTACACCAATGCACGCAGACTAGGCAATAAGCAAGATGAGCTGGAGGTCCTAATCCACCAGGGCAACTATGATATAGTTGCCATCTCAGAAACATGGTGGGACAACAGGCACAATTGGAGTGCTACACTGGGGGGCTACAGGCTCTTTAGGAGGGATAGGCGAGGGAGGAGAGGAGGAGGGGTGGCTTTGTATATTAGGGAGACACTTTCTGCCTCAGAACTCGAGGTGGAAGATGAGGGAATTGAGAGCCTGTGGGTTAAAATCAGAGGGCAGCCCAACAAATCTGACATCCTGGTTGGAGTCTGTTATAGACCACCCAACCAGGATGAGGAGGCTGATGAATTATTCTATAAACAACTGGAGGCTGTTTCAAGATCATCAGATCTTGTCCTCGTGGGGGACTTCAACCTGCCGGATATCTGCTGGGAACTTAATTCAGCAGAGAGAAGGCAGTCCAGAAGATTCCTGGAGCGGATAGAGGATTGCTTCCTGATGCAGCTGTTAAGTGAGCCTACCAGGGGACAGGCTCTGCTTGACTTGCTGCTCTCCAATAGGGAAGGGCTAGTGGGAGATGTGACCGTGGGAGGCTGCCTAGGGTGCAGTGACCACGAGATAGTGAAGTTTTCAATATGCAGGGAGATAGGGAGGAGTACCAACAGAACCTTCACCTTGGACTTCCGGAGGGCAAACTTCAGCCTCTTTAAGAAACTTATTTGTAAAGTTCCCTGGGTACCAACCCTCATGAACCGAGGGGTCCAGGAGGGTTGGACCTACTTCAAACAGGAGCTCTTGAAGGCACAGGAACTGGCGGTTCCCATGTGCCGAAAGATGAGCCGGCGGGGAAGGCGACCGGCCTGGATGGACAAGCAGCTCCTGAAGGATTTAAGGGAAAAAAAGAGGCTGTATCACCTTTGGAAGGAGGGGAAGGCTTCTCGAGGTATGTTTAAGGAAGTGGTTAGACTATGTAGGAATAAAATTAGAGAGGCAAAGGCCCAGTTGGAACTGAAGCTGGCCACCTCTGTGAAAGATAATAAAAAGCAATTTTACAAATATATCAATGCTAAAAAGAAGGGCAAGAAGAACCTCCACTCCTTACTGGACCTGGAGGGGAACATGGTGACCAAAGATGAGGAAAAGGCTGAGGTCCTGAACGCCTTCTTTGCCTCAATGTTTAACAGCAAGGTAGGAGTCCAGGATGAGTGGCCTCCTGAGCTGGGTAATAGGGTCGGGGAGCAGTGTAATGCCCCAGAAATCCATGAGGAATTAGTCTGGGACCTGCTGAGCCACTTGGACACCCATAAGTCCGTGGGACCGGATGGGATCCATCCTAGGGTGCTGAGAGAGCTGGCAGATGAGCTGGCCAAGCCGCTCTCCATCATTTTCCTCCAGTCCTGGCTCACTGGAGAGGTCCCAGGTGACTGGAAACTGGCCAATGTGGTGCCCATCCACAAGAAGGGACGGATGGAGGAACCTGGAAACTACAGACCAGTCAGCCTGACCTCAGTGCCAGGGAAAGTGATGGAGCAGATTATCCTGGCGGCAATAACTGCGCACCTGAAGGATGGCCAAGGGCTCGGGTCCAGCCAACATGGATTTAGGAAGGGCAGGTCCTGCCTCTCCAACCTGATCTCCTTCTATGATCAGGTGACCCGTCTGGTGGATGTGGGGAGGCCTGTGGATGTAGTCTATCTGGACTTCAGCAAGGCCTTTGACACCGTCCCCCACAGTAAACTGCTGGCTAAGCTGTCAGCTCGTGGTTTGGACCACAACACTCTGTGCTGGGTTAGGAACTGGCTGGAGGGCCGAGCCCAGAGAGTGGTGGTGAATGGTGCCACATCCGGCTGGCGGCCAGTCACCAGTGGCGTCCCCCAGGGATCAGTGCTGGGCCCCATCCTCTTTAACATCTTCATTGATGATCTGGATGAGGGGGTTGAGTCAGTCATCAGCAAGTTTGCAGATGACACCAAGTTGGGAACAGATGTTAGTCAGTTAGAGGGTAGAAAGGCTCTGCAGAGGGACCTTGACCGACTGGACAGATGGGCAGAGTCCAATGGGATGGCATTTAATAAGTCTAAGTGCCGGGTGCTGCACTTTGGCCACGGCAACCCCATGCAGAGCTACAGGCTGGGGTCAGAGTGGCTGGAGAGCTGCCAAACGGAGAGGGACCTGGGGGTGCTGATTGACATCCGCCTAAACATGAGCCAGCAGTGTGCCCAGGTGGCCAAGAAGGCCAATGGCATCCTGGCCTGTATTAGGAATAGTGTGGCCAGCAGGAGCAGGGAGGTCATTGTGCCCCTGTACTCTGCATTGGTTAGGCCACACCTTGAGTACTGTGTCCAGTTCTGGGCCCCTCAGTTTAGGAAGGACATCGAGACACTTGAACGTGTCCAGAGAAGGGCAACAAGGCTGGTGAGAGGCCTTGAGCACAAGCCCTATGAGGAGAGGCTGAGGGAGCTGGGATTGTTTAGCCTGGAGAAGAGAAGGATCAGAGGTGACCTCATTGCCCTCTACAACTACCTGAAGGGTGGTTGTAGCCAGGTGGGGGTTGGTCTCTTCTCCCAGGCAACCAGCACCAGAACAAGGGGACACAGTCTCAAGTTGTGTCAGGGGAGGTTTAGACTCGAGGTGAGGAAAAAGTTCTTCACTGAGCGAGTCATTCGTCATTGGAATGGGCTGCCCAGGGAGGTGGTGGAGTCGCCGTCCCTGGAGGTGTTCAAGGGGAGATTGGACGTGGCGCTTGGTGCTATGATCTAGTTGTGAGGTCTGTTGGAACAGGTTGGACTTGATGATCCTTGGGGTCTCTTCCAACATTAGTTACTGTGATACTGTGATACTGTGATCGTGTATGTGAGGCAATGAATAATTTTGATGTTCCTGACTATTTAAAGGGTTATATGTTAAAAAATGTAGCTTTTGAAGGAGCTAATGCAAAAACAAAGTCAGTATTGGCGAATTTACCACAGAGGGCCACAATTGAGGAGAGGTTGGAAAGGGCGGCTAACATACCTTCTGGTCCGCAGGCTTTTCTCATAGATCGTATGCATAAATTGGCTGAACGATCACTGAAATTGGAAGAGACTGCAGAGTCACAAACCCAAATATTGGCAGCCTTAGCTCCTTTAAAGGCTAATACAAGGGGGCAACAAGGGGATGTTTCTCAAAGGAAAATAACATGTTTTAAGTGTGGTAAAGAAGGTCATATTCGATCACAATGTAGAGTGAAATTTGTATAGTGTGATAATTGTAAGAATAATTTTCATTCCACCAATGCATGTCAAAGCTCGGGAAACGGCCGGAGCAGCGCGATGAGCCGCCACACAGGGACACAAGTGGCAGCTCCAGTGTATTACCAGCAGGATGCAGGAATGATAACAACACCTCAGCCTTGCAACCAGCAACCAGAGGGAGCATCGGCTTGGACGTGGCAACAGCAGTAGATGTTACCTTAATAGATAATCGGCCTATTAAAGTGGAAACAAATGTAAAGGGGCCTATATACATCAATAGTCAGCCTGTAGGAGCATTGTTGATGGGTCGATCATCTATGGGTGTTAAAGGGGTAATGATATTGCCAGGGGTAATTGATGCAGATTACAGTGGTGTTATTTGTGTTGTGATGTGGACTATGTAGCCTCCAATTTTTGTACAGCAAGGCAGCCGTGTAGCTCAATTGGTACCAGTTCCAAATTTAATTGCCGAAATGTCATACGATCGGCCTGTATGAGGTGACAAGGGCTTTGGATCCACAGGGGGACTTGCTCTCTTGACTATACCAATGAGAAAACGACCAGTCGCTAGTGTAGAATTTTGGTATGGGTCTCAGCATGTGAAATTAACTTGTCTGCTAGATACTGGTGCTGACATCACAATCATGAGTAATACACACTGGCCGGAACACTGGCCTTTAACACCAGCAGTAGGAGAGGTAGAAGGTGTTAGAGGAGCGCAAGCAGTAATGCAAAGTAGTCACAAACTTGTAGTGAAGATTGAAGGAAAACAGGCTTTAATCACAGTTACAGTTATGCCGTTACCTAATGGAATCAATGCTTTGATGGGCCGAGATGTGATGCAGCAATTGGGTGTGGTCTTAACTTCAGAAAAACATTTTTAATTGCGGCCATTGGGAGGCAGTCTTTCCCCATAAAATTACAGTGGCATGATAATCAACCTAGATGGGTCGAACAATGGCCACTTTCAACAGAGAGACTGCAACATGCTCGCATCCTGGTAAATGAGCAGTTGGCTGCAGGACATATAAGACCATCAACAAGTCCATGGAATACGCCTATTTTTGTAATTCCAAAGAAGTCAGGCAAATATCGTTTGTTACATGATTTAAGGGAAGTCAATGTTCAGATGGAAGATATGGGAGCCTTACAACTGGGCTTACCCTCACCTGCTATGATTCCAAAGGATTGGCATCTGTTGGTTGTAGACTTAAAGGATTGTTTCTTTACCATTAGGTTGCACCCTGATGATTGTAAGAGATTTGCTTTTACTGTACCCTCTATTAATAGGCAAGCACCTGCTATGCGGTTCGAATGGGTGGTACTGCTTCAAGGAATGAAGAACAGCCCCACTTTATGTCAACTTTATGTTGATGATGCACTCTCATCACTTAGAATAACATGGCCAGGGACACTTATTTATCACTATATGGATGACATCTTAATTGCACAATCAAAGCCTATTACACAAACACAAGAACAACAATTAGAGGTAACATTAAAATGCCGTGGCCTGGTTGTGGCTCCAGAAAAGGTACAACGGATATCTCCTATTAAATATTTAGGGTGGAAGATCACTGACAGTCATATTATGCCACAAAAGCTGAATCTGTGTACCAAGATCAAAACACTGCATGATATGCAGACATTTATGGGAGAGATGCAATGGTTGCATCCTGTAGTTGGCATCTCACCAGATGCTTTAGAAAAAGTAAGACCATTGTTAAAGGGTACTAATCCATCCTTGCCTGTAGCACTTACATCTGAGCAGAAAACAGTAATTCAAGAAATTGTAATGTAAGTTATGGAATGTAAAGTCCATCGTAGAGATCCTGGGTTGCCTATTTCAATTGCGGTATTAGGCCTAGATGTAACTGTCTTTGGTGCACTTGTTCAGTGCAAAGACAAAACAGGGGAGCCTTGGGTGTTGGAGTGGATCTTTCAAGCAATGCAACCAAAAGCATCTATTTTAACGCGAATGGAAGCTATAGCAAATATCATTTGCAAGGGTCGAAAACGGTTGTTGGAAATCTCTGGTGAGCATCCCCATTGTATTATGGTGCCAATGAAAAAAGATGCCTTGGATTGGGCTATGAATAATAGCGTAGCATTACAAATGGCATTGCTTAATGGTATCACTCTCATTCAAACTGTACCCATAAAATCAAGGACATTGCAGTGGGCAACTAATCAGCATTGGGTGACAATACCAAAGGGTCAAAGCAAGCCTATACAAGAAGCTGTTACAGTATATACAGATGCCGGAAGAAAGTCTAAGAAGGCAGTTGCTACATGTCAGGAAAAGGGAATCTGGAAAAAACAGCTGCTGGAGGGAATGAGTGGAGATTCATTACAAGTGTTAGAATTGCTGGCAGTGGTATGGTCATTTTTTAATAGGTGGAACCAACCATTAAATTTGGTATCAGATTCATTATATGTAGTGGGTGTAGTGCATAGGATTGAAGAGGCCATCATAAAGGAGATTAAAAATGAAAGGCTAAATGATCTTTTTAGACAATTAAAAGGAGCCATCAGACTGTGACAGGAGCCCTATTGTGTCATGCACATTCGTAGTCATAAGTGGAATGAAGGTTTGGGGGAAGGAAAACAAAGAGCAGATAAAATGGTATCATTGATGGTACCTCATAATCAGTTTGTAATGGCAAGAGAGCCACACTCTGTGTTTCACCAAAATGCTAAAGGTTTATATCGACAGTTTGGAATATCATTGTCTGATGCCAAAGGTATAGTTGCTTCCTGTCCTGTTATGTAGTCATTATGGACCAGGACTAGGTGTAGGGGTAAATCCCAGAGGAGCAGGACCACTAGAACTTTGGCAGATGGATGTGACTCATGTAGGAGAGTTTGGAAGGCTGAAGTATGTGCATGTGTCAATTGATACTTTTAGTGGATTCATCTGGGCAACACCACAGACAGGAGAAAAAGCAATCAATGTAAGGAAATGTGACCGTTTGAGGCTGTGCCTTTAAGAACAAACAGTGCTGGGACACACTGGCTAAATGTTTTCAGTACTAGAACAAAAACATTCTGATATTCTAAACGAATTTCATTGGTGGATGGATAAAATGCAACTTTAAACTGTAGAGCAGTTGGAATTTTTTTTTTCCCCTCAGTTCAGTTTGGTTTGGGAGTTGGGGGAGTGTGGGTTTCAGCCTGTTCTCCCTGCCTGCTTCTTCACGAACTGCTGGAGTTGGCCTTCAGATAAGCAAAAACTAATCCTGCATGGGCTTTTGAAGCTTACTAACAACTCTTTCCCTTAATAACTTGCCTTTCTTTCTCTCTAACCCCTTTTTGGGAAAAAAAGGGAGGTAGGGGGGGAGAGAGGGGGTTACAGGAAGGGGATCCCTCCTGGGGGAGGGATTTTTGTTGTGTTATTTCTCTTTGCTGTATATTTCTGTGTATATATTGTAAATACCTGTATATATTGTGTTATATATAACCTGCTTTCCATATATGCTTGTAAATATATAGCTTTGCTCCTTCGACTGGGCTAGCTGTGGTTTCTTACTCTGTGGAGGAGGGAGAGCTAAGCCCTCTCTCAACCTACCACATTATTGGCTGCCCAACTCGGGGCTTGGTGATAAATTAGTTTGATTGCTTGCTTGAGTCGGACGAGCAAACATGAAGGTGTTTTGTATTTTTAAGCAATTGCTCTTCTCTGTCTTCAGTGTATTGATCTACAAGTATTGCCTGGGCTTGATTATCGATCAGATAGGTAAATATATGATGCAAAAATTGTATTTGTGGTTTAAGTACAAGGTTCAGCTCCTATATGATCGGTGCCTGGAATTCTTTTGGATTAGGAGATACAGGAATGTTACATCTACTACTCTCCCTATTGAGATAAAGGAGTTTAAGATTCCAGTCGGTGAAAGGGTAATTTTGAGTGATGGCTGGGATCCAAAGCTGATTTTCTTGATGTGTGTAGTCCTACTATCGGTGATGATTAATGTGTATTTGCTAGTAACACTGTACCGGGAGAGTGTCTAAGGCATGTTTTGTTATTAGACAGAGGACAAAGAAAGGAAAACACCACCCTGGCTCTGTTTCAGAAACATCCAGTGATGATGATAATGGGGAATCTGTGTCAGTTAAAGATAAATCTAAAAACTCAATCGGGAAGGCAGCTTTGAACGGCAGTGTTCCTGATTCTGGCAAGCAGCCAGGGGCTGCAGCAGCCCCAAACATGGCGGCTCCCGCTCCCCGGCAGCCACCATGAACGAGGCAAAGTCATTTCCTCCTTCTTCCATGGCAGAAGCGGAAGCGTCCTCCAAAGCAGCTAATCTGTCTCAAAGCTTATCAGCTTCTGATAAGGCAGCTGGAAACCCAAACACAGCTCCAGTAAAGCAAGTAGCAGT
Organism: Dryobates pubescens; assembly: GCF_014839835.1. NCBI lineage: Eukaryota > Metazoa > Chordata > Aves > Piciformes > Picidae > Dryobates > Dryobates pubescens. The sequence goes on along the minus strand of NC_071656.1, from coordinate 3,521,001 downwards.
TTCAACAACAAGGAGGGGTAAGACTAAAGCTGATTCAGGAGCTGATGGGGGTGCACAGCAAGGTTCTTCTGCTGGGGAGGAAGAGAAAATTTGTCTTAAAAATGTAGCTGAGTTATTGAGATCATCAGAGGATCGAGATGCAGCTCTTGGTAGGACAGCAGCTAGTGGTGGTGCTTTTCAGCTTAAAGGGATCCTTGAGAGAGTGACAGAAAGGTTGTTTGGACAACAAGTTGAGGAAGAGGAGGCAAAGGAAGAAGAACAACAAGATGATATATCCGACTGCTCTTCAACCCGAGAGGAGCTTAGGAATGTGCGAAAATACTATCTCAGAGCAGATAAGGAGCCAGTTCTCGCTTGGCTTGGTAGATGTTATGATACAGGTGCTCCAGCTCTAATGGTTGGAGACAAGTCAGCAGCCCAGCTAGGAACTCTCTCAAAGGATAATGGAATAGATAGACATCTAGGCAAGGCTCTTGGTAAGGTTAATCTGTGGATACGCCTTTTAATGGCGGTTCTCATGAGATACCCTTCCCGAGATGATCTTCCCTGGAATCCTAAGCCCTGGACTACCATAGATGAGGGAATTAAGTGTCTGAGAGAATTTGCTGTTAGAGAGATACTCTATGGTGAACATGAATCTCTGAATCCTGATGATGTTCCTGTAGGAAATGGTCTTGCTAAAAAGCTCATCAAGCTTGCTCCTTCTAATTATGCAAACATTCTGGCAAGCAGAATTGTAGCAAGAAATTATGGTGGAGCTCCTCCTACGGTTGGCCAATTCACTGATCAATTGAGGCAATTGGATGATAGCATGACACGTGTTTCTTTGGTTTCAGCCATTGAAACTCTGTCTGGAAAACTGGAGAATTGCATGAAAGAGCTGAAGGATGAATTTAAAAACACCATATCCCAATTGGCACAAAGAGATAATTCCAATTCTTCTTCCAGGTGGGTGCAGGTTTCAGCTGTGAGGAACAGACATCCTCCAAGGAGGTCATTCCAAAACAGGCCAAACCAAAACAGACCACCAAGGCAGTCACGTAGGACTATTTGGATTACCCTGCGTGATCAGTTTGGTGAGAACATGAACAGATGGGATGGCCAACCAACTTCTAATCTTTTCAGGAGACTGAGGGAACTGCAAAGTGGCAGAACCCGAGGTAGCAATACCAGAAGGGTAGCTGTTACTTCCACAGTTCCCCAGGACAACTCTAATAGCTCCAACAGTGGCTCCAGTTCTAACACTGCACAGTGTGCTCGTTGCACCTGTGGACATGTTCCCCATAACTAGGGGTGCCCTGCCTCCCGCCAGGGGGAGGAGAGGGGTAATAGAGATAACAGAATCTATTGGGATGTGTACATCCAGTGGCCTGGCACTTCACACTTTCAGAAGTACAGGGCCTTGGTTGACACAGGAGCTCAGTGCACCATATTGCCATCAAATAATCAAGGACCAGAGTCTATAACTATTCTGGGAGTCACTGGTGGATCTCAAGAGTTAAGTAAGGTGGAAGTTAATATAAGTCTAACTGGTAAGCAGTGGAAAAAGCATACAGTTGTGACCGGACCTGATGCACCTTGTATTTTGGGAATTGATTTTCTGAGAGAAGGGCGTTTCAAGGACCCTAAAGGTTACAAATGGGCTTTTGGAGTAGCTTCTGTAGAAATTGATGGACAAAAGCTGAAACTGTCTGCTAGACCTGAGCTTTCTGATGACTCTGCAGTTGTGGGACTGTCGGGAAGAGAAATCCATCGGCGAGGAGGGTGAGGGAAAGACTCGCAGCAATCAATATGATTGATAAGCAAGCTTCACTTTATTGTTAGAAAGCACAGCTTATATAGTATTTCAGCTAAATATGCACAAGTGTAATTATTCCATTGGCTATTAGTCCAGGGTTACATCATAATATCCAGCCTACCTACAGTTAGAATCTACGTGCAAATTCCTCTCTAATTAGCTCCTTGTTTTACTTATCCTTTATCTATACTCGCAGCTGCAAGCACAGCTCCAAGGTCACGATGACCCTCCATGCCCCATCCACACTTGCAGCTGCCAGCACATCCTCCAGGCTTCAAGGCCGTGGTAATCCCCTAATATCAGCGTACCTGCTCACTGCGAGCAGCAAACATTAAGATGGAGTACGGCCTACACACTTTGTTCAAGCAGCTGTTCCATAGAACTATGCCCCTGCGATTCAAGCCATTCCTCAACAATTTCCCCCTTTTTCTTCTGAACAAGAAAAGCTCGAGATGTTACCTCATTTACACTTCTCATAACACATCCATATGCAATGCGCAAAAGAATCAAAACCAACAAGACAATACCAATCCAGCGTAAACCTTCTTTAAGTAGGCCCAACAACCAAGGAGACAAATTACCAAACCAAGATTGAAGCCATTGATCAAAAGGATTAACATCTTTAACAACCAAATGAGTATGATTTTCTAACCAAGCAATCTTTTTGTGAATTGACTGACTATGATCAGACAAATTAAAACAACACATGCCTTCAAAATCTTTACAGCCATGACCGTGAGCTAAAAGCAAAAAATCAACAGCAGCTCTATTCTGTAAATATGCGTGTCGTAAACTATTTTGATCTACAAGCAATTTATCTAAAACTTCTGTGGTTACATTAGCTTGTTTAACTGACCAGCAAGCCAGTTTTTCAATTTGCCTTAAAGCTTGCTTAGCAGCAAGACTAGGAAGAAGCAAAGAAGCAAAAGTGTTTGCTGTAACTGACCACAAAGCTACATTATCATTACAACTATCATCCAGATACTGCAGAGACCGTTATTGTCGATGTTGCAGTATTGCAGTGATGTTTAACCAATCTCGATATTGAGGGGCAAATAGGGTAAGCTTGCCCAGATAACACGGACCTCCATAGGCATTTTTTGGTATTCCCTGCCATGCTCTGTCACCACAAATCAAAAAGATTCCAGGAGGCAGAGCCTTGGCTGTTGCATTGTTCCATAAAAGAGACAGATCTCCCCTTTTCTGTTTTTGAGGAGTCTGACCAGACCCTGGCGCTCCATAAGCACCAAACAGTGACCCATTGTTCATGTCCCTATCATTCCATCCACAATAAGTACCAAAAACCTGATAGTCCTCTTCAAGGAAAGGATTAACTATAGTCCAACCAGAAGTAAGGCCCAAGTTGTTGGGCAAATGATAAGAACCTCGTTGCTCTTGATACCCATCTCCAAAGACAAAACACGTACGAGTCCAGTTATGAGATGCATTGCCAATTCGCGCTGAGCCCAACAGTTGCAGTTCTTGTGGGTCCCATGGTAAGGTAACATTCAGTCCCCTAATAAGTCCTGCAGAACAATCCGAGGTGGTAGTATCTTTTGAACATTCACCATACACACTATAGTTCCAAAACATTTGGTAGCCAAAATCAGGAATACCCACCAAACATGTCTTAAAGGGTTCTGTAGCAGACTGCAGGCTTAAACAAAAATCCAGATTACCCGTCTGGTGAGCCCACGAGACCCACATATTAGTCCTTGGGTTTATCGATGTGATTGTCAGAGTCATGAGGGGCATCATCAAAAGCAAGAGAATTCTCATTATCCTGTGTAACTTGAGTAGCGGGAGGTGCCGGTCGAGTCCACTTGCTGGGAATCCACAAAGGACCTGTTGGAGTAGACACACACATATGACCTCGACCTAAATACTGAACAGGAGCAGGGCCCATCCAAAGTCCAGTTGTAGGATGCCTATACATAACTGACATTTGTGGACAGGGTTGTTGCTGAACTAAAGAGCCATGAACATGGGCAGGAGGGTTCTTCTGTTCTCCGAAAATACACAAATGGTTAAGAACAAAAAGAACTCTCCCTAGCTTTTCTTGTGGATCTTGTACATTGTCAAACTTCTCCAGATAACCTTTTAATGTCTGATTTGCTCTTTCTACAATAGCTTGCCCTGTAGGCGAATGTGGAATGCCAGTGAGGTGCCGTACACTCCATTGCTGCAGAAACCTATTAACTCTGTGTCCAGCATATGCCGGACCATTGTCTGTCTTAATCTGTTTAGGGACTCCCATTACAGCAAAACATAGTGTCAGATGCCTTATCACATGAATTGCCTTTTCACCAGGTTGTGCTGAGGCCCATATGAAATGACTAAAGGTATCAATGGTGACATGGACGTACTTGAGCCTCCCAAACCGTGCTACATGAGTGACATCCATTTGCCATACTTCATTCGGGCCGAGACCCCGGGGATTTCCCCAAGGCCGAGACCCGGACCTGCATTGGTGACTGCATTGTGGGCAGGCTCTCACAAGTCCCCGCGCTTCATCCATTGTGATACCAAAGGAGCGATGCAAACCTCTAGCATTCTGATGAAAGGTAGCATGTGCATTGCGAGCTTTAGTAAAGGCATCCATTGGTACTGTCAAAGATACCAATTTATCAGCTCTAGCATTACCTTCTCCCAGACCCACAGCACCTTGATGACTTCTAACATGTAATACTGCATAGGGAGCTTCTCGCTGCCGAATAGCCAACTGTAATTGTAAAAATAATTCACCTAGTCTGCGGTTGTTGGTGTCTTTTAACAAGGCTTCCTCTATTCTCTGTGCTACCCCTACTGCATACAAGGAATCAGAAACCACATTAAGGGGAATCTGTAACCATCGTTTAAAGGCATAAACTATGGCAGCAAGTTCCAGTGTTTGTAGCGAGTCTCCTGGAACAGCTTCCAGGAGAACATGCTGCCACTGCCCATCTTCCTGCCAGGTGACTGCTGCTCTCCTAGATTTTTTCCCTGCATCTGTAAAAACAGTAAGCGCATCTATCAACGGATCCTCACTTCGCTTTGGTACAGATATCCATTCCTGATTAGCAACCCATTTTAACAAAGAGGGTACTGATGGCAAAGTAACTTGTACACTTAATCCTAAAAGGCTTTTTTGTAACTCTACAGAATGTTGTAAGAACCAATTCAAATCTTCCTGTTTAATAGGTACAAAGATTGTATTCGGCTCCTGTCCTGTCACTTGTAACACTCGTTTGCGACCCTTCTGAATTAACAGGGATAATGATTCCATTTTTGTCTGAATTGAATTTTGAGGTTGCAAAGGCCCAAATATCCATTCCAAAACCCATACTTTGTCCCCTTTGTTGCTTTCAGATTGTGTAAGTGCACCAAACAGAAACAGACCATCACCCAAAATTGTCAAATCTATAGGTAAATCAAAAATTCGCCGTGATACTGATTGTTTTAAAATAGACTCTGCAATGTCACTGATTGCTTTCTGTTGTTGTTGTGTCAGCATGACCGGTGTAGCAGGGTCAGTGCCTTTCAAAAGGGGTCTTAAAATTTCCAGTTGTGAATTCCTAGTGCCAATCACAGGACGAAGCCACTGAATATCACCCATAAACTTTTGAACATCATGCAGGGTACGGAGTTCTTTCTGAATGGCAATTTTCTGTGGCTGTATAACAGAATCCGATATTGTCCATCCTAAATATTTCCAAGGTGCAGAGCGCTGTATTTTTTCTGTTGCTATTACAAGGGAATTTTTTACCAGTTGCTCTGTTAAAAACAATTCTTGTTGTTGCGTAAATGGTTGTTCTTGTGCAATGAGGATGTCGTCCATATAGTGATAGATTAATGTGTCTGGCCAGGCTTGTCGTACTGGTTGCAGAGCTGCATCAACAAACAACTGACACAGGGTGGGGCTGTTCTTCATCCCCTGGGGAAGCACGACCCACTCATAGCGTGCAGCAGGTGCTTCCCTATTTAGAGCTGGCAATGTAAAGGCAAATCGCTTGGTATCAGTAGGATGAATAGGGATGGTAAAAAAGCAGTCCTTTAAGTCTATGATAAGCAGGTTCCATCCGGCTGGCAACATTGCAGGATTTGGCATACCAGGTTGCAAAGCTCCCATGGCTTCCATTTGATCATTCACCTTTCTAAGATCATGGAGCAAACGATATTTTCCAGATTTTTTCTTAATAACAAATATGGGAGTATTCCATGGGCTAACAGATGGTTTGATGTGTCCTTGTTGAAGTTGTTCAAAAACTAATTGGTGAGCCGCTTCCAGGCTTTCTCTCTTTAGCGGCCACTGCTCGATCCATATTGGTTCATCAGTCAGCCAGGTTAACTGGATCGGGAAAGCCCAAGTAGTGACCGCTGTTAAAAACAAGCATCAGTTACAAGTCGTGCTCCAATTTGAGTAAGAATGTCTCGGCCAATCAATGCTTCCACCTTAGGAGGTAATTGCATTATGGTCAAAAAAGATACACAGGTGCGGCTATCAATAATTACTCGAATTTTGTTTCGACTTTTGCTGACTGATGCTGCGCCGCCCACACCTTCCACACTTGTCAACATAGGAGTAAGTGGCCAGTTGTCGGGCCAGACTGAGCGGTCAATGATGGTAATATCAGCTCCTGTGTCTAACAATGCATTTAACTGATGTCGTTCATGTCCATTGTCCAAAATAATGGTAGTTTTTGGTCGTTGATCCATGGACATAGACAATAACGCCATTCCTCCTGTTGATCCAAAACCTGCATCGCCTCTGATGTTTTGAGAAATTGCTGTGGCTGCCTCTGTGAGCTGTAATGATGGCACTAATTGTGCAATGCAACTGCCTTCAGGAATAACCAGTGGTGGAAAAAATGTCATAGCAACTACACAAATCTCTCCAGTAAAATCTGCATCAATAACTCCAGGTAAAACAAATAGTCCTTTTAAACCAGCTGAAGAGCGTCCCAATAACAAAGCTCCACACGGCTGTCCTTTGTATTTTACAGGTCCCATTATTCCCGTAGCAATTTTGACTGGCTTTGAGTCTATTAACACTGTTTCTATTGCTGCTGCCAGGTCCAGCCCGAGGCTCCCTGGGGTGGCTGGCTTGAGGTTGGAGGCTGGTTGCAGTTGCCTGGTGATTGCCACACAGGGGCTGCAGTTGGGGTCCTCGCGCCGCAGCCCTTTGCGCTCCGCTTGACGTTTCCCGAGTATCTGCATACTTCACTTGTATGATTACTTGTGTGACAGTTCTTGCACCACACGGCTTTAACTTGGCAATCGCGGCGATAATGTCCCATTCTGCCACATCTGAAGCATTTAGGTGTTTTCGGTTGGCGATTCTCCTGGTTTCCCGGTAGCAATGGTGTAAGGGCTGCAAAGGCTTGGGTCTGAGCCTGCACTATATCTTTCCCTACCTCTTTTAAAGCCTCTACTATCATAGCCTGTGGTCCTACGGGAATACGGATCATACGCTCTAACATTTCTTCTATAGAAGCATCAGCAGGCATAGTAGAAATTATATTCTTAGTTGGACCGTTGCTGTTTTCTATCACACACTGACGAAGCAGGGCCCCTTTCATCCAGTCCTGAACATTTGCCTGATTTATAGCCTCGGTTACCCTGTCTACAAATTTTGCAAAAGGCTCGTCTTTCCCTTGTTTAACAGACATATACGAAGGTACTGGAGGGGGTACTTTCACCCTGTTAAGGGCTTCTCTAGCGAGCCGCATTCCTACTCTTAACCCTTCCGGACCCAGCTGAGCTTGCATTTCTACTGTTGAAAAGTTTCCTGAGCCCATCAGCTGTTCTACAGTAACACCATAATTTGGATTATTTACAACAAATCTATTACACAATTGATGCCAGTACGCCTGCCACAGCATGAGGCTAGATTGCGTTGTTATCATACGCATAACAGATTTAATATCTTCAGGTAACAGTATTCCTGAACTCCATATGTAATTTAACATTTGTTTAGTGGGTTCACCATGCAATCCACACTCATTTACTGTAGCTCTGAGTTGAGACAAAATTTTCCAGTCTACAGGGATGTATCTAGCTACGACCTCACCCCCGTCTTGAGTAAAAGAAACTGGAAATGCCTGAAGCCCTTCCAAAGAATCGCAAAGCTCAAAGTCCTTGTTAAGCAGGGCTTCCTTTCGGATAGATAGCCAATCAATCCTTACTATAGAGGGAGTGTTCTGGTTCGATTTAGAAGGGGCAGTTTGCGTTGGTTTAATGTTATTCTCCATATTCTCTTGTGACTGTTCATGTAAAAAATTGTTAAGTTTCAAATCCTTTACAGAGGAATTACATGCCACAAATGCCTCCTCCCTGTGATACCGTACAGCCTCATTCGTCAATTCCTCCTCATCTGCATTAGAAAAGAGTTCTTTCCCGGCACCTTTAAGAGGCTGAGAAAGAGAAGCAGGCTGCGGGGGGGGGGAACAGGCTGAGGGGGAGAAACGGACTGAGGGGAAGAGACAGGCTGAGGGGAAGAAGTAACAAGAGAGTGGGGAGAATAAGCGGGCTGACACTGTGGATCAATATCTAAGGGAGGAGCAGTCGATGTTGTACTTATTTTAATAGAGTCTGAGAGGGGCTCCTTGTTGATTTTGACAGGATTAAAAACCAAAATAGTGCTCCCAGACGGTGGGCTAGGTATATAGTCATGGCCAAATTGATGCAATCCTAACTTTCCCTGTTCTCCATCTAGGGCAGCCGTTGCGACTGCTGCTACCTGCTTTTCTGTTTGATATTGCTCTATGCAATTTTTAATAGCCCTCCACGGTTTCATGAGTTTACGGGCAACTTTATCATCATCAATAACCTTGTCCCACAAGATAGTACCTAGATCTTTCCACACATCAATATTAAAAACATCTCCTGATGATTTAAAAAGATTATGCTCTTTACCCAACTGTACTAAACGTTCAGGATGCTTCTTTAAATCCACATCCTCTACTTTTCGTTTCTCAAGGAAACTTTTAAATAAATTTAGGGCTACTTCGCTCTCCATACCCCGGCCGGGGATTTCCTTAAGTGCAGCCTTAAACCTGAGCCGGCAGCCCTTACCCGGATGGCGAGCAGAATTCTTCCTGGTGAATCCTTGCCCAGGCACGGTACGAACCCCCTACACCAGCGTCAGGTTCGCACTTTTGCCCGTCGATCGCTGCACACACCTGGGAATACCCAATCGACGCACTCCGGCCCCACCCGTGCCTCCTTCCTTCAGCAGCCGTAGATCGCGAACTTGCCGAAGCAGCCGTCAGATACTCTTCTATTCTTATAAATCCTTCATGTCCCTGTGTTCGGGTGCCAGATGTCGGGAAGAGAAATCCATCGGCGAGGAGGGTGAGGGAAAGACTCGCAGCAATCAATATGATTGATAAGCAAGCTTCACTTTATTGTTAGAAAGCACAGCTTATATAGTATTTCAGCTAAATATGCACAAGTGTAATTATTCCATTGGCTATTAGTCCAGGGTTACATCATAATATCCAGCCTACCTACAGTTAGAATCTACGTGCAAATTCCTCTCTAATTAGCTCCTTGTTTTACTTATCCTTTATCTATGCTCGCAGCTGCAAGCACAGCTCCAAGGTCACGATGACCCTCCATGCCCCATCCACACTTGCAGCTGCCAGCACATCCTCCAGGCTTCAAGGCCGTGGTAATCCCCTAATATCAGCGTACCTGCTCACTGCGAGCAGCAAACATTAAGATGGAGTACGGCCTACACACTTTGTTCAAGCAGCTGTTCCATAGAACTATGCCCCTGCGATTCAAGCCATTCCTCAACATGGGACAACACAAGATTCAGGACATTAAGTTGCCGGTTGCTTCTCGGACTGTACATCACAGACAATACAGAACCAACCGTGACTCTTTGTTGCCCATTCAGAATCTGAAGTCATCAGCAAAACTCATTCACCTTTCAACAGTCCAGTGTGGCCTGTGCGAAAGCCGAATGGAGACTGGCGTCTGACAGTGGACTACCGAGCCCGGAATGAAGTAACTCCACCTATGAGTGCAGCAGTACCAGACATGATGGAACTCCAGTACGAGCTGGAATCCAAAGAGGCCAAATGGTATGCTACCGTAGACATTGCTAATGCATTCTTCTCTATTCCCATAGCAGAGGAATGCAGGCCTCAGTTTGCTTTCACCTGGAGAGGAATCCAGTACACTTTCAACAGACTGCCAATGGGCTGGATCCACAGCTCCAGCATCTGTCATGCAGTAATCCACGATGCTCTGGAGGAAGGTGGTGCTCCAGAACACATCCAGTTCATCGATGATATCATCGTCTGGGGTAAAACTGCTGAGGAAGTCTTTGAGAAAGGTAACAAAATCATGGACATTCTTCTGAATGCTGGTTTTGCCATCAAGAGAGACAAGGTGAAAGGGCCTACCACAGAGATCCAGTTTCTGGGAGTGCAGTGGCAGGATGGATGCCGACACATTCCAGTGGATGTGGTAAATAGAGTCTCTACCATGGCAAATCCCACAAACAAGCAAGAAACTCTACGTTTCTTTGGGATAGTGGGATTTTGGAGACTACACATTCCTGGATACAGCCAGATTGTGAAACCTCTGTATGATGTGACTCGTAAGAGAAACAATTTCCACTGGGGACCTGAACAGCAAGCAGCCTTTGACCAGATAAAGCAAGAGGTAGTTCAAGCAGTGGGACTGGGACCTGTCCGAGATGGTCCAGATATTAAGAACATTTTGTACATGGCTACAGGTGACAATGGTCCAACCTGGTGCTTGTGGCAAAAAGCTCCAGGTGAGACACGTGGACGACCTCTTGGTTTCTGGAGTCGAGGTTACAGAGGTTCAGAGGCTAACTATACTCCAACAGAAAAAGAGATTCTAGCTGCCTATGAAGGAGTGAAAGCAGCTTCTGAAGTAATTGGAACTGAATCACAACTTCTCCTAGCTCCCAGATTGCCAGTTTTGAATTGGATGTTCAAAGGCAAAGGTTCCACACCAAATCATGCCACAGATTCCACCTGGTTTAAGTGGATGGCTCTGATAACACAGAGAGCTCGAATGGGAAATCTTGAAAGACCTGGTCTGGTGGAGGTGATCTCAAGTTGGCCTGAAGATACCAACTGTGCTAAACCTCCAGAGGAGAGAGTAACTCGTGCTGAGGAAGCTCCTCCTTACAATGACCTTTCTGATGATGAGAAGAAATATGCTTTGTTCAAAGATTGTTCCTGTCGTCTGGTCAGGAACAAGCGAAGGTGGAAGTCTGCTGTGTGGAGTGCAACACGCCGAGTTGCAGAGGCGAAGGATGGAGAAGGAGAGTCCAGTCAGTTTGCAGAGGTAAAAGTTGTCCAGCAAGCTCTCGACGTAGCTGAACGTGAGAGATGGCCAAAGCTTTATCTCTACACCGACTCATGGATGGTAGCCAATGCTCTGTGGGGTTGGCTAAAGAACTGGAAAAAGAATGGCTGGCAGAGGAAAGGAAAACCCATCTGGGCAGCTGACCTGTGGCAAGACATTGCTGATTGAGTCGAGAGAATTCCAGTGAAGGTGAGACACATTGATGCTCACATTCCTAAGAGCAAAGCTACTGAGGAACAGCAGCACAACCATCAGGCAGATTTAGCTGCAAGAGTTTCTCAAGTAGACAAGGACTCTGAACTTGATCTCGACTGGAAACACCGAGGTGAGATATTCTTAGCTCGGTGGGCTCATGATTCATCAGGACATCAAGGCAGAGATGCAACATACCAGTGGGCTCGTGACAGATCCATAGACATTTCCATGGATACTATCACACAAGTCATCCATGACTGTGACATTTGTGCTGCTATTAAGCAGGCAAAGCGAATTAAGCCCTTGTGGTATGGTGACAGATGGTCCAAGTACAGGTATGGTGAAGCTTGGCAGATTGACTACATCACTCTACCACGTTCTCGTTCTGGTAAGCAATACGTGCTTACTATGGTAGAGGCAAACACCGGATGGCTGGAAACTTATGCAGTTCCACATGCAACTGCACGCAACACCATTCTCGGTCTGGAGAGACAGATCCTGTGGAGACACAGAACTCCAGAGAGGATTGAGTCAGACAACAGAACTCATTTCAAGAACAACCTTGTAAAGAGCAGGGCAAAAGAGCACAGTATTGAGTGGTTATTCCATATTCCTTACTATGCACCAGCTGCAGGGAAGATTGAACGCTGCAATGGTTTGTTGAAGAACACTCTCAAAGCCATGGGATGTGGATCTTTGAAAAACTGGGAAAAGCATTTAGCACAAGCAACGTGGCTGGTGAATAGTAGAGGTTCAGTGAACCGCGCTGGACCGGCACATTCAGATCTGCTACCGAAAGTAGAAGGTGATAGAGTTCCTGTTGTTAGGGAAAAGAATCTGTTAAGTAAAACTGTTTGGGTATTTTCGCCCTCAGGAGAGGCTAAACCTGTCCGAGGGGTGGTTTCAGCAGAAGGTCCGGGTCACACTTATTGGGTAATGCAGGAGAATGGTCAAATTCAGTGTATTCCACCAAGAAATTTAACTTTAGCTGAAAGAGTTTAATTTCAGACTGTTGTACAGCTACATCGCGTCCAAAGGAAGAATCCCTGAGGAATCTACAGTGCACGAACCCTGAGAACCCTGAGAGTCCTGAGTCAACTGAGAGTCCCTGTCTCCCTGTTTCCCTTTTCTTCGCTTCGTCTGTGGAGAGACACACTGTTTTCCATTTTCTTGTTTTTTGATTTTCTTGGACTTCTGAATCATCTGCATCTGAGTATAGCCAGAACGGACTATGAACTTTACTTACAAACTGTAAATATTATTTTAGATTGGATGGACAGTACGAACAGCCAATGAAATTGTTTAGAAAGGGGTGGACTATGACCGTTTGACACTGTGCCTTTAAGGACAAACAGTGCTGAGACACACTGGCTAAATGTTTTCGGTACTAGAACCAAAACATTCTGATATTCTAAACGAATTTCATTGGTGGATAGACAAAAATGCAGCTTTAGATTGTGGAGCAGTTGGAATTTTTTTTTCCTCAGTTCAGTTTGGTTGGGAGTTGGGGGGTTTTTCAGCCTGTTCTCCCTGCCTGCTCTCTCTGCGAACTGCTGGAGTTGGCATTCAGATAAGTAAAAAACAAACCTGCATGGGCTTTTGAAGCTTACTAACAACTCTTTTCCTTAGTAACTTGCTTTTCTTTCTCTCTAACCCCTTTTTGGGGAAAAAAAGGGAGGTAGGGGGGGAGAGAGAGGGTTCCGAGGAGGGGATCCCTCCCTCGGGGAGGGATTTTTGTTGTGTTATTTCTCTTTGCTGTGTATTTCTGTGTATATATTGTAAATACCTGTATATATTGTGTTATATATAACCTGCTTTCCATATATGCTTGAAAATATATAGCTTGCTCTTCGACTGGGTTAGTTGTGGTTTCTTACTCTGTGGAGGAGGGAGAGCTAAGCCCTCTCTCAACCTACCACAACCACCTTCTTCCAGACCATCGTGGATTTCTGCATGACAGATGCTTGAGCTGTGGATCCAGCCCATCGGCAATCTGTTGAAAGTGTACTGGATTCCTCTCCAGGTGAAAGCAAACTGAGGCCTGCACTCCTCTGCTATGGGAACAGAGAAAAATGCATTAGCAATGTCTATGGTAGTATACCATTTGGCCTCTTTGGATTCCAGCTCATATTGGAGTTCCATCATGTCTGGTACTGCTGCACTCATAGGTGGAATTACTTCATTCAGGGCTCAGTAGTCCACTGTCAGACGCCAGTCTCCATTTTGCTTTCGCACAGGCCACACTGGACTGTTAAAAGGTGAATGAGTTTTGCTGATGACTTTCTGACTCTCTGTAATGGGTTGGGGCAGATCCCCTCCCCACCACAGGCAGAAATAACAACTCAGATAAACGGATTGCAGAAGTGATGGAAAGTTTAAATCGGAGAACAATAAAAAACAACAATGAAAGTTTTACAGAGAACCACAAGCACCGTGACAAAAGACAGAGATCCCAGAACATACCCAAGAACATCCCATCCCCACCTGGGGGTACACCCAAACCCCCCAGGGCTCTTTCCTCCCCTGCCCCCAACCCAGTCTTGGGCCTGGGCAGGCCCAAGGGAGGCAGCTCATACCATTTTACCTAGGCAGCAGCAGGGGACGAAAGAGGAAGTGAAGACCCCGCATGGACATTTTATAGGGGAGCAGGGCATTATGGGAAATGGAATACCTGGTTCCCTGTGACCACCCCCCTGGGCTGGGCCCACCCCTTGGGACCTCCCAGGTGTGGCCTGTGCAGTGGCATCTGGGCCAGCATCCAGCCTAAACCACCACACTCTCCAACTGACGAATCAGATTCTGAATGGGCAACAAAGAGTCACGGTTGGTTCTGTGTTGTCTGTGATGCACAGTCTGAGAAGCAACTGGCAATTTAATGTCCTGAATCTTGTGTTGTCCCACAACTGCAGAGTCATCAGAAAGCTCAGGTCTAACAGACAGCTTCAGTTTTTGTCCATCAACCTCTACAGAAGCTACTCCAAAAGCCCATTTGTAACCTCTAGGGTCTTTGAAATGCCCTTCTCTCAGAAAATCAATTCCCAAAATACAAGGTGCATCAGGTCTGGTCATGACGAGATTTTTCCAGACAGAGTTTCAATGGCTGAAACCAAAGAAACACGTGTCATGCTATCATCCAATTGTCTCATTTGATCAGTGAATTGGCCAACCGTAGGAGGATCTCCACCATAATTTCTTGCCACAATTCTGCTTGCCAGAATGTTTGCATAATTAGAAGGAGCAAGTTTGATGAGCTTTTTAGCAAGACCATTTCCTACAGGAATTTCATCAGGATTCAGAGTTTCATGTTCACCATAGAGTATCTCTCTAACAGCAAATTCTCTCAGATGCTTAATTCTCTCATCTATGGTAGTCCAGGGTTTAGGATTCCATGGAAGATCATCTCGGGAAGGGTATCTCAGGAAAACCGCAAATAAAAGGCATATCCACAGATTAACCTTACCGAGAGCCTTGCCTAGATGTCTATCTATTCCATTATCCTTCGAGAGAGTTCCTAGCTGTGTTGCTGATTTGTCTCCAACTATTAGAGCTGGAGCACCTGTATCATAACATCTACCAAGCCAAGCGAGAACTGGCTCCTTATCTGCGCTGATGTAATCCTTACGCACGTTTCAAACCTCTTCGCGGGATGAAGAACATCCCTGAAGGTCATCTGCCTCTCCATCTATCACATCTTCCTCTACTTCTTGTCCCAATAATCCTGATGTCACTCTCCTAAGGATCTCTTTAAGCTGAGAAGCACCACCACTAGCTGCTGTCCTAGCTGCACCTCCATCCTGTGATGATCTCAATAACTCAGCTATATCTTTAAGACAAACCTTCTCTTCCTCCTCAGCAGGCCCTTTTCTAGCCGAGGTTCCCTCACCAGGATCAGTATCCGTTTGTTCTCCCCCATTAGCTCCTGGATCACCTTTGGCCTTTCCACTTTTAGTCTTTAAAACTGCTACTTGCTTAATTTGAGCTGTGTTTGAATATACAGCTGCCTTAACAGAAACTGACAGGTTTTGAGACAGATCAGCTGCTGTGGAGGACCCTTCCGGTCCTGTCGAGAAGGAAGCAGGAAATGACCTTGCCTCGTTAATGGCTGCTGTTGAAGACGGGGGAGCCGCCATGTTGGGAGCTGCCACCACCCCTGGCTGCTTGCCAGAATCCCAACAGCACTGTTCAAAGCAGCTTTTCCAATAGACTTTTTAGCTTCATCTTTAACTGACACAGATTCTCCACTCTCCTCATCACTAGAAGTCTCTGGGGCAGAGCCAGAGGGGTGCCTCCTCTTCTTTGATCTATGCTTAACAATAAAACAGGCCCTAGACACCTTCCTATCCCGGCGCAAAACATACAGCACATATGCAATCACTATCATCATCAGCAGATTCACACACATCAAATAAATCACATTTGGATCCCAGCCATCACTTAAAATTACTCTTTCACCTACTGGAATCTTAAATTCCCTTATCTCAATTGGCAGAGTACTCTCGAAGTAGAGAGGCAAAGGCCCAGTTGGAACGCAAGCTGGCCACCTCTGTCAAAGACAATAAAAAGCATTTTTACAAATATATTAACACTAAAAAGAAGGGCAAGAAGAACCTCCACTCCTTATTGGACCTGGAGTGGAACACTGTGATTGAAGATGAGGAAAAGGCTGAAGTCCTGAAAACCTTCTTTGCCTCAATGTTTAACAGCAAGGCAGGAGTTCAGGACGAGTGGCCTCCTGAGCTGGGCAATAGGGTTGGGGAGCAGTGTGATGCCCTGTAAATCCATGAGGAATTAGTTCAGGACCTGCTGAACCACTTGGACACTCACAAGTCCATGGGACCGGATGGGATCCATCCTAGGGTGCTGAGAGAGCTGGCAGATGAGCTGGCCAAGCCACGCTCCATCCTTTTCCACCAGTCCTGGCTCACTGGAGAGGTCCCAGATGACTGGAAACTGGCCAATGTGGTCCCCATCCACAAGAAGGGACGGATGGAGTAACCTGGAAACTACAGGCCAGTCAGCCTGACCTCAGCGCCAGGGAAAGTGATGGAACAGATTATCCTGGCGGCAATAACTGCTCACCTGAAGGATGGCCAAGGGCTCAGATCCAGCCAACATGGATTTAGGAAGGGCAGGTCCTGCCTCTCCAAACTGATCTCCTTCCATGATCAGGTGACCTGTCTGGTGGACGTGGGGAGGCCTGTGGATGTGGTCTACCTGGACTTCAGCAAGGCCTTTGACACCGTCCCCCACAGCAAACTCCTGGCTAAGCTGTCAGCTCGTGGTTTGGACCGCAACACTCTGTGCTGGGTTAGGAACTGGCTGGAGGGCTGAGCCCAGAGAGTGGTGGTGAATGGTGCCACATCCAGCTGGCGGCCAGTCACCAGTGGCGTCCCCCAGGGATCAGTACTAGGCCCTGTCCCCTTTAACATCTTCATTTATGATCTTGTGACCGTTTGAGGCTGTGCCTTTAAGAAAGGGGCACACTGGCTAAATGTTTATAAAATATTTTGGTATTCTAAACTAATTTCATTGGCCAAGTAAGGTGGGAGGTGAGATTGGACCCAGGGGAGCTGGGAACTTTCTCTCAGTCTTCCTTTCTTCACTGTCCCTTCCACACTGGACTGCTTCTGGGCTTCTTGCCAAGAGATAAGAACTAACTCCCTGTGCATAGGCCTCTGTCTGCTGTGCTAACCCCTCCTTTTTTCTCTTCTACCTCTTTGGGGGAGAAGGGAGGTAGGGGGGTGAAGGGGGCACAGGGGGAAGCCCCCTCTGTGGGGGGTCTGGTTTCTGGTTGAGTTCATTTGCTGTATATTCCTGTATATATTGTAAAATACCTGTATTTGTTGTGTTACATATAATGTTTCCTTGTAAAATATACTCATTTCTCCGACTGAGTTTTAGCCGCGGTTTCTTTCTCAGTGGGGGAGGGAAAGCAGAGCCTTTCCTTTCAAACCACCACAGATCTGGATGAGAGGATTGAGTCAGTCATCAGCAAGTTTGCAGATGACCCCAAGTTAGGAACAGATGTTGGTCAGTTAGAGGGTAGAAAGGCTCTGCAGAGGGACCTCGACCGACTGGACAGATGGGCCGAGTCTAATGGCATGGCATTCAACAAGTCCAAGTGCCGGATGCTGCACTTTGGCCATGGCAACCCCATGCAGAGCTACAGGCTGGGGTCAGAGTGGCTGGAGAGCTCCCAAACAGAGAGGGACCTGGGGGTGCTGGTTGACAGCCGCCTAAACATGAGCCATCAGTGTGCCCAGGTGGCCAAGAGGGCCAATGGCATCCTGGCCTGTATTAGGAATAGTGTGGCCAGCAGGAGCAGGGAGGTCATTGTGCCCCTGTACTCTGCATTGGTTAGGCCGCACCTTGAGTACTGTGTCCAGTTCTGGGCCCCTCAGTTTAAGAAGGACATTGAGACACTTGAACGTGTCCAGAGAAGGGCAACAAGGCTGGTGAGAGGCCTTGAGCACAAGCCCTATGAGGAGAGGCTGAGGGAGCTGGGATTGTTTAGCCTGGAGAAGAGGAGGCTCAGGGGTGACCTCATTGCCCTCTACAACTACCTGAAAGGTGGTTGTAGCCAGGAAGGGGTTGGTCTCTTCTCCCAGGCAACCAGCACAAGAACAAGGGGACACAGTCTCAAGCTGCGCCAGGGGAAGTTTAGACTCGAAGTGAGGAGAAAGTTCTTCACTGAGCGAGTCATTCGTCATTGGAATGGGCTGCCCAGGGAGGTGGTGGAGTCACTGTCCCTGGAGGTGTTCAAGAGGAGATTGGACGTGGCACTTGGTGCCATGGTCTAGTTGTGGCGTCTGTTGGGACAGGTTGGACTTGATGATCCTTGGGGTCTCTTCCAACCTTAGTTATACTGTGATTCTGTGAAGTTATGTTTCCATATCTACTAAGCCTAAAAAAACCCAGACAGCGGTCATATAGAAGCTGGATCTTATGCATAAACTATAAATAAATTTTACGCATTAGATATTTACCTATGTGATCGAGGATTAAGCCCAAACAATATTTGTAGAGCAGAACCCCAAAAACTGAGAAGAACAGACGCTCTAAAAGCCAAAACACCTTCATGTTTGCTTCTCTGACACAGGCAAGCAATAAATTAATTACTCTCAAGCCCCACATTGGGTGCCCAGAAGGAATGTGGTGGGTTGAGAGAGAAGGCCCAGCTTTCCTTCCCCCACTATGAAGGAAAAAATCCACAGCTAACTCACCCAGAAACGCAAAGGGAATGTTGCATTTTACAAGCAATGGGAAAATGCAGGATATGCACACAATATATACAGTATTTACAATATATATACAGAAATATACAGGAAAGAAGGATACAGGAACAGGCCCCCCACCTCCGGACAGAGCGGGGTTTCCCCCCTGTATCCCCTTCTCTCCCCCTACCTCCCTTTTTCCCCAAAGAGGGTTAGAGAGAGAAAAAGGTAGTTATTAAGAAAGAAGAATTTTAGTAGGCCTTCAATATTAGTGCTTATCTGTTATCTGCGGTCCTTCTGGCTAGATGCCCAGAAGCAGACAGGCTGGAAAGGGAGAGCAAAGAGGAACACACAAACACACACTGAACAAGATTCTAACTGCACTAAAACTTAAAGCTGCATTCTACCAATCTACCAATGAAATTCATTTAGAATATTTACAAAATATTCAGCCAGTGTGTCCCAGCACTGTCCCTTTCTTAAAGGCACAGCCTCAAACAGTCACAACAATACTTTGATCATATTGGTCTTCCGTATTAATTCCGATCTCCGTTGCCTACACCTCACCAACCTGATCTCCTTCTATGATCAGGTGACCTGCCTGGTGAATGTGGGGAAGACTGTGGATGTAGTCTACCTGGACTTCAGCAAGTCCTTTGACACCGTTCCCCACAGCAAACTCCTGGCCAAGCTGACAGCCTGTGGCTTGGACAGCAGCACTCTGTGCTGGGTTAGGAACCTGCTGGAGCGCCGAGCCCAGAGAGTGATGCCGAATGGTGCCACATCCAGCTGGAGGATAGTCACCAGTGGTGTCCTCCAGGGATCAGTGCTGGGCCCTATCCTGTTCAATATATTTATTGATGGTCTAGATGAGGGGACTGAGTCAGTCATCAGCAAATTTGCAGATGACTCTAGTGACCTGCCTGGTCATGGTCCCACCCCTGTGGTACACAAGGGCCAGGCTATATGTTTGTTTCCCTGTTTACGGTGTATGCTTATGCCATATTTGGTAAATATCAGTTCATTGGTTAATCTTTGTGTTAGCAACAGATGCTCATTGGACCAGTATTCATTGGGGCAAATGGTAAATAGGGGTTGTTTGGTAAACAAGTGCTCCACGCTCATTTCCATGCCTATGCCTGTATGCGTGTCAGTGTTGCTGTGGTCCACCTTGGACACGCGAGGTTGTTGATGCAGGTGTGTGCCCTGTTATTCCAAGATAACTTTCTGTGTTTATATCTACCAGTGTCCTGCTTTAGTTACATGCTGCAGGCACAGCACTGTTTTGCTACACTGCTAGCCACTTCTACATTTATGCTGAGCATGGCCTACCACCATGCCTAGGCCTACACTGCCAGATTGCTCACACTGCTCATTGCTGGCATTGCCACAAATCCCCCTTTTTGTTTTTGTGAGCAATCTGGTCATGGGAGTTACTCTCATCCCATACAAGATAATACTTGCATACATGGAAGCAAGCGAGTTAAAACTAAGCTGTATAGCAAAAGCAAGAGTACTGTAGCGCAGCATGTCTTACAGACTGATGAAACCCATACAGGGCATGAAGCTTAAGTTGAACTAGTTAGAATGTTCTAACAGAGCTGGCATAATACATGGTCAAATATAACAGACATTGTAAAGAAGAACTTAGTTCTCAATAGTTCCAATCTTTACATTTCACTCCTCTTATTGACAGAGAAGGCTCTGAACACATCGCACACAGAGATTAAGACACAAATGCAATCCTTAGCACTATCTTGTACAATCTGCTTTAAGGGCATGTTGCATCTTTATTTTCTCTAGGATGGTCAAAAATCATGAATTGTTTAATGGTAGCAAGATTTCTTTCATCTGTAAAGGTAGATCCGGCCAGGCTCTAGCTTCACAGATAGAAAACTTGCAGGCAAACAGCAAGAGCAAAAGAGCTTCATTGCATTGCCCAATATAAAATTACCCATAATAATGTGTTTTTGCTCATCCTAGTAATACTGATCTCTTAATGTTCACACAACAGTTAAGCAGTCACAACACTCAGTTATAAGTTAGATGCTTTCTGTTGACATCTTGGATTATCATGACAGTCGTTGAGGTCACTGCTAAGCAGGTTTGCTGATTGTCATTTTCATGACAGTTGTGCTGTGTGTCTTGTGGCGAGAGGGCTGCAGCACTTTGCAAGGTTGATGTTTCTAGGTGTTGACATGAGCTAATTATCTCTTATTGGTACCATTAAAAGACTTTTTTTTGCTATGGGGTATTCTCTCTTCCCCCCCCCTCGTTTTTTTTTTTCTTCTTCTTTCTTCTTTTTTCTTCTTTTTTCTTCTTTTTTTTTCTGTTAATAATCTCTAATAAGCAAAATGTAAAGATGAAACTTTATCACCTAGGATGTCTGCATTCAGAGGCACATTTAGTTAACAAGAGAGAAGACAAAGTTATGAGATTCACAGCCCTGTGACATTGTTTGTTGTTGTTTCCAACCTGAAATGGAAATGCATGTTGTGTTAAAATGAATTTTGATTTTCCCTCTAGGTGTGTAAAATTATAGCAAACTGGTGAGATAACATATAAGTCCATAGGAACAATTTCTCTAATTATACAACAATCAAACGACCATAATATACAGTCCTAATTCACATGGTGCTGTGGTACATTCTTCTGATTGATGCTTTTGATCCCAGATTATCATAACAGTTATTGTGATTAATGTTCGACGTCATGGGAAATGCTGTTTCCTCATAGTCTTGACTCTTCTGCTGTTGTTTATTGCAATGATTGCAGTTAGCAGAAAAGAAGGCTCTGTTGAGGAATGGCTTGTAAAGACATGGTTCTACGGAACAATGGTTTGAACAAGTATGTAGGCCGGACTCCATCTTGTTATTTACTGCTCACAGTAAGCTAGTGTGTTGATGCAGCCAGGCCACCATGGCCTTGTAGCTGTGCTTGCAGCTGCCTGCAAAGGATAACAGGATACCAAAGCAAGGTCACTACGCCCTTACAGGCGATAACAAGTAAAGAAGAATGTAAAACAGAATTCTTGTGATTATCTCATCAGGATGGGAAAGCAGGACGTTTAACCGCAGAAGGTGGGGTTGGCAGCTAGGCTACTGTATATAAGAAGTGTCTGATGCTCAATAAAGTTGGATTTCGTGGATCATATTGATCGTTTGCGACCCCTTCTTGCGGCAAGGCTCTGAGGTGACCTTATTGTGGCCATACAGTATGAGAAGAGAGCCTACAAGAATGCTGGGGAGGGACTCCCTAGCATGTCAGGAAGTGACAGGACTAGGGAGAATGGAACGAAGCTGGGGTTGGGGAGATTCAGGCTGGATGTGAGGAAGTTGTTCTTCACCGTGAGAGTGGTGAAGCCCTGGAATGGGCTGTCCAGGGAGGTGGCTGAGGCCCCATGCCTGGAGGTATTTAAGACCAGGCTGGATGAGGCTCTGGCCAGACTGATCTAGTGTGAGGCGTCCCTGCCCATGGCAGTGGGATTGGAACTGAATGATCCTTGTGGTCCCTTCCAACCCTGACTGATTCTATGAGTCTATGATTCCACATATTTTGTAATTAATTTTTTTGTTTGCTTTTAATGTGATCTATATTTTAACTTGTAATTTTTGTATTTCAGTTTTTAATATTTTTTAAATATATTTTTAATAAACTTGTTTCATTTTATTTTTATTTTCTTTTTTTTTTAGTTTAATTTTAATTTTTCTTTATTTTTACATGTTTAATTGGTTTTAGATAATTTTAAAATTTCTTTTTATTTCATTTTTAAAAAATAAATTATTTTTATATATATTTTTTAAATTATAATTTGAGTTGGTTTATTTTTTATTTTATTTTGAATGTTTTTCTTTTATTATTTTACTATTTTTTACATTTTCTTTTTTTATTTTTGTTTTAATCTAGTTTTATTTTTTGTTTAATTTTTAATTCATTTTTTATTTTTGTGCTTTTTAATGCATTTTTTACTGTATTTATTGTTATCTATACTTTTAAATATTTGTTGTTAATGTTTTTGTTAATTTAAATATAATTTTTAAAATTTTTTAATTTTATTTAAATGTTTTTCTTTTTTTGTTATTATTTTAAATTTACTTTGTTGTAATTTTATTTTTTTCCTTTTTTGATATTTTTATTTTGTTATTGTAATTTTAAAATTTTTATTTTATTTTTTTATTCTAAACAACTTTTAAAAAATATTTATTTCTTTATCTAGTTTTTAATATTCTTTTATCTTATATTTTTTATTTTAAATTTTTTTGCATGTTTGTTTTATTTATTCTATTTTCTATTTTTATTTTTTTATTTTTTATTATTTTTTAACCTTCTTTTCTATTAATTCTTTTTTATTATTTTTCATTTTAATTTTCTTGATTTTTTCTTTTTATAGATTTTTTTTGTTTGTCTTAATCTAGTAGTCTTGATAATCCTTATTTTTATTTTTTGCTAACAATCCTTATGTTTTTTGTTAATAGCTATTTTTTGTTAGTAATCCTTATGATTTTTTAGTGTGTCATATTTTGTTTTTATTGTTTTGTTTTTATTGTTGTTCTTTTTTATTATTAGTCTGTTATTTAGTACTCTATTTTTTGTATCTAGAGTTTTGTACTTTTTCTTATTGATTTTTATTGTACTTTTTTATCTAAGTTGTAATATTTTGGTTTTGTTTTGTTATATATTTGTATTTTTAAATTTTTTTTTTTACTTGTTACCATTTTGTTTACTTTTTTTTGTATTATTTGTATTTTTTTCTAGTTCATGTCTACGAAGGAAATAGAAAGACGTTACATTAGCTAAGGAATACTTTTTTTTAAAAATGACTACGTATTTACTACAAACCTTAACTGTATTACATGGAGCTCCTTTGAAATGCCTAGGCACACAACTAAGAAGGTTCGAACCAAAAGAAAATCTTACAATTTGAACTCATTATTAAGTATGTATACCTTGCTACAATTATTATGTATTAAGTACCTGTAAATATCAAATGCTTACCATTCATTATGCTTACTAGGAGAACTTAGCAAAACTCTAAATAACAAACCTCTGAAAAACATTACAATCAGAAATTATGAAATTAGCACTGTTGCTTTAAATCAGAACAGAGCTTTGGTAGACTAGAGTCGTACTAGAAAATCCTCCCTTTTCTGGGGGTGTGGGTAGGGGTGGGTTGAGGGTGGCTAGCAAGGTGTGCCCTAGTTGCAATTTTTTCTGCAGTAGGGTCTTAACAACTTGCATTCTATCTTGTCTGAGCGACCACTGTTCCACCCATACTGGATTATCTGTTTTCCATTTTAATTTGAGGGTTGGTTGCTGACCAGTAGCCGCTACAGAAAAGGATCAGTAACGAGTTTTGCTCCTAGCTAACTTGAGGCATCTCAGCCCAATAGAGCAACTGGAAGGGTTAACACGTACGGTCTTACAGTGCTTGATTTGCTGTCGTTAAAAGCTAATTGCACTGGCTCTTTGCTGACCCAGGTTGTTTGGATACCTTTTAAACCCATGACTCCAGCATTTGCCATGAGCAATGTCTAGTGACCATTCCATTTATGACGAGGTATAATAATGACATCATCTCCAGTATCCAAAATCATTGAAAATTGTATAATTGTCCACAAGGGTGTCTGACAGATACAATCTGTTCCAGTTTTCCCTTTTGGATTTCTAGGGCCAATGAGATATCAGGCATATCGGTGGAACCTGAGCCTTCTTGCCCTCGGATCTTGTTAGAAGTTTTAGGCACTCGGGACTCAAATGGTATTAGCTGAGCAATTTCTGTCCCAACAAGAGTGCTAACAGGAGGGGCAATGGTATAGAGCATAATTTTCATAGCCCAGTCATAATCAGAATCTATTAAACCAGGAATTATAAGGATGCCCTGTCTAGAGGTAGATGATCTGCCAATTAACAGAGCACAGGGTCTGTGACCCAAAGGACCGTGCCAATTGAACTCGACAACGCTTTGTGGATTCAAAAGTGATATGCGGCTGTTGTCAGGTCCGCTCTGTGCTGCCAGAGGGTGGCTATGAGGGGGGGAGTGTGTGTGGGGGGGGCACGGTCCAAGCACCCTGGTTTGGTGTTGTTGCGCGGGGTATATTCGCGCTAGGGGAGCAATTTCCCTGCCTACGACAATCTGGAGTAAAATGATTAGGTCACAGCACTTTTGAGTCTGTCCAGCAGTCAGGCAATTTGATTTAAGGTACCTAGGTTTCCAGAAGTACAATGTTTTCCACCCAGGTTGTTTCCCTTGTGCGGTGGTCGTACTGGTGGTTTCTGGACTGCTTCTATGGCCATGGCTAGATACATTGCTGTTTGTCGGTGCTTCATTCGTTCTGCTGTCATGAGACGGTGGCACCTGTTGATAAGATTCTGAAAACCTGTTTAGCTTTTTCATTAGCATTGTCAAATGCCAGAATATCCAGCATTTTTACCTTCATATCGTGAGTCAGATCTGAATTAGTATTGAATGCCATATGTATGGTATCAACAAAGGAACCAAGTGGCTCTGTTAGACCCTGCTGAGTAGTGAAAAGCACAGGATCAGAGTTATTGTCCTGGAGTCTTGACCGCTGTTTGATCGCTAAATCCTGACTTAATTGCAAAGCCTTATCAGGAAGCTGCAATTGCTGATATGATCTAGCAAAGGTCTCGCCCCAATGGGGTGGTTAGCAGTGACACCTTGTAAAGAGTCTGCTGACTACCGGGGCGTGGCTTCCAAGTGAATTACCACTTAATCGAGAAGTTTCAAGTTCTGGCATGGTGTTGTTTTTAACCCTCTGCTTGCTGACATGGGTTGAAACTCAGAGAGTATTGTCTTAGGATGTAACTTTTTTGCAATCAGGATATCATCCATAGAATTACAGATGAGAAAGTCACAATAAGTCTGCCTAAGTGGGAACAAAAGTCAAGCCAGAGAATTCTGGCATGCCTTGAGGCTACCCATTGATATCGGTGGGTGGAGTCTGCCTTAATCGATGACTCAGTAGATGCAGACTTTGTTGACTCCTCTGGATGTAAGTAAATTGTAAAGAAACAATCCTTCAGATGAATAATAATCAGGTCCCAATTTGTGGGGACTGGGAGTTGGGAGGCCAGGTTATAAGGCACCCATCTCCTCCAGGATCGAGTTCTCTCAGATCATGTAATAAACACCATTTGCTAACATACGTGTGTCAAAAGGGATTAGCAAATGTGTTGAAAACAACTGATTGATTACAGCAGTTGTGTATCCTGACTGTAACCCATAGGTAGCTATGGCTTGTCTAGCTTCCTTTAACATTTGTCAGTCCAGGGATTGCCACAGTCATTGTTCACCTTCTAATACCACAGGAAATGCATGTACCGACTGTGACTACATTTCCTACAATACCTTTCCACCAGCGCAACGGGACAGTTCCCTGTCCCTCCCACCTCCCGATTGTCCTATCGGAACTCGATTGGAACCGCCGTCGGAGTGCTATACTCTGCTGATAATGTCTGGAATGAAGGAGGTGGGGGGGGGGGCTGTAGCACAGCTGAAACTGTGGGGGAGAAGGGGCTGCAGGTGCAGGCCATTCCTGCCAGTGTCTCTGGTATCGGCGCTGGTATCTGCACTGCTATCGGCAGGAGCCGCCTTGTTCAGAGTCTCCGGTACTCGCGGGGGCTGTCGCCAGGAGAACTGCCGGGGTGGGGGGCGCCGCTGGTATGGGCGCTGCCGGGATGGGCACCGCTGGAATGGGCGCCACAGGGATGAGGGCCGCCACTGTGGTGGGAACCACTGCCGGGGTGGCCGGGGCTCGTGGGCGAGGCATGGCCGCAAAAATGCCGTAGTCGTGAGCCTCCAAACGCTCCATTTTTTCTAAGAGGAGTTGTAAAGCAGAGTCAGCACTGTCCGGTCCCCCAGTATAGGTCCTCTCGTCTTCCAAATCCAAGCCGTCGCTGGCGGTATTAGAGGAAGATGTTGATGAAGGGGATCAAAAACGCTGAATCACAAGTTTTGCTGCCTTTTTATTGCTGTCTCCGCTGGGGGCGGACGGCTGTGGTGGTGTCTAATAAACACGGTGTGCTCACCAAGATGGCGGACGCGGCGTCGTCTTTGCCTAATTCTTTATACGTAACGACCTCCATTTTGATTTTGCGTGCCTTATCAGTTTGATCAGGATTCACTTCTACTGCTATTGACGTGGCAGAAGCAGATTTTTTCGTGCAAAAGGATGGTAATAAGAGAGCCGCGATTCGTGTAGAAGGAGGAATAGCGGGCAATTGAAATTGTGAGGAGGATGCTGACGGAGCAGCAGACGATATGCGGGGGGGGGGGGGGGGCGTGGAGGGCAAGGGGTGCCTTCCGAGTCTCCCTTGTTCGTCTCGGTTAGAAACAAATGCCGCAGCAGCTGAATCGGGAGTAGACTGCTCTGCTTTTTTCGATTGCAATGTATGTGGAGGTCTGCCACACGGTGCTATAACGAAAAGCTTCTTTTTAAGTATTTAGCACCTCATCCCACAGCTGGGCTCTAATTTTGTCCCGTGCTTCGGAAGTAAAAGCTTAGTTGCTGTGGGGATGATTCCGGGCCCAGGCTAATAGCCCTTTTAAGATCCCAGAATCGCCAGTAACGCCTCTCACAGAGAGGATAGTTTAGAGGGCGTTTAGCACAGCCTCTTCTGTTTTGCAGAGTGCTCTCCCTTGCCCCTCCTCCGTTTGCTCACCAGATCCTGGTGAGATTCACTTTCTTTTCTGAGTGTGCGCTGCTTATTTGTCAGCACCGGGGCAGTGCTGGTTCGACCGTCTTTTCGTATTGCTCGGACGTACCTCTTTATGCTGAGTCAAGCAGCATTGTAGGCCGAGGATCCCAACTCACGAGTTTGGGTGCCACTTATAGACGACGACGGAGATTGGAGTCAATACAGCTGACCAATATGATCGAGTATTGTTCCTTTATTGTTCCAGTATTGCAGGCCTATGATGCACGCCTATGGTGCGAGTATAGCACAGTAAAGTAAAGCATAGAAGAAGAAGGGAAAGGAAAGGCAGAAGTGCGTAGCAAGGGAACTTCTACAACTTATATAAACTCGGAGTGCCTTGTTGGCATGGACTTATTGGTTCCCTATGAGTGACTACACATCGCACTATTATAGATTATTGGTCCAACTACTAACGACACACGAGGTTTGTTGATGCAGGTGCATGTCCTGTTGTCCCAAGATAACTTTCTATGTTTATAGCTGCCAGTGCTGTTATAGAGTTTTATTAAACAAAATACATCACCGAATAGAAAATTTTGACAATTTATTAAGTAGCAAGGCAGGAGCAAACACAGCGCTGGATGACAGGGGAGTCTCCGCTCCGCAACTGCCACACTTATGTCGAGTTCCCGTCCCCCTTTATAACCTTTCTCCTCTTGATTGACGCCCTCCTTCTCGAAACTTCGTGGCTCTACTCTGCGCATGTGTATTCAGTCTCTTCTAGGTCTCCCCTGCCTCCTTTTGGTGAAGATCGGCAGTTCTCCTCAGCTGTTCCCCAGATGACAGCCTTGGTCCCGCCCCATGGGCGGGCCCATGCACACAGAGCAAGGTTTTATGGACAAAACTAATCAGATGGACAAAACCAATCAGGATGTACATCCCACTCTATCACAATTCCCCCTCTGTCTTCATCCTGATTTGTTTTGTCCATTATATAACTCCAATAGCCTCATAAAATGGTGGCCTAATATAATAACATAACCAGCACCCTTCAAACCAGGGCACATTTAACATCTGATTACAATGGTCAGTATTAGTCATAACCAAAACCACTTGTAAGGACTATAAGGGTCTACAACATCAAAAATCCACTCCATGGTCCTGCTTTAAATGATTATTAGGGGTTCTTGATCTCCACTATTTTCTACTCCTCTGCCTCACTCGTCGACTCGGGTGCCTCGAGCCACGAGAGGTGTCATCTTCTCGGCAGCAAGAGTATTCTTCAGGAGTCCCCAGAATAACTGTCTCTGTTATTTGTTACAGAGGTTTGAGGATTATGGAGGGATTTTCTGGTTATGTCACCCTTTGCCCTTTACAAAATATTAGATTTCAATGTTTTAACAAATACAGATGGGATTTGACTCAGGTCAGTTCCTTTTCTTATGTATAGTAAGCCGCAAGTCCCCTGGTCCTTGGGTTACTTGCCACTCTGGTCCTGAATCAAAGGCTTCCTTTTGGTCTGGTCCCCGCACTGGTCCTTTAATTCTGCTAGCATGTGTCCATCCCTTACAAGGTAAGGTCCCTCCCATCGTGGAGCTAGGGTAGTTTCTTTCCAAGTCTTAATCAGTATGCAATCTCCTGGTTGGATGCGGTGCAGTTTTAGGTCCAATGGGGCCCTTTGTGCCAAAGCCCCTTTCTTCCACAATTGTTCTCTATACCTCATCAAATTTGTTATATAAATGTTTAAGTCTTGTTCTTTTAGTACTGGATGATCCAGAGGTCTCTCAATATTATAGGGCATTCCATACAGCATTTCAAAAGGGGGAAAGTCCCATATCAGTTCTAGGCTGTGTTCTAATATTCAACAGGGCCAGAGGCAGACACTTTAGCCATGACAATTTGGTTTCCATCCCCATTCATTCTCTCTACTCGTCCCGAACTCTGTGGGTGCCATGGGGTATGGCGATACCATCGAATTCCCAAAGTAGCCATAGTTTCCGTACACAAAATGCAGACCTCTGTCTGAATCAATAGATTCCACCACACCATACCGGGGACTTGTATCGCCCACTCTTTGGTAGTTTAGTGAAATCTACCTGTATCTTTTTGCTGCTGGCCGCCCTCCCTTCAGGGGTTGTCTAAGGCCAGCCTTATTAACCTTCAGACAGGTGATACATCCCCGTACTATTTGTTTTGCCAGATCATCCGCCCCAAAGCACATATATTTTATAGTAAATTGATCAACAAGTGCCTGCGACCCCCAATGAGTTGTGCTGTGTGTCTTCCTCATAATATCCATAGCAACTGGTTTGGGTAAAACTATCCTGTCACTACCCGGAAGCTTCCATTCCCCTTTTAGGTTTTCTTGTAAACCCATTTTATGCATCTTCTCTTTTTCTTGTGTGGTAAAACTGTACAATTTCCATGGAGGAGGTTCCTCTGTCTCCGGGGCCCAATCCTCATATCCTGGATCCTTGCATACACAGTCTACAACATCTCCCACAGTTCCCGCACCTTATTCCCTGCTGTACGTGTCAGCAATTCCCGATGTATTAGGCCCTTTCCTTGTGACTTTATCAGTCCTCTTTCCTCCCAAATCTACTACCCCATAGGCATATTTGGAATCAGTATAGATGGTACCCTCTTTAGAATAGAATAGAATAGAATTAACCAGGTTGGAAGAGACCTTCGAGATCGTGTCCAACCTATCATCCGACACCACCCAATCAACTAAACCATACAACCAAGCATCCTGTCAAGCCTCGCCCTGAACACCCCCAGCGTCGGCGACCCCACCACCTCCTCAGGCAGCCCATTCCAATGGGCAATCAATCTCTCTGTGTAAAACTTCCTCCTAACCCCCAGCCTAAACCTCCCCTGACGCAGCCTGAGACTGTGTCCTCTTGTTCTGGTACTGGTTGCCTGGGAGAAGAGACCAACCTCTGCCTGTCTACAACCCCCCTTCAGGTAGTTGTAGAGAGCAATAAGGTCACCCCTGAGTCTCCTCTTCTCCAGACTAAGCAACCCCAGCTCCCTCAATCTCTCCTCATAGGGCTTGTGCTCCAAGCCCCTCACCAACCTTGTTGCCCTTTTCTGGACACGCTCCAGCAAGTCAACATCCTTCCTAAACTGAGGGGCCCAGAACTGGACACAGTACTCAAGGTGCGGCCTAACCAGTGCAGTGTACAGGGGCAGAATGACTTCCCTGCTCCTGCTGGCCACACTGTTCCTGATGCAGGCCAGGATGCCACTAGCCCTCCTGGCTGCCTGGGCGCACTGCAGGCTCATGTTCAGTCTACCATCAACCAGCACCCCTAGGTCCCTCTCAGCCTGACTGCTCTCCAGCCACTCTGACCCCAGCTTGTAACTCTGCATGGGGTTGCTGCGGCCAATGTGCAGAACCCAGCACTTGGATGTGTTAAATCTCATGCCATTGGACTCTGCCCATCTGCCCAGCCTGTCGAGGTCCCTCTGCAGAGCCTCTCTACCCTCCAGCAGATCAACTCCTGCCCCCAGCTTGGTGTCATCAGCAAATTTACTGATGATGGACTCGATGCCCTCGTCCAGATCATCAATAAAGATGTTAAAGAGCATGGGGCCCAGCACTGATCCCTGGGGCACACCACTGGTGACTGGCTGCCAGCTCGATGTGGCACCATTCACCACCACTCTCTGGGCTCGGCCCTCCAGCCAGTTCCTAACCCATCGCAGTGTGCTCCCATCCAAGCCATGGGCTGACAGCTTGGCCAGGAGTTTGCTGTGGGGAACGGTGTCAAAGGCCTTGCTGAGGTCCAGGTAGACTACATCCACAGCCTGCCCTGCATCCACCAGACGGGTCACCTGATCATAGAAGGAGATCAGGTTGGTCAGGCAGGACCTGCCCTTCCTAAACCCATGCTGGCTGGGCCTGATCCCTTGGCCATCCTCCAAGTTCTGTGTGACTGCACTCAAGATGACCTGTTCCATAATCTTGCCTGGCACTGAGGTCAGGCTGACAGGTCTATAATTCCCTGGCTCATCCAACCGGCCCTTCTTCTGGATGGGCACCACGTTGGCCAGCTTCCAGTTGTCTGGGATGTCTCCCATGAGCCAGGACTGCTGAAAAATGATGGAGAGCGGCTTGGCCAGCAGATCTGCCAGCTCTCTCAGCACCCTGGGATGGATCCCATCTGGTCCCATGGACTTGTGGGGATCCAAATGGCTAAGCAGATCACCAACTACCCCATTCTGGAACAGAGGAAGACTATGCTGCTCCCTAACTCCTTCTGCCAGCTCTGCAGGCCAGCTGTCTGGAAGACATTCTGTCCTGCTAGAAAAAATTGAGGCAAAGAAGTTGTTAAGTAACTCTGCCTTCTCCTCATCCTTTGTTACAATATTCCACTCCGTGTCCACCAAGGAGTGGAGGTTGTCCCTGCCCTTCTTCTTGCTATTAATGTATTTATAGAAGGACTTTTTGTTGTCCTTCACAGCAGAGGCCAGTCTAAGCTCCAAATGTGCTTTTGCCTCCCTAATTTTCTTCCTACAAGACCTAGCAACATCCTTAAACTTTTCATGGGTTGCCTCACCTTTCTGCCAAAGATGATACACCCTCTTTTTTTCCCTTAGTTCTTTTAGAAGCTCATCACCCATCCAGGCTGGCCGTCTGCCCCGGCGGCTCCTCTTCCGGCGCATTGGCACAGCCTGATCCTGTGCCTTCAAGAGTTCCTCCTTGAAGTAGTCCCAACTCTCCTGGACCCCTTTCTTTCTAAGGGCTGTCTCCCAAGGAACCTTCTGAGTTAGTTCCTTGAGCAACCTGAAGTCCGCCCTCCGGAAGTCCAGAGTGGAGGTCTTCTTGCTGCCCCTTTTAACTTGACCAAATACTGAAAATTCAATTATCTCGTGGTCGCTGGCCCCTAAACAGCCTCCGACCACCACATCACCCACCAGCCCTTCCCTGCTGGTGAAGAGGAGGTCTAGCATAGCCTTACCCCTGGTAGGCTCACTCAGCACCTGGGATAAGAAGCTGTCCTCCATGCATTCCAAGAACCTCCTGGACTGTCTCCTCTCTGCTGTGTTGAGTTCCCAGCAGATGTCAGGCAGGTTGAAGTCGCCCATGAGAACAAGGTCAGGCGATCTTGAGACAGCCTTAAGTTGCCTAAAAAATGCTTCATCAACTTTTTCTTCCTGGTTGGGTGGTCTATAACAGACTCCAACCAGGATGTCAGCCCTATTAGCCTTCCCTCTAATTCTCACCCATAGGCACTCAACCTGATCGTCCCTAATCTCCATCTCAATGGCATCTAGTGCCTCCCTGATGTACAGGGCCACCCCTCCACCCCTTCTTCCCTGCCTGTCTTTTCTGAAAAGCCTGTAGCCATCAATTGCAGCACTCCAGTCATGTGAGTCGTCCCACCACGTCTCTGTGATGGCAACTACATCATAACTTTCCTGCTGCAGCAAGGCTTCCAGCTCTTCTTGTTTGTTACCCAAGCTTCGTGCATTAGTGTACATGCACTTCAGCCGGGCTACTGGTTTCACCTCTGGCTCAAGCTTATCACCCCCAGACTCCTGCCTGGGGGGACTGGTTTCAGCCCCTTCCCCCTTCGAATCTAGTTTAAAGCCCTATCCATGAGACCTGCCAATTGCCTTCCTAGAATCTTTTTCCCTTTGAGGGATAGGCCAAAGGACAGTATCTGTAATGCTTCAAATCTAACAGAGGTCTTCTAATTCTATGTTCCAGTATGTCAGGAAAGCTACTGGGAATGCACCTGATAGGGAGCCCAGCACCTGAAATGAGTAACCAACTTCCACTTTACACTGATGATGTCAGAGGGAAATATTACCACACACAGAAGAAAACTGGGAATTTTGGGACAGTGTGGAATATTAGCTGCTGCTGTTACAGAAAAGGTTAAGGCATGCCACTATCAAGCTAGGGCGGTTACCTCCAAAGATAATTTGGGGGAGTCAAGCAATATTTCTCCCTGCCCAATGCTGGGTTAGTACCCCATACGCAGTTCCGTCTTCTATATTTACAAACAAGTAAAAGGGTCTCTTTGTATCCGGTAAGCTCAATACCAGTGCATTGACCAAATCCTGCTTCAATTCATCCAAACTGTTTTCATCTTCTTTACTGCATTTCAATAATCCTTCCTGATTTTGTTATACAGAAACTTTATTTTTGCACTATAATTTGCAATCCATTGTCGGCAGTATCCAACAAGCCCTAATGATTGCCTCACCTACCTTTTATTTCTGGGAGCTGGCATCTCTAAAATTCCTTTTACCCTTTCGGGGTCTATCTTCTTCTCCCCCTTTCTAAGATAATGCCCTAGATACTTCACCTCTTCCTCAACAAACTGTAATTTGGCCTTCGATACCTTTAATCCCTTTATACTCATAATTCAATAACTGAATACTTTCCTCAAGGACGACTTCTGTGTCACCGGCAAGGAGTAAATCATCTACATACTGGATAAGAACCACCCCTTCCCTGGTCTGGTATTCCTGTAAGATTTGCTCCAAAGCTTGTCCAAACAAATTCGGGGATTCTGTAAACCCCTGGGGAAGCACCGTCCACCTCAACTGCTGCCTTAGATGTGAGATAGGGTCTTCCCATTCAAAGGCAAAATAATCCCTACTTCTTTATACGGATTAGCTACCACTGGAAAACGAGCAACGGTTCTTTCCCTCAGGGGAAATAGGGTATTGCTTTAAAAAGGGGTTATATTCAATTTTCCAACACTTTCATGGGTGTACCAGACCTCTGGGTTAATCCTCGCCTCATCCTCCACCCTTAAGGGGCAAAGTCTAATCTTTATTTCCTTATTCACTACCTCTATCTTAATACCTAACTCAATAATTAAATCTCTACCTAGCAGATTAAAATCCGCTTCTGGAACTAGCAAAAAGTTTCCTTTATTCCTGAGACCATAAAGGGTTTGCCCTTAGCTCCCACTACTTGAGCCCCTTCCTTAGATAAGCTACTCCCTTTTGGTAATTTTTGCACAGTTGATCTTTCAGCCCCCGTGTCCACTAAGAACTCAACCTCCTGTTGCTGGGGACCGATCTTCAATTTTATCAAGGGCTCCTGATGTCTCTGGGTCCCCAGCAAATAGAGCCCCTGACCCCTCTAATCTTCCTGAAACTCTTTTTCATGTCCTTTTTCCCCACAGTAATAACACACACTAACTTCTCTCCTTTCTGCCGACATTTCCTTTCCCCGCCTTTGTCCCCCACCCGATCTTGTCCTGTAAGAAGCTCCAGCCTTTTCAGCCTCCTTAATCATCGCTATCATTATCCTAGCCTGCCTGCGCTGACTCTCCTAGTCCCGTCTTAAAGGTGTCTGAGGGGGAGGGGGCGGGCGCCGGAACGCTCTTAAAGCGGCGATGGCCGCGGTGGGGCCCACAGGAGAGGCGCTTGGAAGGGGTTTAAGGGGAACCAAGCTGGGGGGGGAGGGGGTTATTTGGGGGAGGAAGAATTAATGACTCCTCCTCCTCCTTTCTATGTTTAATCTCTCACCTCCTGATTTACAGGAGTTTTATCATTCACCCACAGATTAAGTCTCAGCTTCACCCTGTCTTCCGATGACCCAAACATTGGCCAGAAAACATTTGGGGAGATTTCTTTCCCTCCCCAAATAACCGCACAGTAGTGAATCATTTTTTCCTTCGTCTTGTTTTTAATATTTGGATAATGTTCCCAATTTTCCAACATGAATCCTAACGGACTGTCCCCGGGTATCGGGGGGAGTTCTATAAGGGTTAAGGACTTGCTCCTCCCCTGTCCCATCTTCTGGAGTACCCCTCAATCAATCGATGTTCAGTCGCTTCCCCCGTTTCATGGCTCACGCTCTCGCGAGCAATGAGAACCGCACTACTGAGGGTCCACACTCGCTTGGGGAATCCGAGCTGCTGGTTCCCCTCTCACACTCACACACAGTCACTGCAACTCCAGGATCACTGACCCAGACCGAACGGTTCCCGCAATTACTCACGCATCCCCGCGTCTTCGTCCGGACCTTTGTGCACAAAGTTTATAGGGTCTGCCGGCTTCCCTTTGCTCCTGTACCTTGAATTTAGGTTCGTCGGTACAACCAGGGTGAGATTGGGCCACCAAGGCCACTAAAAAATCAAGTGGGGCGCCCCCTTGGAATGGTCACAAGCCCAACCACTTAAGTTCCATCTGAGTCACGGCACCAAATTTGTTATAGAGTTTTATTAAACAAAATACATCACCGAATAGAAAATTTTGACAATTTATTAAGTAGCAAGGCAGGAGCAAACACAGCGCTGGACGACAGGGGAGTCTCCGCTCCGCAACTGCCGCACTTACGTCGAGTTCCCGTCCCCCTTTATAACCTTTCTCCTCTTGATTGACGCCCTCCTTCTCGAAACTTCGTGGCTCTACTCTGCGCATGTGTATTCAGTCTCTTCTAGGTCTCCCCTGCCTCCTTTTGGTGAAGATCGGCAGTCCTCCTCAGCTGTTCCCCAGATGACAGCCTTGGTCCCGCCCCGTGGGCGGGCCCATGCACACAGAGCAAGGTTTTATGGACAAAACTAATCAGATGGACAAAACCAATCAGGATGTACATCCCACTCTATCACAGTGCCTTGTTTTAGTTACATGCTGCAGGCACAGCACTATTTTGCTACACTGCTAGCTGGCTCTGCACTTATGCTGAGCATGGCCTACCACCATGTCAGGCTCTATGCCTGCACTGCCAGATTGCTCACGCTGCTCGTCGCTGGCATTGCCACATTCCCGTGTTGTGAAATTAGAGGCACAAATGAGGCCAAAATATCATAGAATACATAGAATAAACCAGGTTGGAAGAGACCTTCAAGATCATCGCGTCCAACCCATCAACCAATCCAACACCGCCCAAACAACTAACCCACGGCACCAAGCACCCCGTCAAGTCTTCTCCTAAAAACCTCCAGTGATGGCGACTCCACCACCTCCCCAGGCAGCCCATTCCAATGGGCAATCACTCTTTCTGTATAGAACTTTTTTCTAACATCCAGCCTGAACCTCCCCTGGTGCATCCTGAGACTGTGTCCTCTTGTTCTGGTACTGCTTGCCTGGGAGAAGAGACCAACATCCGTCTGTCTACAACCTCCCTTCAGGTAGTTGTAGAGAGTAATAAGGTCACCCCTGAGTCTCCTCTTCTCCAGGCTAAGCAACCCCAGCTCCCTCAGCCTCTCCTCGTAGGGCTTATGTTCCAAACCCCTCACCAACTTTGTTGCTCTTCTCTGGACTCGTTCCAGCAAGTCAACATCCTTCCTAAACTGAGGGGCCCAGAACTGGACACAGTACTCAAGGTGCGGCCGAACCAGTGCAGTGTACAGGGGCAGAATGACCTCCCTGCTCCTGCTGGCCACACTGTTCCTGATGCAGGCCAGAATGCCATTGGCCCTTTTAGCTGCCTGGGCACACTGCAGGCTCATGTTCAGTCTACCGTCAACCAGCACCCCTAGGTCCCTCTCAGCCTGACTGCTCTCCAGCCACTCTGACCCCAGCCTGTAGCTCTGCATGGGGTTGCTGTGGCCAATGTGCAGAACCCGGCACTTGGATGTGTTAAATCTCATGCCGTTGGACTCTGCCCATCTGCCCAGCCTGTTGAGGTCCCTCTGCAGAGCCTCTCTACCCTCCAGCAGATCAACTCCTGCCCCCAGCTTGGTGTCGTCAGCAAATTTACTGATGATGGACTCGATGCCCTCGTCCAGATCATCAATAAAGATGTTAAAGAGCATGGGGCCCAGTACTGATCCCTGGGGCACACCACTGGTGACTGGCTGCCAGCTGGATGTGGCACCATTCACCACCACTCTCTGGGCTTGGCCCTCCAGCCAGTTCCTAATCCATCGCAGTGTGCTCCCATCCAAGCCATGGGCTGACAGCTTGGCCAGGAGTTTGCTGTGGGGAATGGTGTCAAAGGCCTTGCTGAGGTCCAGGTAGACTACATCCACAGGCCTCCCCACATCCACCAGGCGGGTCACCTGATCATAGAAGGAGATCAGGTTGGTCAGGCAGGACCTGCCCTTCCGAAATCCATGCTGGCTGGGCCTGATCCCTTGGCCATCCTCTAAGTGTTGTGTGATTGCACTCAGGATGACCTGCTCCATAATCTTTCCTGGCACTGAGGTCAGGCTGACAGGCCTGTAATTCCCTGGCTCATCCAACCGGCCCTTCTTGTGGATGGGTACCACGTTGGCCAGCTTCCAGTCATCTGGGATCTCTCCAGTGAGCCAGGACTGATAAAAAATAATGGAGAGGGGCTTGGCCAGCTCATCTGCCAGCTCTCTCAGCACCCTGGGATGGATCCCATCTGGTCCCATGGACTTGTGGGGGTCTAAGCTGCTGAGGAGAGCTCCTATCACTTGCTCATGGAACACAGGGAAACTATGCAGCTCCCTGGCTCCTTCTGCCAGCTCTGCAGGCCAGCTGTCTGGTAGATGTTCTTGCCAGCTGTCTGGTAGATGTTCTTTCCAGCTAGTAAAAATTGAGGTAAAGAAGGTGTTAAGTACCTCTGCCTTTTCCTCATCCTGTGTTACAACATTTCCCTCCATGTCAACCAAGGAGTGGAGGTTGTCCCTGCCCTTCCTCTTGCTATTAATATATTTATAGAAGGACTTTTTGTTGTCCTTCACATCAGAGGCCAGTTTAAGTTCCAAATGTGCTTTTGCCTCCCTAATTTTCCTCCTACATGCCCTAGCAACCTCTTTAAACATTCCATGGGTTGCCTCACCTTTCTTCCAAAGATTGTACACCCTCTTTTTTTCCCTTAGTTCTATTAAAAGTTCATTACACAGCCAGGCTGGCCGTCTGCCCCGGCGGCTCCTCTTCCGGCGCATTGGCACAGCCTGATCCTGTGCCTTCAAGAGTTCCTCCTTGAAGCAGTCCCAACTCTCCTGGACCCCTTTGTTTCTAAGGGCTGTCTCCCAAGGAACCTTCTGAGTTAGTTCCTTGAGCAACCTGAAGTCCGCCCTCCGGTAGTCCAGAGTGGAGGTCTTCTTGCTGCCCCTCTTAGTTTGACCAAATACTGAAAATTCAATTATTTCATGGTCGCTGGCCCCTAAACACCCTCCGACCACCACATCACCCACCAGCCCTTCCCTGCTGGTGAAGAGGAGGTCAAGCATAGCCTTGCCCCTGGTAGGCTCACGCAGCACCTGGGATAAGAAGCTGTCCTCCATGCAGTCTAAGAACCTCCTAGACTGTCTCCTCTCTGCTGTGTTGAGATCCCAGCAGATGTCAGGCAGGTTGAAGTCGCCCATAAGGACAAGGTCAGGAGATCTTGAGACAGCCTTAAGCTGTCTATAGAATGCTTCATCGACATCATCCTCCTGGTTGGGTGGTCTATAACAGACTCCAACCAGGATGTCAGCCCTACCGGTCTTCCCTCTAATTCTTGCCCACAAGCATTCAACCTGATTGTCCCTAATCTCTAGCTCAATGGCATCTAGTGCCTCCCTGATGTACAGGGCCACCCCTCCACCCCTTCTTCCTTGTCTATCTCTCCTGAAGAGCCTGTAGCCATCAATTGCAGCACTCCAGTCATGTGAGCTATCCCACCACGTCTCTGTGATGGCAACTACGTCATAACTTTCCTGCTGCAACAGCTAGACTATTTATTACATAAATAAAGTGGATGGATCAGAAGGGGAGAGAGGGAAAATAAAAGAGAGAGAGAAGAGGAAGGGCAGGGACAACCTCCACTCCTTGGTGGACACGGAAGGGAACATTGTAACAAAGGATGAGGAGAAGGCAGAGTTTCTTAACAACTTCTTTGCCTCAATTTTTTCTAGCAGGACAGAATGTCTTCCAGACAGCTGGCCTGTAGAGCTGGCAGAAGGAGTCAGGGAGCAGCATAGTCTTCCTCTGTTCCAGAATGGGGTTGTTGGTGATCTGCTTAGCCACTTGGATCCCCACAAGTCCATGGGACCAGATGGGATCCATCCCAGGGTGCTGAGAGAGCTGGCAGATCTGCTGGCCAAGCCGTTCTCCATCATTTTTCAGCAGTCCTGGCTCACTGGAGACATCCCAAAGGACTGGAAGCTGGCCAACGTGGTACCCATCCAGAAGAAGGGCCGGTTGGATGAGCCAGGGAATTATAGACCTGTCAGCCTGACCTCAGTGCCAGGCAAGATTATGGAACAGGTCATCTTGAGTGCAGTCACACAGCACTTAGAGGATGGCCAAGGGATCAGGCCCAGCCAGCATGGATTTCGGAAGGGCAGGTCCTGCCTGACCAACCTGATCTCCTTCTATGATCAGGTGACCTGCCTGGTGGATGTGGGGCAGGCTGTGGATGTAGTGTACCTGGACCTCAGCAAGGCCTTTGACACCGTCCCCCACAGCAAACTCCTGGCCAAGCTGTCAGCCCATGGCTTGGATGGGAGCACACTGCGATGGGTTAGGAACTGGCTGGAGGACCGAGCCCAGAGAGTGGTGGTGAATGGTGCCACATCCAGCTGGCGGCCAGTCACTAGTGGTGTACCCCAGGGATCAGTGCTGGGCCCCATGCTCTTTAACATCTTTATTGATGATCTGGACGAGGGCATCGAGTCCATCATCAGGAAAGGTGCTGCAGGAGATACTGGGTCTGTAGAGAAACGGTGCTGAGGCTTTGGCTGTAGAAGCAATGTGGTCCTCTGAGCAGCCTCTTCAGCTCCATGAGTTGCAGCAGGCAGAACTTAGAACACGGAGAGCGGGTTCAGTCTGCTTCTTCCAGGCTCCATGGCCTCTTTTCTTCGGAGCAGCATTGTGTAGTGAAGGATGCTTATGGTCAGGATTGTGCCCCAAACATTTCTAGAACATACTTCTCTGAGTGTTAACCCCCCTTTTGTTCCCCCTCCTTTCTGGAGGCAGCAGGGGGGGATCCTGGCGCCACTGAGTCCAGGTAAACAGCCTGCCTGGGCGTGGTCTCACCCCTGTGGTACGCAAGGCCCAGGCTATATGTTTGTTTCCCTGGGTATAGCATATACTTATGCCGTATTTGGTAGGTGTTAGTTCATTGGTTAATCTTTGCATTAGCAACAGATGCTCATTGGACCAGTATTCACTGGGGCAAATGGTAAATAGGGGTCATTTGGTAAATGAGTCCCCCCACATCGTGTTGGAGCCTGTGTCTGAGTGTGTGCCAGTGCTGCCGTGGTCCACCTTGCCCGGGACTCAAGCCAGTGCCCCAAGAGGCCTCACGCTCCTTTGCCACCGTCACCCAGCTGCGTGCGGTGGCGTGGACAGTACCCCGTGGGATCAACCGCTGCGCGATCCATTGCTGCAGGAGAAAACCCGGTAGCCCGTGTGAACCAGCGTCACTGACCTGCCACTGCCCCCCCTCGAGCGGGAGACCTTTGTGTCCTGGGAGAAGCAGCAGCCACGCGGTGCAGCCACACAGCCAGCACCATTTCCTGTCTTCGTCTTACGGCACATCCATGCCACGTCCCCTGGACTATAAACATTATTAAGGGGAGACTTCACAAAGTTCTCAGCTTGTAAGTCAAGCCTTTCTTTATAGAGTTTTCCGTTAGGGTAGCGTTTGGATTGCTCTGGGTGGAGGATTGCCGGTCACTGACCAACCCCCCCCCCCCCACCGCTTTCTGAATTCATTTCGATTCTAAGTTCTGTGAATCATTTAAGTGCCCATACACAAACATTCTGTAAAGATAGTTTCACTAACTGAATATTGATACCTGTGAAGGGTGACTGTAAATACCCCGTTACAGAGTTTGTATATATATATATAAAAAATAAACTTAAAATATATTTTCATTGATATATCTGCCGCTCATTTCTGAGGGCATATTCACAACACATTGTCCTGGGCTTTTCCTTCTCTCGTGCTTTCTTTCTCAGCGGCATTGTCCTTCTCCTGTGTTTTCCTTCATCTGTGTTTTTGGTTCTCCATTTTTCTTCTGCTAAGCCAGTAGTTGCTCAAGTCTTTTATACAGTTTTTTAGTCCTTAGCTATGTATCCAGGTATTATCCCTCAGGAAATCATGGGCCAGGAAATCATCCCTATGCTCTTCCCATGATACCTGTTCCTGCTTGAACTGCCTGTGCATTTCCTTCTTGCCCTTTATTTGACCAGCAGGTCTTGACTCAGCCACGCTGGTCTCTTGCCTTCCTTACCTGATCTCTTACATCTGGGGACTGAGAGCTCCTGCACTCTGTGGAAAGTGTCCTTAAGGATCTGCCAGCTCCGTTTTGCTCCCTTGTCTCCGAAGGTTGTTTCTCAGGGGGTCTTATTGACAAACTCCTTGGAGTTTCCCCACTGGAAGTTTGCTTTCCTAAAATTCAGGGTCCTGACTTTAGTTTTTGCCTGACCCATATTCATATTCATCAGGACTGAATTCCACCAGTGCACCACTGCAGCCCAGGCTGCCTCCAGTCTTGATGTCATTGTTACTTGGTGCTTTCCTCTCACTATAGTTTGGAGATCTCCTTTCATACAGATGAAATGAAGGTCAAAGATTTGTTTGTCTGAATACTATCATGTGGGGGACTGTGATGAATCTGTGGACCTTCTGAAGAGCTCTGGTGAGTTCAGTATTGAAAACATCACCGTGTTCCCATGAGAAGTTGGAAACTCCCTGGACCGGATGTTGGAGGATGAAAAACTGCAAGATGAGATAGAGTGCCACCTGGACTAGCTTAACGAGTAACTATAGCAATGCTATCACTAAACCAAAAGAATCTTGAAAAAAGTTTGTTAACCAATCACATGCAGCCACACTAACAAGATAGATACAAATATGTGTTGCTTGCTGGAATAAATGGTGTCTTTTGTCTTTCTCTATACTTTCTCTATGCGTTTTATCTTCGTCACTCTGGCCGTCATCCCTATCCCTATACAGCAACACTGTCATGCAATTTTTGTCTATGATATCAATTAGATGCATTGATCTTTGGACAAATAGAGTAGTTTTGTGTTCCAGTGTATGTTTTCATTCTGGGAGTTCTTGGCTGTTCTTCTGTAATCTTAATAGGAACAGATGGAGAATTTTTTTTCATATTAAAAAAAATAAATCCATTTGGATATTCCACTAAAGCTTTCCTGCCTTTCTCTCTCTGTGTCACAGGATTTGCACTTTATCACTCCATTTATTTTTTTTCCAGTTATGGGTACAGAAATAAATAAAGTTCCAAATGCTCTAAAGGATCTAATCTAAATTTATTATGTTTTCATTTGGAAGCATATCTGATACATGTCTTACAGAGATGCTATCTTATTTTATAACTCACTGAGGTTGTTATGAATCTGATCTATCATCACTATGAATCTGATCCTGTGAGCTAGTAGTAATAATAATGTAATAGTTCACAGAATCACCAGAAATCATCAGGCTCTTATCAGGAATCTGCTAAGGGAAAGACTTGCATAATACCACTATTTGTGTGTGTGTAGTCCAAGAAAAATGGGAAACCTTAATTATTCTGTTGTCATGCTTACTAAGTGTGGCTTGTCATAAAGTATCTTGTAATCTTTTTAGAGTGATATATGCACTGAAGATTTGATATGCAAAATTCAACTGGAAAATTAATTTGAAACTTCTGCTGAAATTGCAGCTGAATCAAGCTGCCAAACAGAAGCTTCTGTGCAGATATATGCAGGACTGAAGTCAGAAGATATAGTGGAATATTTGAATTGGAATGACTAGAAATTATTTGGACAAAAATAGTTATGAAACTTAAGACAGAAATCTGTATTGTGAAAAAGAAAGTTTTTGGTTTTTTTCCCCTCACCTTTTGGAGCCAAAGACTGAAGATGGTAAATATTCCAAATTCAACTCATCAATCTAAAAGGAATAGGAAAGTGCAGGCCTACCCACTCGCAAACTATAACTTTAGTGATACAGTGTTAAAAGGTGTATGAATGTCTGTGTGTGTGTGTAT
Source organism: Dryobates pubescens (assembly GCF_014839835.1). Taxonomy (NCBI): domain Eukaryota; kingdom Metazoa; phylum Chordata; class Aves; order Piciformes; family Picidae; genus Dryobates; species Dryobates pubescens. The sequence goes on along the minus strand of NC_071656.1, from coordinate 3,477,925 downwards.
ATAGATTCTTGTATTTTGAATGAAATGTGTATTGAATATGTATGTTAGTATATTGGAAGGTTTATAACTGAAATATCTTGAAAGATGGTGGAACAAAGAAAATTTGCATTTCCTTTTTGTCCAACTACTATGATCCAATAGTGAACAATTTTTTGTAAAAACAAGGAGTGGAGAGTATAGATATCTCATTCATGTGTCCCGGGTCCACTGAGGTTCTTGTGGTCATGCCCTCTCCTACAGAAGATTTGTGTAGAGCCCTCTCCTAAAGTGGTCTTGCATATAGCTTCAGGATTATGACTGCAGGTGGATATCTGCTGTGGACCTCCATGTGCTGCAAGGGGACAGCCTGCATCACCATGGTCTTAACCATGGGCTGCAGGGGAATCTCTGCTCCAGTGCCTGGAGTACATCCTCCCATTCCTTCTGCAATGAGGATGGTGTCTGCAGAGTTGCTTCTCTCACATATTCTCTCTCCTCTCTCTCTCAGATGCTGTTGTGCAGCAGTTTTTTCCCCGACTCTTAAATATGTTGTCACAGAAGCACTACCACCATTGCTGATTGGCTCAGCTTTGGCCAGCAGTGGGTCTGTCTTGGAGCCAGCTGGCATTGGCTGTGTCAGATGTGGGGACAGCTTCTGGCATCCTGTCACAGAAGCCACCCCTGTACCCTCCCCCCAAAACCTTGCCACATAAACCAAATAGAAGCTACAAAAGTGTAAGCTTTAGATGATAAATAACTTTCCTCTTGTTTGTTTTATGAGATGCTTAATATGATTGATGGTACTGTGGGATAAGGGAAACCCATGTTTTTGTGAGGACTGTGGGAGATACCAGTCAGGAATGATTTTAATATATGTGGCTTATGGAAAACAAATACTTTTAAAATTATCACTTTTGAATTAATCCAGGAGCAAGTGTTTTATGAGTCTTGATTAGTTTAGATGATTACAAAAGTGCACATCTAGTGAGGATAAAGTGCACAAATGAGGTGCAAGTATTTAAGGATTTAAGTTTTGCTTTGTTCAGAATTTTGGAAGCATCCACTGCTCAGAGGGAAAGTAGAATGGGGTCATGGGAAACATGCAAATTCTGTGACTTTGAACAGGAGGCTACTGTGCTGACTGTAATATACTGCCCAACAGTTTTTAGGAGCAGTCTGATGGATTGCTGGTTCCTAGAAACTTCAGATAAATGGGCCCCATACAAGTGAGGCTTTACTTCACATACAATGAGAACTATTGCACAATTTATTTCTGGATGTTCATTAGCTGTGGTGCCATGGGCACAGTTTAGACAATGTGCATATGGCTTTAGCTGAATGACAGCTAAGTTTCTCTTCAGATGTGGTACACGCTGGGGCCCAGGTGAATCTAAAACTGGTTGCAAGTTTAGACAAGTCCTAGTTCTTGCTGTGAACTCTGAACATGTGCACTTAGCCACAGGTACTGCCTTCTAGCTCCATGGTCTTGCAAGCATGCTAGCTAGGTACCTGCTGTGTATGTGTGTCTTCAGCTGACAACGTGCTTGTGTGGGGAAGCTGGTAAATAAATACTTACACGTGCAGTATGCATGTGGGGGCAAACACCAGTATGTGTCAAGGGTAGTAGTGACCCGTTTCACCTAGTTTTCTGTTACCTGAGCTACCTACAGCCATGTGCAGCACCTTTGCAGGCTAGAATGAGAAACCAACCCTATCTTTACAATATGAGTCCACAGGTACAGGTGTGGTGTGACTGTAAGTGCAGAACACAGGATAATGGAGGGAGAAAGAAAGGGAGCTGGCGGTGCTGCTCCTCTGAGAGCAGCTCTCCCTTGCGCCTGGGCCTCAGGGAGAGGGACTACATCTCCCAAGAGCCTTTGCACATCCCGCACATGTGCATGTGAGGATTTGCGCCTCAAGCGTGGCAGTGGCTATCGCGGTACTAACTATATTCTTCTGCGGGCGGGTGTAGTCGTAGGCTGGACTACAACTTCCAGCGGCCTTTTACATATCTCGCGTGCACGGCTACGACCCGGTTGTAGTCCGCCGTTGTCGCCGTAGGTGTGTGGGGGGAAGGGAGCGAGCGCGGTGTTGAGGAGGTGGTAGGAGGAGGAGGGGGTGAGAGTTGCGAGTTCAGCGTTCGACTACCCTTGTCGCTACCAGCTTGGACTCATGATTCCTATATGCCCAGTAGTTTCGTTTACTTATGGTAAGTAATGGCGCTCGGTGCTTATATATGTCCGTGGTCATGGGAGGGCGGCGGGATGCGGTCTGTTCGCGAGGCGGGGGAATGGGGAGGGAGGTCCTGAGGCGCCTGTCTGACCTGATGCTCGCCTGTCTCTTGTCTGTTTGTTCCCTTCTTCTCCCCCCCCCCCCGCACTTTATCTTCCTTTACCTTTCTCTTTCTGCCTGGACTCCTGTCATGGCCTCGACTACCGTCGCCGCTGCCTCTTGGTTATCGTCACCTCAGTGCCCAGCCGGCTGGGAGAAAATGCGAAAATGGCCACCAGCAACTACTTTGGTTTCACCCATAGCGGGGCTGCTGCTCAGTATAGGTAACTGCCACGACTCAGCTCCGCCCCACCCTTCCCCTCCCTCTGCATCCAGAGCCCCCTCTCCCCTCTTCGTCTCCGGTCTCGTGTCCTTGACCGGAATCTCCCCATCCTCTTGAGGGTGCGTGCTCAGGACTGCTCCCTTCCCTCCTCGCCCGTTGTAGGGGGCCTTTCCTGCACCTCACTCCTTGGGGATGGTTGTTCTTGGGACCCTTCTGCTTGTCTGCCCTGCCCGCGGGTATGTTATCTTATCCTTCTGGTAAGGGTCCTCCTATATCCGTAGTGGTGTGAGGGTGGGGAGGTGGAGCCAGGCATGGAGAAGGAGTAGCAGCATCAGGTCCCAAGGCCCTTAAAATAGCCACTTGCAGTCAAGACCACCAGTGAGTTACCATCTGCTGTCCCTGGGTCCTTGCCCTTCAGGGAAGATGGAGCTTTGTAGTGGTTTGAACCATTACAAGTTTGCTCCCCAAATCTTTGCCTGCCCCTGTGTTACCTCTATGTGGGTGTGGGAGGATGGAATCCTTTTTAACATAGGTTAAAATGACACCAGCCTAACCTATTGGAGACTGGATGGGTAAGAGAAGAGCTGAAGCACCAAAAAAATACTGGGAACACCCATTACACTGAAGCAATGTTATCATTTAATGTATCTCAGAAAGTAGAGAAGGTACTTCTAGAGCAAGGCACATTTAAAAATATTTCCTACTTGGATATCTAAGACCGGGAGCAGGTCTTGTAGTAGAGCTTAGGGACCTGTAACTGTACATCTTGTGTAGACATGCTGCCTTAAATCTTTGTACTCTGCATCCAAATTGTGTATTGGAATGTTAAAAAGCAATCGGTAGTGTCAGTTATCTCACTCTTCTGAAATTGAATTGATTAATTTGACAAAACCCAGATACAGTCAGGAACATCTTAACAATTTTGGTTTGTATTGGAGTAGCACCTTGAAGTCCACATTTGAATTTACATTATTTCATAAATCTATAATATAGACCTTCCTTGACTCCTAAGTCTTGCTAATGGGGAAAACCAGAAAAATAAAGCAAATATGTGAGCGGTTATTAATGAATGTAGTTGTGTGCTACTCTTAGCTAGCTAATCAGAATTGCATACCTGACAGTTTCAGGAATATACTATTTTATGGGAGTCTTGGAATTACTCTAATTCTGTTCTTTTCTGGAAATGGGCACAAAGTACATTAATTATCATTGGGGATTGGACTAGATGACCTTTAAAGGTCCATTCTAATCCAAAACATTATGTTACTCCATGATTAAACTTAGCTTGTCTTCTTGTTCTCTTAGATGCTCACAGTATGGTTATGTTATACCCAACAGTTAGTGAAATTTGAAACTGGGTAGTCATGAGGTATGAAGGAGTTTCTAAGTAGCATAGAGGGGATTAATATTTTTTTTGGTAAGTTTAAGTGAATAATAAACTGAGATTCATATATTTGCAAATTTGAAATGGAGATTAATTTTTAAAAATTATTTGTTTTACTGTGGAACTGAGATGATCTATGAATTTAAGAACCTAAACTAATTTGAAGGGTTGTGTGTGTTGTGTTTTTTTTTTAATTGTATTATAAAAGTGTATAATTGGAATAAAGTTCAAGTTCAAAACTATTTTCATAGTTAATCTTAAACACATTCTTGAAAAAAAGAAGAAATGGATTGGAAGAAGCCTTTTCTTTTTCCTATCATAAGTGCAAGATACTATTCCATTTGCATATCAGTAAAAGACTGCACCCTATAAATGATTTGTATATCTACCACATCTGAAAATAAAGAGAGACAGTAGTGTTAAAGCAATCATTTTATATGAATGATTTTAATATTTTGATCAGAAAACACAAGGATCACTTAAAATACTAAAAGGGAGCTTATCTTCATAAAGCACGTTTGGCAGGTCCAAATAGTAGCTTGTTTACAGAGTGCTACAAAATGTATATTCTGCTCTAGTATATTTGAGAAAGAGATGATGATGTCAGTAGAAGATAAGATTTAATATCTCAACAAGTCCTTAAAGATTGTTACTAGTATTCAAAGTAATAGTTTATAGACTAACAAAATTCTTTTGTCATTAGAAACTAGGGAAACAGAGAATACAAATGGATGTTTATCTGTATTTAATACATAAATGAGTCTCAAATCTGAGGGGGAAGAAAAAAATAATTCTAGCTGTAGGACTAATCCATAGATTTTAAAGTTGCTCAAAATAGCAAGTTGTTTTAAGAAGGCAAATCAGACCCTTGAAGCTGAAGACCTTAGGTTTTTGGTATATGCCATTTAGAAGTCCTAGTGCTGTAGTTTTCATAGCAACCAACAGGAACTTTCATAATAAACACTTTAGCCCCACTTCTTTGGGTTCTCTCTTGACAAAATGTCTGTCAAAAGTTCTGATGCATTGGGAGAATGTTAGGCTGTAACTTCAAAGGACTCTGTCAGTGCTTTCTAATGATAATCTATAGAATCCCATTGATTTCAGCACTTCAGCTAAGTGCAAAAAGTCTGTGCAATTCTTTTTAGGATGCAAGCCTTTCTTGGAATATCTCAGTATGAAGTTGTTAAATCTTCAACTGGAGACATGCAGAAGGAAAAAAAAACCAACAAAACAACAAACCACAATTTTGTATCAAAGAAGAGAGACTAAATAATTTCTGATAAATAATTTCAAAGGAGAAAAATCTGCTATGCTATTTGAAAGATGATTGTTGTAAAGATTTTCTGTATTTAATTTTAGAGTTGTAGACCAGTATAGAATAGAATAGAATAAACCAGGTTGGAAGAGACCTTCGAGATCATCATGTCCAACCCATCATCCAACACCATCTAATCAACTAAACCATGGCACCAAGCACCCCCTGTTGGAATTCCAATTTCTCAAAATGACAATAGTCATAGAATGGTTTGGGTTGGAAGGGACCTTTAGAGGTCATCTAGTTCCAGCCCCCTGCCATGGGCAGGGACACCTTACACTAGACCAGGTTGCTCAAATCCTCTATTTTCTAGAGTATGAGGCTCAAAGCCTCATATTCTAATTTAATAATCTAATTCTAATAATAATTAAGGGACAATGTATTAGAACTGTTAGATTCAAGGAAATTGCCAAGTGAAAAGATGGTGAAGCTATTTTTGGCATATGAATTTGCTGTGTCTTCCTGTGATTCTAGTTTTTGTGTGATGATGTTGCATCATTTAAGTACTCCCTCATCCTTCATATAAAGGATAAAGTAAAAGTTGTCCAAGGAATATAGCTTTGACATTAAATACTGATACTTGAAGCAATTTTAAAGGCCAGATTGGTGGCTGCTGAGTTGTTAGATCTTGGATTTGGGAAATTTGCAAGTAGTGTGTGTGGGAGTTGATAACACATTTACTGTTGTAATGGTGTAAGCAGTTCCTTGAATTGACTAGATAGATTGGCACAGAAGTCCTGCACTGCATCAAAAGAAGCACGGCCAGCAGATCGAGAGAGATGATTCTGCCCCTCTGCTCTGGTGAGACCTCACCTGAAGTACTGTGTCCAGCTACGGGACCCCCAACACAAGAGAGACATGGACCTGCTGGAGCAGGTCCAAAGGGGAGGCCATGAAGATGATCAGAGGCTGGAGCACCTCTCCTATAAAGACAGACTGAGAGAGCTGGGGCTGTTCATCCTGGAGAAGACTCTGGAGAGACCTTATAGCAGCATTTCAATATCTGAAGGGGGGGACTTACAGGAAGGCTGGGGAAGGACTGTTTAGAAAGGCTTGTGGTGATAGGACGATGGGCAGTAAGTTGAAACTGAAGCAGGGTAGATTTAGGTTGGACGTTAGGAAGAAGTTCTTTACAATGAGAGTGGTGAGACACTATAACAGGTTGCCCAGGGATGTGGTTGAGGCCCCCTCCCTGGAGACATTTAAGGTCAGACTTGATGTGGCCCTGGGCAGCCTGATCTAGTTGGAGGTGTCCCTGTTGACTGCAGGGGGGGTTGGACAAGATGATCTTTGAGGGTCCCTTCCAACCAAATGCAATCTGTGAATAAAAAAAGGGAATGGATGTCAGTTTTTTAGTTCATAAATTCTAGTTTTCATAATGCACATTTGAAATGTTAACTTGTTTCATATTTAATCAAAGATGGAAAAAGAGCTAAGTGCCCTTTAAACTTGTAAATAATGGATTAGAAGCATTCTTATTCCTTTCAGTGTTGTCACTGCATAAAATTTCCTGCTGCCTTGCTCATTCAAAATTCTTTGTGTGCACTACCCACTAATAATGCCATGACTTAATGAGAGAATCATTAGCGTGTGCAAATACTGATACAGGAAATTTCTCTGAATATTGCAATACCTTTATGCTTTCTGCTAGTGGCGGTATTGGGGTCTAAGGTTATAAACCTGCATGCAATGCAAAACTCATCTGTTACTTCAGTAACTGTATTATTCCATCTATTTATGAGCCTGAAATAAATGTGGAGTTAGGTGATACAGTATCACAGAATGGTAGGGGTTGGTACTAGTCATCTTTACTTTGTGTGTGCATGTGCTCTGTAGGCCACCTGAACCACTATGTCTATTCAGTTTTTTTTCATGTGTAAAAAATATCATTATCGATTCAATGCTAGAGAAGAGGCATAGTTATGCCTGACATTGAGAAATAGTTGGATAGAGAAGTGTGTAAATGTGGTCTCATTTAATTAAACCTTGTGTTAAGATTTTGGTTTCTGTTAAGAAAAGAATCTTTGTCCAAGTTTCATCTTAGTGATGTTCATAATGTGTTACTGCTCTAATGAGTTAGGTCACAGATGCGAGATTCTTGGGTAGTTAGGAGTGATTTATTAATTTTGAATTGCTATCAAGTAGCATGTATATTATAAGCCTTCAACTAGATAGATAGTGGTTTCAAAAGTATTCAGTCTTGCAGAGATGTTAGGGCTGTAATCCACACAGGCCTACTATCCCAAGCTTGAAGTATCCCTAAACATAATTCAGACTTGTACTGGTGGACAACAGGAAGACAGGGACAATACTGAATAGGATTTAAGGCTCATTCTGAAGTGAAAATGTGCCACTAGACTTAAACTTATTTTAAGAAAAACATCTGTGGTAGGTTGAGAGAGGGCTTAGCTCTCCCTCCTCCACAGAGTAAGAAACCACAACTAGCCCAGTCGAAAGAGCAAGCTATATATTTACAAGCATATATGGAAAGCAGGTTATATATAACACAATATATGCAGGTATTTACAATATATACACAGAAATATACAGCAAAGAGAAATAACACAATAAAAATCCCTCCCCGAGGGAGGGATCCCCTCCTTGGAACCCCCTCTCTCCCCCCCTACCTCCCTTTTTCCCCAAAAGGGTTAGAGAGAGAGAAAGGCAAGTTACTAAGGAAAAGAGTTGTTAGTAAGCTTCAAAAGCCCATGCAGGATTAGTTTTTGCTTATCTGAAGGCCAACTCCAGCAGTTCGCAGAGAAGCAGGCAGGGAGAACAGGCTGAAACACCAAACTCCCACAACTCCCCAAACCGAACTGAACTGAGAAAAAAAAATTCCAACTGCTCTACAATCTAAAGCTGCATTTTTTGTCTATCAACCAATGAAATTCGTTTAGAATATCAGAATGTTTTGGTTCTAGTACCGAAAACATTTAGCCAGTGTTTCAGCACTGTTTGTCCTTAAAGGCACAGTGTCAAACGGTCACAACATCTTAAAATATTGTGTTATACACCCCTCATTCTAAAATGCATAGAGAATAGAATAGAATAAATGAATGTAATAATAATTTTATCATAAGATGGATGCCCATGCTATCTTGAGTTGGATCACATCTTAAAGGATATGCATTTTTTAGCAAAAGGGACTTATTTGAATAAGATTATGCTACATGATGTTGATTTTCCTTTGTTCAATCTGTTAGTCTTAAGTGCTATCTTAAACATGCTGTTCTAGCTTGTACGCAAGAAGCCTCCAGTAAGTTACTGCTGTTTATAAAAAGATTGTGATAGACTTGTTTTCAGATCAGTGAGATCTCACTCTCAAAGGAGATATGCCAGTATTAGAAAGGCAATAAGGGGTTTGTTAACGTGGGCTGTATGCCAGTATTGCAGTTGACTCGTGATGGGGAGACAGAGGAGGTGGTGCTTATTTGGTACAAAAAGTGTCTCACTAATCAGAAGCCTTTGTCATTTTTAGGAAGGAAATCTGCCAACTAATCTAAATTTGCAACAGGCTCATGTCTTTAGAAACAGAGAAATTAGGAAAGCTTTTCTGTTAATGGTATAATTATGTTCTTTGTAGTTGTAACCTGAAAATGAATTGATGGTTATAAGCTCAATTCTAGGATGTTAAATTTATGTGTAAAATTTTGTCTGCTACTTAAATGCAGCAATGGTAGGTTCAAGTGTAGTTATTATTGGTACCTAGAAAAGCAAAGTAGTAGCTTAAGGCAGGAAATATAGAATGTTTTAAGAATTGAATACAATTTTCCATACTAGTGAAGTGTCTTTCCTTTTATATGGAACTTGCCAATTTTAACATTATTTTCTGTGTAACGTCTTCATTAATGATCTGGATGATGGGGCAGAGTACCCTCAAGCATGTTTGCTGATGACATAAAACTGGGAGCAGTGGCTGATGTGACAGACAGCTGGAGAAATGGGCTGATGGGAACCTTGTTCAATGGGGGAAGTGCAAAGTCCTGCACTGGGAGGGGAGCAACCCCATGCACCAATATATGCTGGGGGCCACCCAGCTGGAAAGCTGCTTGGCAGAAAAGGACCTGGAGGGTCCTGGTGAACACCAAGTTGAGCTTGAGCCAACAATGTGCCCTTCCAGTAAAGAAGGCAAATGATATCCTGGGCTGCATTAGATAAAGTATTGCCACCAAGTTGAGGGAGATAAAGCTGAAGTGAATTGCTTGCTTTGTTGTGAAGAACAACACACATGTGGTTTGTTAACATAGCTCAGCTGACATACTGTATTTCATTATTGCTCTAATAACTTTATCAGGTGCCTAAGTCTTTTGGACTCTTATTTATTGGGACTAAGTTCAAATACTTGATGTGATGCAGTATGGAAAATTACTACTTCAGGTAGAAATTAGTAAAAATTATTGTAGAAGAGGAGTTGGTAGATGTGTGGTTGGTAGAATTAGAAGAGTGATTATCAAATGGGAATAATTACAGCATAGTACCCTAGAGATTGGTCTTGATTCTTAGTATTTATATAAGTATGGTGTGTCATGGTGTTTGATGCAAAGGAAATAGTCAATACACAAGTAACTTTAAAAGAAGCTGCTCTGAGGAAGCTAGACTGTTTGGAAAGAAAGTAGTGTGAGTAGCACAGCTGAAACTTCATCTGCAATGATGCATATGGTTCTTGCCATCTGTAGTAAAGACAGAAAAGTAGATAATAGTAGGATAGTTGCAAAGAGCAACTGCAAGAAATATCACTAGGATAGGGAGTCAGGCAAGATAGTCTGGGAGGAGGTAAATTCATATCAGCAAATGTGATGAGGTACTAATCATTAAAGGGTTTAAACTCTTGTAAGTTAAATGAAGGTGGCACAAAAATATTTTGATATAAATTAATTACATGAAAGTGTCTAGTCATCTTAAAAGATCTTGTGACCATGAGGAGAAAAGGAAATGCCATAAATTAAGAAAAAATATTGCCGTGACTTTCTGTAACATAACTTTTTAAAATGAAGAAGCAGTCAATTCTAGAATATATTTCTTGTAAGACTACAAATTTGATTACTAACTCTGTGTGATGTTGCAGAAGCAAGGGGAACAGGTTTGCTAAAGTAAACATGGTCACAGAACTATATTAGCCTTTGTGGTGGTTTGGCCCTGGCTGGAGGCCAGATGCCCACCAAAGCTGCTCTATCACTCCCCCTCCTAGATAGACAGGGAAGAGGGGAAATATAACCAAAAGCCTGTGAGTCAAGACAGAAGCAATTTAATAGGATGAAAAGCAAAAGCAAAGGCCACTTGTGGAAGAAAGAGTAAACAAAGATATTATTCTCTGCTTCCCTTCAGCAGACAATGTTTGGTCACTTCCAAAGAAGCAGGGTTTCAATACACATAGCAGTTGCTCTGGAGGACAGATGCCATCAACAAAATCCCCCATGCTTGCTTCCTTCTTTCCCTTAGCTTTTATATCTGAGCTGACATCAGTTTGGGTCAGTTTGCCCAGATGTGACCTCTCCCAAGATCTTGCCTGTCCTTCAGCCTGCTGTTTGGGGGGGGGAAAGTTGGAAAAGCACAGCCTTGGCACTTGGCTCGGCAGTAGCCAAAATACTGGTGTATTATCAACGCCCAGCTACATCACTGCAAAACACAGCACTATGAAAGATTCTGGGGAGAATCAACTCCAGCTCAACCAAACCCAACGCAGCCTTAGAAAGCAAATTATTTGGGCTACTAATTCTATACCATGATAAGGAAGTTAGATACAAAAATAGCACAGAAGAAAAGAAACTATCTGTAGTAGTGTCTTGTTAATAGTCTTCCTCATAATGATCACAATCTCTTCACAATATTAAATACTAAAAACTGTCAGGCAGTTTTAACGATATATATTCTGAGAGCAAAAGCATTTTCTTTGATAAGCTGACTGATACTGTTACCTCATAGTGTGTTGTGAGCACTGTATTGTATTTTGTAGTAGTAACTTAAGCATGATTTCATGAAACATGAAGAGCCAAATTAATGCTTCCTGGACAGGTCCCTGTTCTTTGTTTACCATTTTTCCCCCTGCTTCCATATGTTAAGCTTATGTGACTTCTGGCACTCAGCAGATTGTTGTGAGCTCTGTTTCCAACATTTCTATGAACCCAGCAAAACCAAAAATCTTACTTTTTTTACTGGATGAGTGAGTTAAATCGGTGCACTGAATAACTTGAAAAGTAGCAGAACTAGCACTAGGGATGGAATAGAATGGCACACTTCCATACTGTTAGATATGTAGATAATGCAGACCTTTATTGTTTGTCATTCACTTTCACCATCATAAAATAGTCATCCTGAATTTTTCTGGTAGAGTTTGATTTCTCATTTTAAACTGACAAAACAGAGAAACCACCTGTATACATCAAGTAGGAGGAATTATTTCAAGCAGTGGTGAGAGCTGCACCAGAGTGGTTCAGGTATTTTCCTTCCACTGTTACGCTGAGAAGCTGAAAATTAAAATGAAACATAATTGTGAGTACAACTCAACTGAATTAAATTTTTTAAGGAGAGGCCTAAGATGGGAAGAAGGCCGAGTCCAGGCATGTAAGTCCAATAACATTTTCTCTGTCTCTGCTGTAAGAATGTTTGGTGGGGTGGTGTTTGGCTGATTTTGTTGGGTTTATGTTGTTTTGTTGTTTTTAAAATATACTGAAATTAATGAATTCTGCTGTAATTAAAATGACAACATTCGTTTTTCTTAAAAAAAAACACAACAAAACTAAACACAAGGGAGTTACAGGAATTTCTTTTGCTAATATAATAGTATCTATAGTTAGAAAGTGCTTTTTTTCTGGTAGTTATGTCAGAGAGAATATTGTAGTCTTTAGGAAAAAAATACTGTAATTCTTGTTCCTTTTGTTTTTGAGCATAACCATGCTGCAAGTTCACTTTACCACTAAGTATGATTCATTTTTCTATTCTACAAAATAAAGGATGCTACCTTCTTGATAGGTGTGGAATTGGTTTTGAATTGTCTTTCAGTAGTGCTATGGAGATGTGAAACCCTCTAGAGATTCTTAAATATTATTGAAATGCAGTGCAGAAAGTGTACTAACAAAATCAGAATAATCACTTAATCCTCATTTCATATCATTGTTCCAGATAATGATATTTTGCCTGGTTTACTTTAAAAAAAAAAAAAAACCAACAAAAACTATTGTGGGCTTTTATATCATAATGCAGTTATAGATCAATATAGGACAATAAGTATCAGTTCAAATAATTAAGCCTTCAAAACAATTATTTTTTTATTTCTACTGTTAATATTTACTCATTCCTAGTAAATAGCCACATAAGATGGGGGGGAATGGCTTTAAACTGAGAGTAAATTTAGACTGGCTATTAGGAAGAAATTCTTTACAGTGCAGGTGGTGAGACACTGGAGCAGATTGCCCAGAGAGGTTGTGGATGACCCTTCCCTGGAGGTGTTCAAGGCCAGGTTGAATAAGGCCTTGAGCAACCTGGTGTAGTGGAAGGTGTCCTTGCCCATGGCAGGGGAGTTGAAACTAGGTGATCTTGAAGGTCCCTTCTAACCCAGACCAGTCTGTGATTCTATGATTAATGTCCTAATTGCAAATTCAAGAGAAGGAGATTAGTCTCTGCACGTGCCTGGAAGATTACTAGTGTAGCAGTCTTCTTGCTCTGTCTGTTTTTCTGATGCTTCATGTTGTGAGGCAGTAGACTTCCGTATGAGTGAGTGGGCCTAGATGTATAATTCTAACTTTTTGTGGGCAAAGTCCCTTATCAGAGGTCTGTTTTTAAAGTGTCTCTGTCTTGAAGAGTTGTGAGCTAATGTTCATGGAAGTCTCTAAAATCTCAATGTGATTTATTGAAAAACATCAAACAAATGTCAGTAATGAGCTCTTAATTTTTCTTAATTTGATAAGTATGTCAGTTTTATTGAAGAACTACTAAAACACTTTTCAGTCATGAAAAGATAACAGTGTAAGACTTCTGTATTATTTTGAATGAAAAACTTGGGTTCTTTTCAAGTAGTGGAACACAACATACACACCCTCTTACTAAGAAGAAAGTCATCACCTGCATGGTATGTCTGCATTTACAGAAACTTCAAAATGATACAGCCTTTTTAATGGGAGTGGAAGAGAGATAATAAACCATTAAAGTGTGTGATAACTGTTCCAGGTCTGTTTGTAGAACAGACAAGTATTAATCAAATCTGGGATTTTTAAATGCTTAGGCATTATCTTAATATGTTGAATTAATCTATTTACTTAATGTCTTTTTCCAATATAGCCAGCAGCCAGCTTCAGGTGTAGCCTATTCCCATCCAACTACAGTTGCTAGCTACACTGTCCACCAGGCACCAGTTGCTGCGCACACTGTTACTGCAGCCTATGCTCCAGCAGCAGCTACAGTTGCAGTAGCCAGGCCTGCTCCAGTAGCTGTTGCAGCTGCTGCAACAGCTGCTGCTTATGGAGGCTATCCTACAACACACACAGCTACAGATTATGGTTATACACAGAGGCAACAAGAAGCTCCACCACCACCACCTCCTGTCACTACGCAGAATTACCAGGTGTGTCTAAAAAAAAATTGTGTGTGTTTTGTTTTTTAATGATACATTTAAAGAAGGCAACCTATTTGGTTTAGAGAATGTGTTGTTATTTATATTTTTCTTCCATGATTCACAGTTCTAATGCAACTCAAATTATTTAGAAGCTAAAACTATAGTCTCAAATTGTGTATATAGAGGTTGTCAGCAGTAGTACTGCAGGAGTTAAGATTTAGACATTCACTCAATAAGCAATAAATTGATGTTTATCTCCAAATGATTTTGTGAATTACTTCTGAATTATGTCTCAGGTAGCCTAAATGTTCAAGTGGCACGTGGTAAACTGGGTCATGGAACTGATTTAGATGAAAAAATTGTTCCAATAAAAATTTCCAGTATGAGATAGAAATAGTTTCTTCTGTCAGATTCCTGTGTGCCTCATGAGCTGGAGGGCCGAGCCCAGAGAGTGGTAGTGAATGGTTGCCACATCCAGCTGGCAGCCAGTCACTAGTGGTGTGCCCCAGGGATCAGTACTGGGCCCCATGCTCTTTAACATCTTTATTGATGATCTGGACGAGGACATTGAGTCCATCATCAGTAAATTTGCTGATGACACCAAGCTGGGGGCAGGAGTTGATCTGCTGGAGGGTAGAGAGGCTCTGCAGAGGGACCTCGACAGGCTGGGCAGATGGGCAGAGTCCAACGGCATGAGATTTAACACATCCAAGTGCCGGGTTCTGCGCATTGGCCACAACAACCCCATGCAGAGTTACAAGCTGGGGTCAGAGTGGCTGGAGAGCAGTCAGGCTGAGAGGGACCTAGGGGTGCTGGTTGACGGTAGGCTGAACATGAGCCTGCAGTGTGCCCAGGCAGCTAAGAGGGCCAATGGCATCGTGGCCTGCATCAGGAACAGTGTGGCCAGCAGGAGCAGGGAGGTGATTCTGCCCCTGTACACTGCACTGGTTAGGCCGCACCTCGAGTACTGTGTCCAGTTCTGGGCCCCTCAGTTTAGGAAGGATGTTGACTTGCTGGAACGAGTCCAGAGAAGAGCAACAAAGTTGGTGAGGGGTTTGGAACACAAGCCCTACGAGGAGAGGCTGAGGGAGCTGGGGTTGCTTAGCCTGGAGAAGAGGAGACTCAGGGGTGACCTTATTGCTCTCTACAACTACCTGAAGGGAGGTTGTAGAGAGACGGATGTTGGTCTCTTCTCCCAGGCAGCCAGTACCAGAACAAGAGAACACAGTCTCAGGCTGCGCCAGGGGAGGTTCAGGCTAGATGTTAGGAAAAAGTTCTATACAGAAAGAGTGATTGCACATTGGAATGGGCTGCCTGGGGAGGTGGTGGAGTCGCCATCACTGGAGGTTTTCAGGAGGAGACTTGATGGGGTGCTTGGTGTCGTGGGTTAGTTGTTTGGGTGGTGTTTGATTGGTTGATGGGTTGGACGCGGTGATCTTGAAGGTCTCTTCCAACCTGGTTTATTCTATGTATTCTACCAAACAAAAGAGGATAGAAGATTATCCTAAGAGAGGAGCTACCCTTTGGGTAGATTTTGGGCACCCTTTGTGAGACCACTGCCTAAACTTGTGTGGATAGAATAGAATAGAATTAACCAAGTTGGAAAATACATTTGAGATCAAGTCCAACCTATCGCCCAACACCATCTAATCAACTAAACCATGGCACTAAGTGCCTCATGCAGTCTCTTCTTAAACACTTCCAGTGATGGTGACTCCACCTCCTCCCTGGGCATCCCATTCCCATGGCCAATCACTCTTTCTGTGAAGAACTTTTTCCTAACATCCAGCCTAAACCTCCCCTGGCACAGCTTGAGACTGTGTCCTCTTGTTCTGGTGCTGGTTGCCTGGAAGAAGAGACCAACCCCCACCTGGCTACAACCTCCCTTCAGGTAGTTGTAGACAGCAATAAGGTCTCCTCTGAGACTGAGTGTGGCTGCAGACTTCTACAAAAGGAAACTGTTGTCTGTTTCCATCTTGCTGTGAGCTTTACTGATGCTTCCTTGTGTTCAGTCCTGTAGTTGTCAGCATTTGGGTGGGTCAGTTCAGGATAAGGATCCCCCTAAAAACTAACCAACCAAAAAAAGGAGTAACAGCTTTCCATGGATTGATAGACTTACCTGGTTCAGCACAGCTGTAATGCCACTGAAACAGATGGAGGTGGGATTGTGTAGGGCTCTGAGGAGAGATTTGGTGGTACCTCAGTTCCCATTCCTGTGCTGGCTTAAATGACATATGAAACAACATCCTGTCAGTGATGTGTATTCCTCTTTAGTTCCGGAATAAAGAAACTTAGCATTATAAATCAGTGCTGCATCAATTTTGCAGTTGGAAGATTTCAGTCTGTAGAGGTTGTGGTGGTTCGAAAGGAAAGGCTCTGCTTTCCCTCCCCCACTGAGAAAGAAACCACGGCTAAACCCAGTCGGAGAAATGAGATTGTATTTTACAAGGAAACAGATTAGATGCAACACAACAAACACAGGTATCTTACAATATATACAGGAATATACAGCAAATGAACTCAACCAGAAACCAGACCCCCCACAGAGGGGGCTTCCCCCTGTGCCCCCTTCACCCCCCTACCTCCCTTCTCCCCCAAAAGAGGTAGAAGAAGAGACGAAAAGGGAGTTAGTACAGCAAGCGGAGGCCTATGCACAGGGAGTTAGTTCTTATCTTTTGGCAAGAAGCCCAGAAGCAGATCCAGCCGAGAGGGACAGTGAAGGAAGACTGAGAGAAAGTTCCCAACTCCCCTGGGTCCAATCTCTCCTCCCACAATCCTACCAATGAAATTCGTTTAGAAAACCAAAATATTTTACAAACATTTAGCCAGTGTGCCCCTTCCTTAAAGGCACAGCGTCAAACGGCCACAAGGTTATCTTGTGACTTATCTAGCATAAGTGTTTACTCCTGTTCAATTTTTAAGAGAGTGAGAAGTTGCAGTTTTTCCTGTCTGTCTAGATTCATACAATGCAAGTGTATATTCACATCAATAATCCTAGCCCATTGGCTTCAATCGGACAGCTTAAATGCAGAAAGATGAGGGGTTCTACATGACCAGGTAGTTTCCCATTGGAAATAGAAGCTTTATTTGTATTTTTTGTCAGCTTTTTTGCTATGTTATTGTTGTTTAGTCTTCAGTGGGTATTTCTAGGCTGGTGTGTTTACACACCAACTATCAAACTCTTATGATGTGGCTCATAGTTAAAATGTGCATTTACTATGAGATGGAGGACATTGAAATAGTATGTTCCTTGTAACAATTCTTTAACTTTTTAGTTCTAAATTTGTCAAGGCATTATCTAGATTCTAATTAGTATTTTTGCTCATTTAAAAAGACTATAACTGTTGTTATACATTATAAATTCCTTTGTACAACTTTTGTAATTTGTTAAAAATCAAAATGTAGGGGTCTTTCCCGTAGCATGTTTACTCAGTTACAAAATGATTAAACTAGGCATTTATTAGATGCATTCAGAAAGAAAAGAACTCCCTAAACTAAAGAAAAATAATTATTTTACACAAGTTGGATGGAAAAAATATTTTATTTCAAAGAAATGTAACAATAAAAGGAACTTGTATATATTGGTACATTTCAACTAATCTGGTTCATGCCTTGCTATCCCTCAGTTGATCAACTCTTTACCATAAATATCACAAGGATGGGAGAATATATGTACATGCATATAGCCTCTTCCAAGCCCCTCCCCTTCTAAGCTTACTGTATCCTGATTTCTGGAGGTTTAGAATGGGATACAGTCATTATGAAGAACTAGCGAGAATAGTTGTTTTACAGTAATAAAAATAATTTGGAAGGGGAAGTGATTTAATAGCATGAAGTTAACCTTTGTCAGACTTTATATAGTAATTATCAGGATTGTCTTCAGGCCTGAAGTGTCTGTAAATGTAAATTTAATTTCTTTAATGCATATATCAGTGTATACCCTATCTGTAAATATTTTTTTAAATCTACGTTAGTATAATAGAAGAAAATTCTTTGACTCTGCTAATGGTTTTTATTACTCCAGATAAATACTTACAGAAAAATTTGCTGGTTTTTCTTTTTTGAATTTTTAGGATTCCTATTCTTATGTTCGCTCTACTGCCCCAGCTGTAGCTTATGACAGCAAACAATACTATCAACAACCAACAGCAACTGCTGCAGCTGTGGCTGCTTCTGCCCAGCCTCAACCTTCAGTAGCTGAATCATACTACCAGACAGGTGGGTGGCATGATTCAAACTCCTGTCATTATACACAATCTGTATACTACTATAATATCTTAAAAATATGTCTTTGAATAGTTTACATTATCCAGTGTGTGTTTTGGGGTTTTTATGGGTTGTTTTTTTGTTTGTTTGGTGTTTTTTTTAGTTTTGACATGTAATGTCAGCGTGTGGAAAAATTTGTTGCACCTTAAACCTTATTGTGTCATTGCCATAAGTAACTATCTGAGGTTTGGATTGTTATTGAAGACACTCAAAGCATCCTTACAGGCAAACTTTTCCTGAAGTAGATTCAGAAAGTCAATGGTAGGTTCCTATAACTTGGTTTGGAAGACTTTTAAAAAATTCTTTAATTACTTTATGTAATTCTTCTAATGGTATAATGAATGCTATGCAGCATAAATTCTATTTACTATTTTACTATAATTGGGAATAATAGAAAAGTTTAGATATACTTTAGCTTAATGCATTCTATTAAAACCATTGAACAAGAAGGTTGTTTAAAAACATGGCAGCACAGTTAAATAAATCTGAGACTTACTAGTGTGAGCTGTGACATGATTAAACTGCTGTGTGATATATATGGTTGGTGATGCATAACCGTTACTGGAAAAAAACCCACCAAAACACCCACCCAAAACAAACAAAAAAGCAAAAGAAAACAGCCAAACTAAAACAAAACCAAACCCCACTTGTTATGTGTTTATTCCCCAGCATATAATTAAGTATCACTTAATATGGTTTGTTTTTCTGTCAACTAAACATGTCAACATTTTTACATTTGTATTTTCTATCCTAATTAGCTCCAAAAGCAGGATATACCCAAGGGGCAACTCAGTATACCCAAGCCCAACAAACACGACAAGTGACAGCTATAAAACCTGCAACCCCAAGTCCAGGAACAACTACATTTTCTATATATCCTGTATCCTCTACTGTGCAGCCAGTAGCAGCTGCAGCTACTGTTGTTCCATCCTATACTCAAAATGCAACATACAGTACAACAGCGGTTACTTACTCTGGTAAGAATTTTGTGTATTATGTTGCTGGGATCTCTGCAATTGTTACAGGAGAGAATTTAAATACTCAGAATTTTAGTAGTTTGTGTTCAATGACATCATAATCTAGTGAGAAGTATCAACCAGTTAAATCATCATAATGGCAAAATATTTTGATGTATCTTTAAAAGAGGTTTGATGCTTGTATGTGCTCATTTTATTACATATGATAATATACTCCCATGTAACAAAATACTGTGTCACCAAGGCAAGCAGGTCCAGTCCACAGCAAAAGACTCAAACATGGTGCACAGGGGGTTTCTCAAACTGGAGGAGCCTCAGGGGGAGCAGAGAGAGCTGTCAGGAGCTTGACCAACTACAGCTGATAGGACCTGGGCAGAGCCAATGGTCACTGAGCTCCCCCCACATATATAAGTAGCTCCTGGGGAGTGCTAGTGATCAGGGTGGGCTAACAAGGTGTGGTGTGTCAGTAAGGATGTGGCATGGGAGGCGGGGAGAGGGAGGAGGGTGGAGGGCTGTGGCGGCAGCAGCAGCAAGTGGAAGAGAGACTGAATGAATGACCTGGAACAGGCCCAACAGACAGATAGGATTCCCTGTCCTCTCTCTGCCTGGCTGAACATAGTGACTTAAGGGATGGAGGGCAGTGATGACGAGTTCCTGCTCGGTTCAGCAGGCATGGCCCCACTGTGACTACCCTACCTTTCCAGGTGCCCTTGCATAATAGGTGGAACTGAACAATAAGGATAATCATGGTTCATTTAACTTGGAGGTGTTGCTGAGGTTAAGTTGGTCTATGCTCTGTGTCAAAACTGCTTCCATAAAGAAAAAACAGATGAGTCATTGCAATAGGAGACTCCCTTCTGAAGGGAACAGAAGGCCCAATATGCTGACTCAACCCATATTTTAGGGGAGTTTGCTGTCTTCCTGGGGATTAGAGGTGTGAAGAGAAAGCTTCTTACCCTGATATGGCCCTCAGATTAATATCTGTTATTGATTTTACAGGTAGACAGTGATGATCTTGCAAAAAGATGTCCAAGGGCAATCAAGAGAGAATTCAGGGCCTGGGAATGACTGGTTAAGGAATTAGGAGCACAAGTGGTGTCTTCTTCTATCCTTCCAGTTTCAGGGAATAATGAAGGAAGAAATAGGAAGAGTCAGCAGATCAATATCTGGCTCTGATCCTGGTATCACAGACAGAACTTTAGGGGAGGTTGTAGATGCCTCCTACCTGGGGGTGTTCAAGGCCGGGTTGGATGAGGCCTTGAGAAGCTGAGTCTAGTTGAGAGGTGTCCCTGCCCATGGTGGGGAGGTTGGAGTAGATGATCTCTAAGGTCCTTTCCAACTTGAACCATTCTATGGTTTTTGATCATGTGTTTGTTTACAGGACACCAGATCTGATGGCAACAGACAAGGTACACATTTCTCAAGGAGGAAAAGGATTGATAGCCCAGCAGATGACAGGGCTCACTGAAAGGGCATTAAACTAGATTGGAAAAGGGAAAGAGAGAAAACCAGGCTCACTGGATATAAGCCTGGGGCAGCATATCAATGTTTGTGGGATGGTGTGCAAGCAAGGTCCTTTGGTCTGCCATCCCAGTGGAGGTAGGGGATGGAGTGCCATGTAGCAGAAAAGGCTGTTTGAGAATGGTCACATAGGAATTAGGGCTTCTCCTGCCAAAAAGGTGGCAGGATCAATAGCCCAACTTAAGTGCATCCACACTAATGCATGTATCATGGGAAACAAGCAGGAGGAGCTGGAAACCATTGTGCAGCAGAAAAACTATGATATAGTGGCCATCACAGAAACATAAGATGGCTCACACAATTTGAGTGCTGCTATGGATGACTATAAACCCTTCAGAAGGGACAGACAAGGAAAAAGAGGGGGTGGTGTGACCCTGTATGTCATGGAGTGTTGATTGTTTTCAGGTTAATGATGGTGATGACAGTTGAGTATTTATGGGTAAGAATTGTGGGAAGGTGTGACAGTTTTAGGCTGTGCCTTTAAGAAAAGGACAGCTACAGAATTCTCTAGCTGAATGTTTTGGTGTACAAAGGAAAAACAAAGATAATTCTAAACGAATTTCATTGGTAGATCAGTAGAATGTTGCTTTAAGAACTTACAGTCTGTCTTCAGGTTCTTTCTTTTCTGTTCCTGGCCAGCCTGCATGCAACTGACCTTGGACTGAAACTTATGAGATAAGAAAACTAACTCTCTTAACAACTGCTTTGAACTAATGATTTTCCCTTAATATCCATTTCTCTTTTAATCATTTTTCCGTCCATTTAGCTTGGACAAGAAAGGGGGGGAAGAGAGGGGATTTGGGGGAACCTGAGGGGGGATTCTCCTCCGTAGGGTTTTTTCTGTGTGATGTTCTTTCCTGTGAATTTTGTATATACTGTAAATACTGTATATTTTGTATATATACATTGCATTTCATACTGCTTGTAAAATACAGCTTTTCATTCGCTTCTCTGACTGAGTTTAGCTGTGCTTTATGTGGTGGGAGGATTAAACCTTCACACTACCACATAAAATAATTGGCATGTGTAATGGGTTGGGGCAGGTCCCCTCCCCACCACAGGCAGAAATAATGACTCAGGCAAACGGATTGCAAAAGTGATGGAAAGTTTAAATAGGAAAAACAATAACAAACAACAATGAAAGTTTTACAGAGACCCACAAGCACCATGACAAAGAGAGAGATCCCAGAACATACCCAAGAACATCCCATCCCCACCTGGGGGTACACCCAAACCCCCCCAGGGCTCTTTCTTCCCCCCCCAACCCAGCCTTGGGCCTGATCAGGCCCAAGGGAGGCAGCTCACACCATTTTACCTAGGCAGCAGCAGGGGACGAAAGAGGAAGTAAAGACCCCACATGGCCTTTTTATAGGGGAGCAGGGCATTATGGGAATGGAATACCTGGTCCCTGTGACCACCCCCTGGGCTGGGCCCACCCCTTGGGACCTCCCAGGTGTGGCCTGCGCAGTGGCATCTGGGCCAGCACCCAGCCTAAACCACCACAGCATGCCAGTGTGCGGCTCGGAATAATTGCTTTCCAGAAGCAGGGCAAAATTTGCTTGATTTATTTCTGCTCAGATCGGGGGGGAGAGCATGACGATGCTGTGGATTTTAAAACATCTAATCTTTTCAATCTTCAGCATCTTGGTCTACAAATATTTAATTGGACTGCTGTGTGATTGTTTAGTCAGATACCTAATGTACAAATTATACTTATGGTTTAAGTATAAAATTCAGCTTCTCTGTGATTGGTTTTTGGGATTATTTTGGCTTAAGTACGGGAATGTGACTGCTACGACACTGCCCATTGAGATCCATGAGTTTAAGATCCCAGTAGGTGAGAGAGTAATTCTAAGTGATGGCTGGGATCCAAAAGTGATTAATTTGATGCGTGTAATTGGGCAGCTGGTACTGATCAATGTGTTCTTGTTAGTAGCTCTGATACGGGAGAAGAAGGTATCTAAGACCTGTTTCATTTTCAAGCGTAGACCAAGGCGAAGGAGACATACCTCTAACTTGAGTCCAGAGATTTCTAGTGATGAGGAGAGTGGAGACTCTGAATCAGTTAAGAACAGACCTATACAGGCTATTGGGAAGGCTGCTTTGAACGGTGCTGTTGGTGATTCTGGCAATCAGCCAGCGGCAGCTCCTAAGATGGCGGCCCCCATGTGCTTGGCAGGCATTAGAGGGGCAAAGCCATTTCCTCCTTCATTGTCAGGACCAGAAGTGTCCTCTGCAGCAGCTGTTTCGTCTCAAAACCTGTCGGCTTCTGTTAAGGCAGTGTGAATTCAAATACAGATTCAATTAAGCAAGTAGCAGCTTTAGATAAGAGAGGTGGTAGATGCAGAGCAGATGCAGGAGCTGATGGGGGAGAGCAACAAGATCCCACTGCTGCTGACGAGGGAACTTCTACTAAAAAAGATCCTGCTGAGGAGGAAGAGAAGGTTTGTCTTAAAGATATAGCTGAGTTATTGAGACCATCACTGGATGGAGATCCAGCAGGGCAGATTGCAGGTTCTGGTAATGGAGATGCTTCTGAGCTTAAAGAGATCCTTAGAAGAGTAGCAGCAGAAACATGGGGAAAACATATTCAGGAAGATGAGACAGATGAGGAAGAGGATGATATTCAGCACGCTAGCACCCTCAGGCAGGAGATAAGACATGTGATGAAGGATTACATCAGAGCAGAGCATGAGCCAATTCTAGCTTGGCTTGGTAGATGTTTTGGTACAGGTGCACCAGCTCTAATAGTGGGAGACGAGTCAGCATCTCAGTTAGGCACTTTCTCGAAGGATAATGGAATAGATAGACATCTAGGCAGGTGTCACGGTAAGGTTTCTCTGTGGGTATGCCTTTTACTGGCAGCTCTTATGAGATACCCATCCTGAGATGATCTTCCATGGAATCCTAAACCCTGGAATACCATAGATGAGGGAATTAAGCGTCTGAGAGAATTTGCTGTCAGAGAGGTACTCTATGGTGACCATGGAACTCTGAATCCTGATGAAATTCCTATAGGAACCGGTCTTGCTAAAAAGCTCATTAAACTTGCTCCTCCTAATTATGCAACTATTTTGGCAAGCAGAATTGTGGCAAGAAATTATGGTGGAGATCCTCCTACGGTTGGCCATTTCACTGATCAAATGAGACAATTGGTGGATAGCCTGACACGTGTTTCTTTGGTTTCAGCCACTGAATTGCATGAAAGAGCTGAAGGATGAATTAAAAAATTCCATATCCAAATTGACACAAGGAAATAATTCCAATTCTTCCTCCAGTTTCATCTGTGAGGAATAGATGTCCTCCAAGGAGGTCATTCCAAAACAGATCAAACCAGAACAGACCCCCAAGGCAATCACGTAGGACTATTTGTGTGGTGGTTTGAAAGGAAAGGCTCTGCTTTCCCTCCCCCACTGAGAAAGAAACCGCGGCTAAAACTCAGTCGGAGAAATGAGTATATTTTACAAGGAAACAGATTATATGTAACACAACAAATATAGGTATTTTACAATATATACAGGAATGTACAGCAAATGAACTCAACCAGAAACCAGACCCCCCACAGAGGGGGCTTCCCCCTGTGCCCCCTTCACCCCCCTACCTCCCTTCTCCCCCAATGTGGTGAAGAGGGAGGTTATTACTTTATTACTTATGACTTATGAGTTATGAAAATTAATTTTTTAAATTATTATTATAAAATTGTCAATAACTGATGAATCACCAACTTATATACATGTTCTAGTGCACGTTCGTGAAATATATCCCATAACTGGCTTAGTATTATGATTAGAACTTATTTGAGCTAATTACAAGCTATTTCTATATTTATATGCAAGAAGGGTGCGGTTCCGCCGCTTGGCCACTAGATGGCGACTCGACGGGACGTGCGCGGCTTCTGGTCGAGCTCAGATGGAGCTCTGTCCTGTGTGCCGCCGGTTCGAGACTGGGGTCTTGCAGAGCTGGCTTGCACGAAAGGACGGGCTGGCAGGGCTGGTCCGGAGACGAGCTGGTCCTCGGAGTTGATCCGTACCACGCGGCGGGATGGCGATTGCCGGCAGGCGTGCCCGGGGGACGCGACGCTACGCGGGTCTGCAGGGGCGGCCCCGGGAGTGAGGAATATCGGCGGGGCGGGCCCGACAGGGGTCGGCCCGGCTCGGCAAGTTCTCAGGCAGCGACTTCTCGTTCGCTGCCGCTTAGAGCAACAGCAGGATACCCGGAGCGGTCCGGGGGGAGTTCAGTGCAGTGTAAGCACGAATGCTGCTGAGTAATCCCTGGAGTTAACAGGGCTCGGAGCGGCACGTGGCGCTCTTCTCTCCACTATAGTGGGGTTAAGCAATTGCGCGGGGACCTGGCACGGTCAAGTCCCTTCTCCCCAATAATTAGGCAGATCTTACCCTCGGGGGTTGATCCAGTCCATGCAGTACCGATGGGGGGGGGTTCGTCTCCCGGTCAGTGGGACTGGCTGTGGCAACGCTAGCTTCTCAGCTCAGCGTGGTATCCTTCCTCTACGGAAATAATTCCTCCAGTCGCTTCTCACATGCAGATGCCTTGATATGCGTGCATGTATGAAACAGAAGCTAAACAATAAACTCAGTTGCAGAGGCAGTGGCTCGGACTTAACTCTCGAGCTAGCACAGAGACAGAAATGGAGGAGGAAGGCAGGAAGGCAGGAAAAGCACTTGTTTACTCACTGGGGTAATATTTATAGAATACCTCGAGGCTGGGTTTGACCAATGGGCATTCTCATAAACAACTGGCTTCAGCCTATGGGAAAGCATGAAGCTAGAATTCTTCCATATTTGGAGAATGCACGAGCACAGCATGCACCAGCAGCGTCCTAGCCTGGCTTTTGTCTTCCTCCTGAGGGAGGGGGAGCTTGCCCACATGCTGGGGCAAGATTCAATGTCTCGGCACAGTGTGCCTTCACCACACCCAAAGAGGTAGAAGAAGAGACGAGGATGGTTAGCAGGACAGGGAAAGAAGCGGACAGGCCTGTTATAGGAAGTGAGTTAGTTCTTATCTGTTGGCAAGAAGCCCAGAAGCAGATCCAGCCGAGAGGGACAGCGAAGAAAGGAAGACTGAGAGAAAGTTCCAGCCGCGCTGGGACTAACCTCGCCTCCCACCTTAACTTGGCCAATGAAATTTGTTTAGAATACCAAAATATTTTATAAACATTTAGCCAGTGTGCCCCTTCCTTAAAGGCATAGCGTCAAACGGCCACAGTCCACCCCTTCTAAACAATTTCATTGGTCGTTCGCACTGTCCATCCAATCGGAAACAATATTTACAGTTTGTGAGTAAAGCTCATAGTCCGTTCCGGCTATACTCAGATGTAGATGATTCAGAAGTCCAAAAAAGTCAGGAAATAAGAAAATGGAAACAGGAACACAGGGACTCTCAGTTGACTCAGGGCTCTCAGGGTTCGTGCGCTGTAGATTCCTCAGGGATTCTTCCTTTGGGCGTGATGTAGCTGTACAACAGTCTGAAATTAAACTCTTTCAGCTAAAGTTAAATTTCTTTGTGGAATACACTGAATTTGACCATTCTCCTGCATTACCCAATAAGTGTGACCCGGACCTTCTGCTGAAACCACCCCAAGGACAGGTTTAGCCTCTCCTGAGGGCGAAAATACCCAAACAGTTTTACCTAACAGGTTCTTTTCTCTAACAACAGGAACTCTATCACCTTCTACTCTCCGTAGCAGATCTGAATGTGCCGGTCCAGCTCGGTTCACTGAACCTCTAGAGGAGACTCAGGGGTGACCTTATTACTCTCTACAACTACCTGAAGGGAGGTTGTAGACAGACGGATGTTGGTCTCTTCTCCCAGGCAAGCAGTACCAGAACAAGAGGACACAGTCTCAGGCTGCGCCAGGGGAGATTCAGGCTGGATGTTAGAAAAAAGTTCTATACAGAAAGAGTGATTGCCCATTGGAATGGGCTGCCTGGGGAGGTGGTGGAGTCGCCATCACTGGAGGTTTTTAGGAGAAGACTTGACGGGGTACTTGGTGCTGTGGGTTAGTTGCTTGGGCGGTGTTGGATTGGTTGATGGGTTGGACGCGATGATCTTGAAGGTCTCTTCCAACCTGGTTTATTCTATGTATTCTATTCTATGTATTCTATTCACCAGCCAGGTTGCTTGTGCTAGGTGTTTCTCCCAGTTTTTCAAAGATAGAATAGAATAGAATAGAATAGAATAGAATAGAATAGAATAGAATAGAATAGAATTAACCAGGTTGGAAGAGACCTTCGAGATCATCATGTCCAACCTATCATCCAACACCACCTAATCAACTAAACGATACAACCAAGCATCCTGTCAAGCCTCGCCCTGAACACCCCCAGCGATGGCGACCCCACCACCTCCTCAGGCAGCCCATTCCAGTGGGCAATCACTCTCTCTGTGTAAAACTTCCTCCTAACCTCCAGCCTAAACCTCCCCTGACGCAGCCTGAGACTGTGCCCTCTTGTTCTGGTACTGGTTGCCTGGGAGAAGAGACCAACCTCCGCCTCACTACAACCCCCCTTCATGTAGTTGTAGAGAGCAATAAGGTCACGCCTGAGTCTCCTCTTCTCCAGACTAAGCAACCCCAGCTCCCTCAATCTCTCCTCATAGGGCTTGTGCTCCAAGCCCCTCACCAACCTTGTTGCCCTTTTCTGGACACGCTCAACATCCTTCCTAAACTGAGGGGCCCAGAACTGGACACAGTACTCAAGGTGCGGCCTAACCAGTGCAGTGTAAAGGGGCAGAATGACCTCCCTGCTCCTGCTGGCCACACTGTTCCTGATGCAGGCCAGGATGCCATTGGCCCTCCTGGCTGCCTGGGCGCACTGCAGGCTCATATTCAATCTACCGTCAACCAACACCCCCAGGTCTCTCTCAGCCTGACTGCTCTCCAGCCACTCTGACCCCAGCCTGTAGCACTGCATGGGGTTGCTGTGGCCAATGTGCAGAACCCGGCACTTGGATGTGTTAAATCTCATGCCGTTGGACTCTGCCCATCTGCCCAGCCTGTCGAGGTCCCTCTGCAGAGCCTCTCTACCCTCCAGCAGATCAACTCCTGCCCCCAGCTTGGTGTCATCAGCAAATTTACTGATGATGGACTCGATGCCCTCATCCAGATCATCAATAAAGATGTTAAAGAGCATGGGGCCCAGCACTGATCCCTGGGGCACACCACTAGTGACTGGCTGCCAGCTGCATGTGGCACCATTCACCACCACTCTCTGGGCTCGGCCCTCCAGCCAGTTCCTAACCCATCGCAGTGTGCTCCCATCCAAGCCATGGGCTGACAGTTTGGCCAGGAGTTTGCTGTGGGGACGGTGTCAAAAGCCTTGCTGAGGTCCAGGTAGACTACATCCACAGCCTGCCCCGCATCCACCAGGCGGGTCACCTGATCATAGAAGGAGATCAGGTTGGTCAGGCAGGACCTGCCCTTCCTAAACCCATGCTGGCTGGACCTGATCCCTTGGCCATCCTCCAAGTTCTGTGTGACTGCACTCAAGATGACCTGTTCCATAATCTTGCCTGGCACTGAGGTCAGGCTGACAGGTCTATAATTCCCTGGCTCATCCAACCGGCCCTTCTTGTGGAGGGGCATCACGTTGGCCAGCTTCCAGTCGTCTGGGATGTCTCCAGTGAGCCAGGACTGCTGAAAAATGATGGAGAGCGGCTTGGCCAGCACATCTGCCAGCTCTCTCAGCACCCTGGGATGGATCCCATCTGGTCCCATCGACTTGTGGGGATCCAAATGGCTAAGCAGATCACCAACTACCCCATTCTGGAACAGAGGAAGACTATGCTGCTCCCTAACTCCTTCTGCCAGCTCTGCAGGCCAGCTGTCTGGAAGACATTCTGTCCTGCTAGAAAAAATTGAGGCAAAGAAGTTGTTAAGTAACTCTGCCTTCTCCTCATCCTTTGTTACAACATTCCCCTCCGTGTCCACCAAGGTGTGGAGGTTGTCCCTGCCCTTCTTCTTGCTATTAATGTATTTATAGAAGGACTTTTTGTTGTCCTTCACAGCAGAGGCCAGTCTAAGCTCCAAATGTGCTTTTGCCTCCCTAATTTTCTTCCTACAAGACCTAGCAACATCCTTAAACATTCCGTGGGTTGCCACACCTTTCTGCCAAAGATGGTACACCCTCTTTTTTCCCCTTAGTTCTTTTAGAAGCTCATCACCCATCCAGGCTGGCCGTCTGCCCCGGCGGCTCCTCTTCCGGCGCATTGGCACAGCCTGATCCTGTGCCTTCAAGAGTTCCTCCTTGAAGTAGTCCCAGCTCTCCTGGACCCCTTTGTTTCTAAGGGCTGTCTCCCAAGGAACCTTCTGAGTTAGTTCCTTGAGCAACCTGAAGTCCGCCCTCCGGAAGTCCAGAGTGGAGGTCTTCTTGCTGCCCCTCTTAACTTGACCAAATACTGAAAATTCAATTATCTCGTGGTCGCTGGCCCCTAAACAGCCTCCGACCACCACATCACCCACCAGCCCTTCCCTATTGGTGAAGAGGAGGTCTAGCATAGCCTTACCCCTGGTAGGCTCACTCAGCACCTGGGATAAGAAGCTGTCCTCCATGCATTCCAAGAACCTCCTCCCATGGCTTTGAGAGTGGTCTTCAACAAACCGTTGTAGCGTTCAATCTTCCCTGCAGCCGGTGCATAGTAGGGAATATGGAAAATCCACTCAATACTGTGCTCTTTTGCCCAGCTCTTTACAAAGTTGTTCTTGAAGTGAGTTCCGTTGTCTGACTCAATCCTCTCTGGAGTTCCGTGTCTCCACAGGATCTGTCTCTCCGGACCGAGAATGGTGTTGCATGCAGTTGCATGTGGAACCGCATAAGTTTCCAGCCATCCAGTGTTCGCCTCTACCATAGTAAGCACGTATTGCTTACCAGAACGAGAACGTGGTAGAGTGATGTAGTCAATCTGCCAAGCTTCACCATACCTGTACTTGGACCATCTGTCACCATACCACAAGGACTTAATTTGATTTGCCTGCTTAATAGCAGCACAAATGTCACAGTCATGGGTGACTTGTGTGATAGCATCCATGGAAATGTCTATGGATCTGTCACGAGCCCACTGGTATGTTGCATCTCTGCCTTGATGTCCTGATGAATCGTGAGCCCACCGAGCTAAGAATATCTCCCCTCGGTGTTTCCAGTCGAGATCAAGTTCAGAGTCCTTGTCTACTTGAGAAACTCTTGCAGCTAAATCTGCCTGATGGTTGTGCTGCTGTTCCTCAGTAGCTTTGCTCTTAGGAATGTGAGAATCAATGTGTCTCACTTTCACTGGAATTCTCTCGACTCGATCAGCAATGTCTTGCCACAGGTCGACTGCCCAGATGGGTTTTCCTTTCCTCTGCCAGCCATTCTTCTTCCAGTTCTTTAACCAACCCCATAGAGCATTGGCTACCATCCATGAGTCGGTGTAGAGATAAAGCTTTGGCCATCTCTCACATTCAGCTACGTCGAGAGCTAGCTGGACAGCTTTTACCTCTGCAAACTGACTGGATTCTCCTTCTCCATCCTTTGCCTCTGCAACTCGGCGTATTGGACTCCACACTGCAGACTTCCACCTTCGCTTCTTCCCGACGAGATGACAGGAACCGTCTGTGAACAAAGCATATTTCTTCTCATCATCTAAAAGGTCATTGTAAGGAGGAGATTCCTCAGCACGAGTTACTCTCTCCTCTGGAGGTTTTGTACAGTTGGCATCTTCAGGCCAACTTGATATCACCTCCACCAGACCAGGTCTTTCAAGATTTCCCATTCGAGCTCTCTGTGTTATCAGAGCCATCCACTTAGACCAGGTGGAGTCTGTAGCATGATGTGGTGTGGAACCTTTGCCTTTGAACATCCAATTCAAAACTGGCAATCTGGGAGCTAAGAGAAGTTGTGATTCAGTTCCAATCACTTCAGAAGCTGCTTTTACTCCTTCATAGGCAGTTAGAATCTCTTTCTCTGTTGGAGTGTAATTAGCCTCTGAACCTCTGTAACCTCGACTCCAGAAACCAAGAGGTCGTCCACGTGTCTCACCTGGAGCTTTTTGCCACAAGCACCAGGTTGGACCATTGTCACTTGCAGCCATGAACAAAATGTTCTTAATGTCTGGACCATCTCACTGTATCCAGGAATGTGTAGTCTCCAAAATCCCACTATCCCCAAGAAACATAGAGTTTCTTGCTTGTTTGTGGGATTTGCCATGGTAGAGACTCTGTTTACCACATCCACTGGAATGTGTCGGCGTCCATCCTGCCACTGCACTCCCAGAAATTGGATTTCTGTGGTAGGACCTTTCACCTTGTCTCTCTTGATGGCAAAACCTGCATTCAGAAGAATGTCCATGATTTTGTTGCCTTTCTCAAAGACTTCGTCAGCTGTTTTACCCCAGACGATGATATCATCGATGAACTGGATGTGTTCTGGAGCACCACCTTCCTCCAGAGCATCATGGATTACTGCATGACAGATGCTGGAGCTGTGGATCCAGCCCATTGGCAGTCTGTTGAAAGTGCACTGGATTCCTCTCCAGGTGAAAGCAAATTGAGGCCTGCATTCCTCTGCTATGGGAATAGAGAAGAATGCATTAGCAATGTCTATGGTAGCATACCATTTGGCCTCTTTGGATTCCAGCTCATACTGGAGTTCCATCATGTCTGGTACTGCTGCACTCATAGGCGGAGTTACTTCATTCCGGGCTCGGTAGTCCACTGTCAGATGCCAGTCTCCATTCGGCTTTCACACAGGCCACACTGGACTGTTGAAAGGTGAATGAGTTTTGCTGATGACTTTCTGACTCTCCAACTGACGAATCAGATTCTGAATGGGCAACAAAGAGTCACGGTTGGTTCTGTATTGTCTGTGATGCACAGTCTGAGAAGCAACCGGCAATTTATTGTCCTGAATCTTGTGTTGTCCCACAACTGCAGATTCATCAGAAAGTTCAGGTCTAGTAGACAGCTTCAGCTTTTGTCCATCAATTTCTACAGAAGCTACTCCAAAAGCCCATTTGTAACCTTTAGGGTCCTTGAAACGCCCTTCTCTCAGAAAATCAATTCCCAAAATACAAGGTGCATCAGGTCCGGTCACAACTGTATGCTTCTTCCACTGTTTACCAGTTAAACTTATATTAACCTCTACCTTACTTAACTCTTGAGATCCACCAGTGACTCCCAGAATAGTTATAGACTCTGATCCCTGATAATTTGATGGCAATATGGTGCACTGAGCTCCTGTGTCAACCAAGGCCCTGTACTTCCGAAAGTGTGAAGTGCCAGGCCACTGGATGTACACATCCCAAAAGATTCTGTTATCTCCATTATCCCTCTCCTCCTCCTGGCGGGAGGCAGGGCACCCCTAATTATGGGGAACATGTCCACAGGTGCAACGAGCACACTGTGCAGTGTTAGAACTGGAGCCACTGTTGGAGCTGTCATAGTTGTCCTGGGGAACTGTGGAAGTAACAGCTACCCTTCTGGTATTGCTACCCTGGGTTCTGCCACTTTGCAGTTCCCTCAGTCTCCTGAAAAGATTAGAAGTTGGTTGACCATCCCACCTGTTCATGTTCTCACCAAACTGATCACGCAGAGTTCTCCAAATGGTCCTACGTGATTGCCTTGGTGGTCTGTTTTGGTTTGGCCTGTTTTGGAATGGCCTCCTTGGAGGACGTCTATTCCTCACAGCTGAAACCTGCACCCACCTGGAGGAAGACTTGGAATTATCTCTTTGTGCCAATTGGTATATGGAATCTTTCAGCTCTTTCATGCAATTCTCAATTTTTCCCGACAGCGTTTCAATGGCTGAAACCAAAGAAACACGTGTCATGCTATCGTCCAATTGTCTTAGTTGATTGGTGAATTGGCCAACCGTAGGAGGATCTCCACCATAATTCCTTGCCACAATTCTGCTTGCCAAAATATTTGCATAATTGGAAGGAGCAAGTTTGATGAGCTTTTTAGCAAGACCAGCTGCCACAGGAATGTTGTCAGGATTCAGAGTATCATGGTCACCATAGAGTATCTCTCTAATGGCAAACTCTCTCAGACGCTTAATTCCCTCATCTATGGTGGTCCAGGGCTTAGGATTCCATGGAAGGTCATCTCGGGAAGGGTATCTCGGGGAAACTTCCATTAAAAGGCGTATCCACAGATTAACCTTACCGAGAATCTTGGCTAGATGTCTATCTATTCCATTATCCTTTGAGAGAGTTCCTAGCTGGGCTGCTGACTTGTCTCCAACTATTAGAGCTGGAGCACCTGTATCATAACACCTAGCAAGCCAAGATAGGATGGGTTCCTTATCTGCTCTGAGGTAATCTTTACGGACATTTCAAATCTCCTCCCTCGGTGACGAGCAGCTCTGCAGGTCATCCTCTTCTTCATCTGTCACATCTTCCTGAACGTTTTGTCCCCATAATCCTGCTGTCACTCTCCTAAGGATCTCTTTAAGCTGAGAAGCACCACTGCCAGCTGCTCTCTTAGCTGCATCTCCATCGTGTGATGATCTCAATAACTCAGCTATATCTCTAAGACGAACCTTTTCTTCATCTCCAGCAGGCCCTTTCCTAGCAGAGGTTCCCTCACCAGGATCAGCCTGTCTAGCAGAGGTTCCCTCACAGTATCAGTATCACAGTATCACAGTATAACAGTATAAGCAAGGTTGGAAGAGACCCCAAGGATCATCAAGTCCAACCTGTCCCAACAGACGCCACAACTAGACCATGGCACCAAGTGCCACGTCCAATCTCCCCTTGAACACCTCTAGGGACGGTGACCCCACCACCTCCCTGGGGAGCCCATTCCAATGATGAATGACTCGCTCGGTGAAGAACTTTTTCCTCACCTCGAGTCTAGACCTATCTTGGCACAGCTTGAGACTGTGTCCTCTTGTTCTGGTGCTGGTTGCCTGGGAGAAGAGACCAACCCCTTCCCGTCTACAACCACCTTTCAGGTAGTTGTAGAGGGCAATGAGTTCACCCCTGATCCTTCTCTTCTCCAGGCTAAACAATCCCAGCTCCCTCAGCCTCTCCTCATAGGGCTTGTGCTCAAGGCCTCTCACCAGCCTTGTTGCCCTTCTCTGGACACATTCAAGTGTCTCGATGTCCTTCTTAAACTGAGGGGCCCAGAACTGGACACAGTACTCAAGGTGTGGCCTAACCAATGCAGAGTACAGGGGCACAATGACCTCCCTGCTCCTGCTGGCCACACTATTCCTAATACAGGCCAGAATGCCATTGGCCCTCTTGGCCACCTGGGCACACTGCTGGCTCATGTTTAGGCGGGTGTCAATCATCACCCCCAGGTCCCTCTCTGTCTGGTAACTCTCCAGCCACTCTGACCCCAGCCTGTAGCTCTGCATGGGGTTGCCGTGGCCAAAGTGCAGCACCTGGCACTTGGACTTGTTAAATGCCATGGCATTAGACTCTGCCCATCTGTCCAGTCGGTCGAGGGGCAGCAAGAAGACCTCCACTCTGGACTTCCGGAAGGCAGACTTCAGGCTACTCAAGGAACTAACTCAGAAGGTTCCTTGGGAAACAGCCCTTGAAAACAAAGGGGTCCAGGACAGCTGGCCTTACTTCAAGGAGGAACTCTTGAAGGCACAGGAACACGCTGTGCCAATGTGCCAGAAGATGAGCTGCCGGGGCAGACGGCCAGCCTGGATGGGTAATGAACTTCTAAAAGAACTAAGGGAAAAAAAGGGTGTGTCATCTTTGGAAGAAAGGTGAAGCAACCCATGAAAAGTTTAAGGATGTTGCCAGGCCTTGTAGGAAGAAAATTAGGGTGGCAAAAGCACATTTGGAGCTTAGACTGGCCTCTGCTGTGAAGGACAGCAAAAAGCCCTTCTATAAATACATTAATAGCAAGAGGAAGGGCAAGGTCAACCTCCACTCCTTGATGGACGCGGAGGGGAACATTGTAACAAAGGATGAGGAAAAGGCAGAGTTACTTAACACCTTCTTTGCCTCAATTTTTACTAGCAGGACAGAATGTCTTCCAGACAGCTGGCCTGCAGAGCTGGCAGGAGGAGTCAGGGGGCAGCATAGTCTTCCTCTGTTCCAGAATGGGGCAGTTGGTGATCTGCTCAGCCCCTTGGATCCCCACAAGTCCATGGGACCAGATGGGATCCATCCTAGGGTGCTGAGAGAGCTGGCAGATGTGCTGGCCAAGCCGCTCTCCATCATTTTTCAGCAGTCCTGGCTCACTGGAGACATCCCAGACGAATGGAAGCTGGCCAACGTGGTACCCATCCACAAGAAGGGCCGGTTGGATGAGCCAGGGAATTATAGGCCTGTCAGCCTGACCTCAGTGCCAGGCAAGATTATGGAACAGGTCATCTTGAATGCAATCACACAGAACTTGGAGGATGGCCAAGGGATCAGGCCCAGCCAGCATGGATTTCGGAAGGGCAGGTCCTGCCTGACCAACCTGATCTCCTTCTATGATCAGGTGAGCCGCCTGGTTTATGTGGGAAGGCCTGTGGCTGTAGTGTACCTGGACCTCAGCAAGGCCTTTGACACCATTCCCCACAGCAAACTCCTGGCCAAGCTGTCAGCCCATGGCTTGGATGGGAGCACACTGCGATGGATTAGGAACTGGCTGGAGGGCCGAGCCCAGAGAGTGGTGGTGAATGGTGCCACATCCAGCTGGCGGCCAGTCAGTAGTGGTGTGCCCCAGGGATCAGTGCTGGGCCCCATGCCCTTTAATATCTTTACTGATGATCTGGATGAGGGCATTGAGTCCATCATCAGTAAATTTGCTCACGACACCAAGCTGGGGGCAGGAGATGATCTGCTGGAGGGTAGAGAGGCTCTGCAGAGGGACCTCAACAGGCTGGACAGATGGGCAGAGTCCAACAGCATGAGATTTAAAAGGTAGGCTAAACATGTGCCTGCAGTGTGCACAGGAAGCCAGGAGGGCCAATGGCATCCTGGCCTGCATCAGGAACAGTGTGGCCAGCAGGAGCAAGGAGGTCATTCTGCCCCTGTACACTGCACTGGTGTGGTAGGTTGAGAGATGGCCTAGCTCTCTCTCCTCCACAGAGTAAGAAACCACAGCTAACCCAGTCGGAGGAGCAAAGCTATATATTTACAAGCATATATGGAAAGCAGGTTATATATAACACAATATATACAGGTATTTACAATATATACACAGAAATATACAGCAAAGAGAAATAACACAACAAAAATCCCTCCCCCAGGAGGGCTCCCCTCCCTATAAACCCCTCTCTCCCCCCCTACCTCCCTTTTTCCCCAAAAAGGGGTTAGAAAGAAAGAAAGGCAAGTTATTAAGGAAAAGAGTTGTTAGTAAGCTTCAAAAGCCCATGCCGGATTAGTTTTTGCTTATCTGAAGGCCAACTCCAGCAGTTCGCGAAGAAGCAGGCAGGGAGAACAGGCTGAAACCCAAACTCCCCTACTCCAAAACCAAACTGAACTGAGAAAAAAAAAATTCCAACTGCTCTACAATTCAAAGTTGCATTTTATCCATCCACCAATGAAAATCGTTTAGAATATCAGAATGTTTTTGTTCTAGTACCGAAAACATTCAGCCAGAGTGTCCCAGCACTGTTTGTCTTAAAGGCACAGCCTCAAACGATCACAACTGGTTAGGCCCCACCTCGAGTACTGTGTCCAGTTCTGGGCTCATCAGTTTAGGAAGGATGTTGACTTGCTGGAGTGTGTCCAGAGAAGGGCAACAAAGTTGGTGAGGGCCTTGGAACACAAGCCCTATGAGGAGAGACTGAGGGAGCTGGGGTTGTCTGGAGAAGAGGAGACTCAGGGGTGACCTTATTGCTGGCTACAACTACCTGAAGGGGGGTTGTAGTCAGGCAGAGGTTAGTCTCTTCTCCCAGGCAGCCAGTACCAGAACAAGAGGACACAGTCTCAGGCTGTGCCAGGGGAGCTTTAGGCTGGAGGTTAGGAGGAAGTTTTACACATTGGAATGGGATGCCCGAAGAGGTGGTGAGGTCGCCGTCACTGGGGGTGTTCAGGACGAGGCTTGACAGGGTGCTTGGTTGCATGGTTTAGTTTATTAGGTGGTGTTGGATGATGGGTTGGACATGATGATCTTGAAGATCTCTTCCAACCTGGTCTATTCTATCCTATTCTATTCTATTCTAACTGTACTAAACCTCCAGAGGAGACAGTAACTTGTGCTGAGGAAGCTCCTATTTGGGCAGCTGAACTGTGGCAAGACATTTCCGATCAAGTCGAGAGAATTCCAGTGAAGGTGAGACACATTGATGCTCATGTACCTAAGAGCAAAGGTACTGAGGAACAGCAACACAGCCATCAGGCAGATTTAGCTGCAAGAGTTTCTCAAGTAGACATGGACTCTGATCTTGATCTCGACTGGAAACACCGAGGTGAGATATTCTCAGCTCGGTGGGCTCACGATTCATCAGGACATCAAGGCAGAGATGCAACCTACCAGTGGGCTCATGACAGATCCATAGACATTTCACAGTATCACAGTATAACTAAGGTTGGAAGACACCCCAAGGATCATCAAGTCCAACCTGCCTCGACAGACCTCACGACTAGACCATGGCACCAAGTGCCACGTCCAATCTCCCCTTGAACACCTCCAGGGACGGTGACCCCACCACCTCCCTGGGGAGCCCATTCCAATGATGAATGACTCGCTCGGTGAAGAACTTTTTCCTCACCTCGAGTCTAAACCTCCCTTGGCACAGCTTGAGACTGTGTCCCCTTGTTCTGGTGCTGGTTGCCTGGGAGAAGAGACCAACCCCTTCCCGTCTACAACCACCTTTCAGGTAGTTGTAGAGGGCAATGAGTTCACCCCTGATCCTTCTCTTCTCCAGGCTAAACAATCCCAGCTCCCTCAGCCTCTCCTCATAGGGCTTGTGCTCAAGGCCTCTCACCAGCCTTGTTGCCCTTCTCTGGACACGTTCAAGAGTCTCGATGTCCTTCTTAAACTGAAGGGCCCAGAACTGGACACAGTACTCAAGGTGTGGCCTAACCAATGCAGAGTACAGGGGCACAATGACCTCCCTGCTCCTGCTGGCCACACTATTCCTAATACAGGCCAGGATGCCATTGGCCCTCTTGGCCACCTGGGCACACTGCTGGCTCATGTTTAGGCGGGTGTCAATCATCACCCCCAGGTCCCTCTCTGTTTGGCAACTCTCCAGCCACTCTGACCCCAGCCTGTAGCTCTGCATGGGGTTGCCGTGGCCAAAGTGCAGCACCCAGCACTTGGACTTGTTGAATGCCATGGCATTAGACTCTGCCCATCTGTCTAGTCGGTCGAGGTCCCTCTGCAGAGCCTTTCTACCTTCTAACTGACTAACATCCGTTTCCAACTTGGTGTCATCTGCAAACTTGACCCTGGGGCAGATTTAGAGGAACGCCTACGCTGTCTAGATTTTTGCTTAATCACAAAACATGGTCGAGAAACCTTTTTCTCTCTATGTAGAGCCCACAGCAGATAGACATTAATTATCAGCAACAGCAGGATTACACCTGTCAAATAAATCACCTTAAGATCCCAGTCAGCACTTAAAGTTACTCTTTGACCTCCTTGTGGTAGGTTGAGAGAGGGCTTAGCTCTCCCTCCTCCACAGAGTAAGAAACCACAGCTAACTCAGTCGAAGAGCAAAAGCTATATATTTACAAGCATATATGGGAAGCAGGTTATATATAACACAATATATACAGGTATTTACAATATATACACAGAAATACACAGCAAAGACAAATAACACAACAAAAATCCCTCCCCGGGGGAGGGATCCCCTCCTTGGAACCCCCTCTCTCCCCCCCCTACCTCCCTTTTTCCCCAAAAAGGGGTTAGAGAGAGAGAAAGGCAAGTTACTAAGGAGAAGAGTTGTTAGCAAGCTTCAAAAGCCCATGCAGGATTAGTGTTTGCTTATCTGAAGGCCAGCTCCAGCAGTTCGCAGAAGAAGCAGGCAGGGAGAACAGGCTGAAACCTCCAACTCCCCCAATTCCAAACCGAACTGAACTGAGGAAAAAAAAAAAAAAAATCCAACTGCTCTACAATCTAAAGCTGAATTTTTGTTTATCAACCAATGAAATTCGTTTAGAATATCAGAATGTTTTGGTTCTAGTACTGAAAACATTAGCCAGTGTGTTCCAGCAGTGTTTGTTCTTAAAGGCACAGCCTCAAACGACCACACTCCTGAAGCCTTAAACTCCCTTATCTCGATTGGCAAAGTGGAAGACGTTCTATTGCCGTAATTAGTGAGCTGAAAAAAACCCAAACAGCGTTGATACAACAGCTGGATCCTATGCATAAACCACAAATCGATTTTACGCATTAAATATTTACCTATTTGGTCTAACATCAATCCGATGCAGTACCGGTAGACCAATATAGAACACATGGAAAACAGCAACTGCTTAAAAACCCACAACATCTTAATTTCGTTTCTCCGGCTGAGACAAGCAATAAATCAACTTAATTACTTAATTACCAGGCCCCACGTTGGGCGCCAATAAAAGAGTGTGGTGGTTTGAAAGGAAAGGCTCTGCTTTCCCTCCCCCACTGAGAAAGAAACCACGGCTAAAACTCAGTCGGAGAAATGAGTATATTTTACAAGGAAACAGATTATATGTAACACAACAAATACAGGTATTTTACAATATATACAGGAATATACAGCAAATGAACTCAACCAGAAACCAGACCCCCCACCAAAGGGGGCTTCCCCCTATGCCCCCTTCACCCCCCTACCTCCCTTCTCCCCCAAAGAGGTAGAAAAGAGACGAAGATGGTTAGCAGGACAGGGAAAGAAGCGGACAGGCCTGTTACAGGGAGTTAGTTCTTATCTCTTATCAAGAAGTCCAGAAGCAGATCCAGCCAAGAGGGACAGCGAAGAAAGGAAGACTGCGAGAAAGTTCCAGCCAGGCTGGGACTAACCTCACGTCCCACCTTAACTTGGCCAATGAAATTCATTTAGAATACCAAAATATTTTATAAACATTTAGCCAGTGTGCACCTTCCTTAAAGGCACAGCGTCAAACGGCCACCCTGAGTGATCAGTTTGGTGAGAACATGAACAGATGGGATGGTCAACCAACTTCTGATTTTTTTCAGGAGACTAAGGGAACTGCAGAGTGGCAGAACCTGAGGTAGCAATTCCAGAAGGGTAGCTGTTACTTCCAGAGTTTCCCAGAACAACTCTAATAGGTCCAACAGTGGCTCCAATTCTAACACTGGACAGTGTGCTCGCTGCACATGTGGGCATATTCCCCATAACTAGGGGAGCCCTGCCTCGCACTGGGGGGAGGAGAGGGATAATGGAAATAAGAGAATCTATTGGGATGTGTACATCCAGTGGCCTGGCACTTCACACTTTCGGAAGTACCGGGACTTGGTTGACACAGGAGCTCAGTGCACCATAATGCCATCAAATTATCAGGGATCAGAGTCTATAACTATTTTGGGAGTCACTGGTGGATCTCAAGAGTTTACTAAGGTAGAGGTTGATATAAGTTTAACTGGTAAACAGTGGAAGAAGCATACAGTTGTGACCAGACCCGATGCACCTTGTATTTTGGATGGCCAAGGGAATTGATTTTCTGAGGGAAGGGCGTTTCAAGGACCCTAAGTGTTACAAATGGGCTTTTGGAGTGGCATCTGCAGAAATTGATGGACAAAAACTGAAGCTGTCTGTTAGACCTGAGCTTTCTGATGAATCTGCAGTTGTGGGACAACACAAGATTCAGGACATTAAATTGCCGGTTGCTTCTCGGACTGTGCATCACAGGCAATACAGAACCAACCGTGACTCTTTGTTGCCCATTCAGAATCTGATTCATCAGTTGGAGAGTCAGAAAGTCGTCAGCAAAACTCATTCACCTTTCGCCAGTCCAGTGTGGCCTGTGCGAAAGCTGAATGGAGACTGGCGTCTGACAGTCGACTTGTGAGCCCTGAATGAAGTAACTCCACCTACGTCACCAGCGGCAGATTTAAAAAGTCAGCCGCAGCTTGCAAAGGCTTCCATTTCAGTGGGAAGCTCTCTCGGTACCGCACCGAGAGCAGCAGCCTCGGAAGGCATCCACTGCTCTCCTTTTCAGGCTATGGGAACCGCCAGAACCTCGGCGATCCCCTAGGCACGCTTTGAGGATTGGCGGAGCCGTCTTTTCACATGCCTGCTGCTCGTGATCCCTACGTCACCAGCGGCAGATTTAAAAAGGCAGCCATGGCTCACGGGGACTTCCATTTCAGTGGGAAGCTCGTATTTCTCTCATTTTCTCTCATGCTCTCACTCGGCGGCAGCCAGCCGCATGTGCCACCACACTTTTTCTGATTTTTTTGTCCAGTAGGTCACGTGGCCAGGGATAAGGATGGCTGTGACTCACAGCAAAAACTCCTTCAAAAAATCAGTGTCGACCCAGACTGAGGTGGAACACAAGCAGATAGGTGTCCAGGTATCTGGCTGCAGAGACTGCTGGAGCCTGGCTTTTGAGATGCAGGGTAGTAGAGGCAACTCCTACATTAGATGTGAGCAGATTTACTGTCTGCTTAACCTGGTGGCCAGACTGAAGGATGAGGTTGCTAGACTTAGAGCTGTAAGGGAATGTAGAAAAGAGATGAACCAGAGTAGGAAAGAGATGAACCAGAGTAACTAGGCTCTGCAGGCTCCCCCAGCAGAGGCTGGTTATCCAAAAAGCAGCGAAGAATGGATGCAGGTTCCTCTCAAAAGATGCAAGGTTAAACCTTCTTGCCTCCCCTCACCTTCCCCGCTGCCCTTGGAAAACAAGTATGGGGCACTGGAGGTCGAGCGTGAGGTGATTCTGATGCTAGAGGACACACCATCTGGGGTTTTCCCTGAGGCTGAACAGCCGAAGGTTAAACAGCCTTCCCCTGGCATCAGGACTTGCTCCCTCAAAAAAAAGAGGAGGGTAATTGTTATTGGTGATTTCCCTCCTGAGGGGAACGGAGGGCCCCATATATCGGCCAGACCCTTCTCGCAGGGAACTTTATTGCCTCCCAGGAGCCCAAGTTAATGATGTTACCAGAAGGCTGCCTAGTCTGGTGCAGCCCTCTGACTGCTATCCCTTAGTAGTTACGCAGTTAGGGAATGATGATGTTGCACCCAGAACTCCCAGGGATATAAAAAATGACTTCAAGGGCCTGGGAGATCTGGTTGAGGGGTCAGGTGCTCAAATAATTTTTTCATCAATACCTTTAGTTGCAGGAGGGAATACCATAAGGAACAGGTCAGCAGCTATAGTTGACAAGTGGCTTAGAGGCTGGTGCAATCAAAAG
Source organism: Dryobates pubescens (assembly GCF_014839835.1). Lineage (NCBI taxonomy): Eukaryota > Metazoa > Chordata > Aves > Piciformes > Picidae > Dryobates > Dryobates pubescens. The sequence continues at coordinate 3,436,134 of NC_071656.1, read as the reverse complement.
AATTTTTGGTTTTTTGATCTTGGAGAACTTTCTACTGCACCAGGTCAGCTGGCAACAGATGGAGTACATCTGTCACAGAGGAGGGGAAAGGTCACAGTATATGAGAATGGCCTGTCCCCCAAAGGTAAAAAGATTCTAGGAAGGGAATTGGCAGGTCTCATTGATAGGGCTTTAAACTAGTTTTGAAGGGGGAAGGGTCTGAAACCAATCCCCCCAGGCAGGAGTCTGGGGGGGGATAAGCTGGAGCCAGGGGTGAAACCATCAGCCCAGCTGAAGTAAACGTACACTAATGCACAAAGTATGGGCAACAAACAAGAGGAGCTGGAAGCCTTGTTGCAGCAGGAAAGTTATGATGTAGTTGCCATCACAGAGATGTGGTGGAACGACTCACATGACTGGAACACTGCAATTGATGGCTACAGGCTCTTCAGGAGAGACAGGCAAGGAAGAAGGGGTGGAGGAGTGGCCCTGTACATCAAGGAGGCACTAGATGCCATTGAGCTGGAGATCAGGGCAGCAGTCCTAGCTCACTGGAGACATCCCAGATGACTGGAAGCTGGCCAACGTGGTGCCCATCCACAAGAAGGGCCGGTTGGATGAGCCAGGGAATTATAGGCCTGTCAGCCTGACCTCATTGCCGGGAAGATTATGGAACAGGTCATCTTGAGTGCAGTCACACAGCACTTTCAGGATGGCCAAGGGATCAGGCCCAGCCAGCATGGGTTTAGGAAGGGCAGGTCCTGCCTGACCAACCTGATCTCCTTCTATGATCAGGTGACCCGCCTGGTGGATGTGGGAAGGCCTGTGGCTGTAGTTTACCTGGACCTCAGCAAGGCCTTTGACACCGTTCCCCACAGCAAACTCCTGGCCAAGCTGTCGGCCCATGGCTTGGATGGGAGCACACTGCGATGGGTTAGGAACTGGCTGGAGGGCCAAGCCCAGAGAGTGGTGGTGAATGGTGCCACATCCAGCTGGCGGCCAGTCACCAGTGGTGTGCCCCAAGGATCAGTGCTGGGCCCCATGCTCTTTAATATCTTTATTGATGATCTGGATGAGACGACACCAAGCTGGGGGCAGGTGTTGATCTGCTGGAGGGTAGAGAGGCTCTGCAGAGGGATCTTGACAGGCTAGAGAGATGGTCAGAGTCCAACGGCATGAAATTTAACACATCCAAGTGCCGCGTTCTGCACATTGGCCACAGCAGCCCCTTGCAGTGCTACAGGCTGGGGTCAGAGTGGCTGGAGAGCGGCCAGGCAGAGAGGGACCTGGGGGTGCTGGTCGATGGTAGGCTGAACATGACCCTGCAGTGTGCCCAGGCAGCCAAGAGGGCCAATGGCATCCTGGCCTGCATCAGGAACAGTGTGGCCAGCAGGAGCAGGGAGGTCATTCTGCCCCTGTACGCTGCACTGGTTAGGCTGCACCTCGAGTACTGTGTCCAGTTCTGGGCCCCTCAGTTTAGGAAGGATGTTGACTTGCTGGAATGTGTCCAGAGAAGGGCAATGAAGTTGGTGAGGGGTTTGGAACGCAAGCCCTACAAGGAGAGGCTGAGGGAGCTGGGGTTGCTTAGCCTGGAGAAGAGGAGACTCAGGGGTGACCTTATTACTCTCTACAACTACCTGAAGGGAGGTTGTAGAGAGACGGATGTTGGTCTCTTCTCCCAGGCAGCCAGTACCAGAACAAGAGAACACAGTCTCAGGCTGCGCCAGGGGAGGTTCAGGCTAGATGTTAGGAAAAAGTTCTATACAGAAAGAGTGATTGCCCATTGGAATGGGCTGCCTGGGGAGGTGGTGGAGTCGCCATCACTGGAGGTCACAAACGCCATTCAGAAGAATGTACCATGGCACCATGTGAATTAGGACTGAATATTATGGTTGTTTGATAACCTTGTCTTCTCTCTTGTTAACTAAGTGTGCCTCTGAATGCAGACATCCTAGGAGGTAAAGTTTCATCTTTACATTTCGCCAAACAAAAATTGAACCAAAAGAAAATCAAAACAAAAAAAAGGGGGGGAATAGAGAGAATACCCCCATAGCAGAAAAAAAATTAGCTCATGGTAACCCTAGAGATGCTGTAACCCTAGAAACATCGACCCTAGAAGTGCTGTAACCCTCTCACCACAAGACACACAGCACAACTGTCATGAAATGACAACCAGCAAACCGGCTTAGCACTGACCTCAATGACTGTCACGATGACCCAAGATGTCAACAGAAAGCATCTAACTTCTAACTGAGTGTCGTGACTGCTTAACTGTTGCATGGATGTTAAGAGATTGGAATTACTAGGATGAGCAAAAACACGTTATTTTGTGTAATTTTATATTGGGCAAAGCAATGAAGCTTTTTGCTCTTGCTATTTGCCTGCAGATTTCTGCCTGTGAAGCTAGAGCCTGGCCAGATCTACCTTTACAGATTAAAGAAATCTTGCTGCCATTAAACATTTGATGATTTTTGACCATCCTAGAGAAAATAAAAATGCAACATACCCCTAAAGCAGATTGTAAAAGAGTGCTAAGGATTGCATTTGTGTCTTAATCTCTGTGTGCAATGTGTTCAGGCATTATCAAGTCTTCTCTGTCAATAAGTGAAATGTAAAGATTGGAACTATTGAGATCTAAGTTCTTCTTTACAATGTCACGAAATCCAACTTTATTGAGCATCAGACAGTCCTTATATACAGCAGCCTAGCTGACAACCCCACCTCCTGCGGTTAAACATCCTGCTTTCCCATCCTGATGAGATAATCACAAGAATTCTGTTTTACATTCTTCTTTACTTGTTATCGCCTGTAAGGGCGTAGTGACCTTGCTTTGGTATCCTGTTATCCTTTGCAGGCAGCTGCAAGCACAGCTACAAGGCCATGGTGGCCTGGCTGCATCAACACACTAGCTTACTGTGAGCAGTAAATAACAAGATGGAGTCCGGCCTACATGCTCTTGTTCAAACAGTTGTCCCATAGAACCATGTCTTTGCAAGCCATTCCTCAACAAACATCCAGCCCAAACCTCCCCCAGCACAGCCCGAGACTATGTCCTCTTGTTCTGGTGCTGGCCGCCTGGGAGAAGAGAGCAACATCCACCTGTCCACAACCTCCCCCAAGGTAGTTGTAGACAGCAATAAGGTCACCCCAGAGTCTCTTCTCCAGGCTAAGCAACCCCAGCTTCCTCAGCCTCTCCCCATAGGGCTTGTGTTCCAAACCCCTCACCAACCTCGTTGCCCCTCTCTGGACACACTCCAGCAAGTCAACATCCTTCCTGTACTGAGGAGCCCAGAACTGGACACAGGACTCAAGCTGTGGCCTAACCAGTGCAGCATACAGGGGGAGAATCACCTCCCTGCTCCTGCTGGCCACACTGTTCCTGATGCAGGCCAGGATGCCATTGGCCCTCTTGGCTGCCTGGGCAGGGAGCAGAATGAAATCCCTCTTATCTGGGTAAAAAACTGTCTGGATGGCCTGGTCCAAGGAGTTGTGGTGAATGAACTTATCTAATCTAATTGGTGGTTGGTCACTAGTGGTGTTCCCCAGTGCTCAGTACTGGGGACAACTTTGTTTAATATCTTTATAAATTATTTGGAGGAGGGGCTGGAGGCATCCCCAGTATGTTTGCAGATGACACCATATTGGATGTGAATATTGATCTATTTGAGTGTAGGGAGGCTCTACAGAGGGATTGGGCCAGGCTGGATTGATGGGGTGAGGCTGATGGGATGAGATTCAACAAGGCCAAGTGCTAGGTCCTGCACTTGGATCACAACTCCATGCAGTGCTTCAGGCTTGGGGCAGAGTGGCTGGAAAGCTGCCTGGCAAAAAAGGACCTGGGGGTGTTGACTGACAAGCTGTGAGAGTTGGGGCTGTTCAGCCTGGAGAAAAGAAGGCTCTGGGGAGACCTTAGATCAGCCCTCCAGTACCCAAAGGGGGCCTAAAAGAAAGCCAGGAAAGGACTTTTTATAAGGCCTTGTAGTGATAGGATGAGGGGCAATGGCTTTGAGGTGGAAGAGGGAAGATTTAGACTGGTTATTAGGAAAAAATTCTTTACAGTGAGGGTGGTGAGACACTGGAACAGGTTGCCCAGAGAGGTTGTGAATGCCCCTTCCCTGGAGGTATTCAAGGTCAAGTTGGATAAGGCCTTGAGCAACCTGGTGTAGTGGAAGGTGTCCCGGTCCATAGCAGGGGGTTTGGGACTAGATCATCTTTAAGGCCCCTTCCAACTGAAACCATTCTTGTATTCTATGAACTGGGATTGTTTAGTCTGGAGAAAAGGAGGCTGAGGGGAGACCTCATTACTGTCTACAACTCTCTGAAAGGAGGTTGGATTGAGGTAGGTGTTAGTATTTTGTCCTGAGGAGCAAGTGATAAAACAAGAACAAAGAGCATCAAGTTGCACCAGGGCAGGTTTAGGTTGGACTTGATGAAATTTTTCTTCCCTGAAAAGGTTGTCAAGCACTGAAAAGGCTGCCCAGGGAAGTGGCTGAGTCACCATCTGTGGAGGTATTTTTAAAAAACGTATAGACATGGTGCTGAGGGCCATGATTTAGTGATGGACTTGGCAGTGCTGGGTTAATGGTTGGACTTGAGTTTAATGGTCTTTTCCAACAAAAACATTTCTATGATTTTATACAAAAAAATTGGCATTGTTACATACATGGTGGTTTGTGACTTACTGTAAGGTTTTGTATAGAAAAAATAAGGAAATGCATCCACATAAATATAACCCATGGAAATTTGGAACATACTGCTGCCAAATAGTTACAGAGACAGAGAGGAGGTGTCCAAAATGCATCTTGTAATTTTGGGTTGTCTTGACCCAAAATGGGAGGAGAAATGGTGCTAAAAGAAAATACTTTCTTGACATGTTAGAAATCCAAAAAGTAATTAAAGATTAAAAGACATTAACTTTATGACCAGATGGTAATCAACTGGCATATTATAACTACCTTGAACTTTCTATTTTGTTTTCTGTTTAAAAAGGATTTTAAGACTGCCTTGAAACAGAGCCTGATCAGAGGATTAAAATAGTTGAACCAATAGATGTAGAAAGTTTATGGGAAAGCTGGCTCAAAGGTATGAAAGCCCAGTTTCCTTGATTTATTCAACTTTGATACTAGAAATCAAGGAATTTGTAGACAGGGAGTGCTGTAGAGGTTTTATTGGTCAAGCAGCTTCTATGCACTAAAATAATATAATAAAACTTGGTGAAATAGAGTTGTGGTGGTGAGAGAAAGTTCAGTTCTCCCACGCACACAAAGAAACCATGGCTAACTCAGTCGGAGAAGCAAAAAAATGGATAAGCTATATTTACAAGCAGGATGAGATACAGTGAATATATATACACAATATACAATATCTACAATATATACAAAAATATACAGCAAAGAACATAACACAGAAATCCTGGCCTCCTCCAGCAAGGAGGGGTCCCCCCAAAACCCCCCTTCTTACCCTTCCTTCCTTTTTTCCCAAAAAGGGTTAGAGAGAGAAAAGGTAGTTGTTAAGGAGGAAATTCTGTTAGCTCAAAGCATATGCAAGAATTAGTTTCTTATCTGGTTAGTTAAAGGTCAGCACCCGCCAGCACAGACAGAAGACAGCTGTTCAGAGAGACTGAAAACAGACTGAACTGAGGTTCAAACTGAACTAAAGCTAAAATTTAAAGTTGCATTCTACCAATCTACCAATGAAATTCATTTAGAATATCTTTGTTTTCCTTATTACACCAAAACATTCAGCCAGAGTGTCTCAGTAACTGTCCCTTTCTTAAAGGCATAGCCTAAAAAGGGCACAAGGTTGTAATAGCACTAGCCATCCTGTCTTTTTTCCTTCCTTTTTTCCTTTTCTTTTTCCTTTCTCTACATGATATCTGTCTTGCTTTTCATTTTAGAACTTGAAATCTGATTCTGGAAGACTGCTTACTTCAAGTAACTTCTCATAAATCTTTTATTGAAATTCTTGTTATATCATACTTGATCTTACCAGAAAACTTAACATATTCTTTAGGGATACTTTGATACATCTAACAGAACTGTGTGTCTGTAAAGATATGTCTAAAATAAAATATTTCTGGTAAAAGTGGTATGCTATGTATTCAAGTACTGTAAAACATCAAGAAAAAATCAGACTAACAATATCCAAATTATTTTTATTGTGATATGCCTCCCCCCAATTCTGCTATGCATCATGCTTAGAATTAATGTATTATATAATTGATAAATGATGTACAATGATATAGCATTAATTTTTTTTTTTCATCTTTGAGGTACCTCTTATTCTGGCTATGAAGCTGCAGTGTATTCAGCTGCATCATCCTATTACCAGCAGCAGCAGCAGCAGCAACAGAAACAGGCAGTGGCAGCAGCTGCTGCTGCTGCAACAGCTGCTTGGACAGGGACCACGTTTACTAAAAAGGCACCATTCCAAAATAAGCAACTGAAACCAAAGCAACCTCCAAAACCACCCCAGATCCACTACTGTGATGTTTGTAAGATCAGCTGTGCTGGACCACAGGTACCTGTATTATATAATATTCTTCTATATGCTTTAGTCATTTTTTTTTCAGCTAAAAAATTGACCCTGTTAAGAATATTTGTGAATTTTTAAAAACCTGATTCTATATTTTTCCTAAATTAATAATTAAATGAAAATGTGTGCTATTACAGAAAGAGGTCCTATGAGAAGACAAAAAACATGCATCCCTGTAGCTTGTACAGAGAAGCTTCAGCTGTGCTTTGGCCTCTAGAAGTGTTCTAAACTTTTAATTTGATTTGCTTTTGTAGCATAGCAAACTTCTTAGAAAATACTTTTCAGTCTTACCATTCTCAAAGTTTTGAAAAAAAATATTTTTCATTGTATTCCAGCTTCCTAGTTAAATTTCACAGTAGATATCAATTAATGCAGAATATTTGTGTCTGTGTTTGGCAAAACAGTTCTTGTTCTTTAGGTAAACTTGCCATTATTTCCCTCTGTATTTGTTCTATGAATTGACAGTGTTGATACAGGAACAAATGGCAACTTCTGCATTTTATTTTCAGCATGGCTTTATTTATGCAATACATTCTTTTGAATTTATATTTTAATTCTTTGGATACAATTAATAACTGTGGTGTTGCAGTTTGAGGAAAATTAAAATTCAGGAATAATTCAATGTGATGAAGGAAACTAAACTGCAACTGAGACAGTTTTCTGATCTTATTGAGCTTTCAATAGTAATAGCTGTTGACCAGTACTTAAGTGAGAAGGTAGAAGAGAAAAGACCATATTGTATTACCTAAAAGTTGGAATCCTGGTGGTGAAGAAAATTTCTTGGTCTTAGAAGTGACCTGCCTTATTATAGCATGTCATATGGAAGAAATGTTGTGTAGGAAGTATTTCTCATACAAAGCACATTTTATGCTATGTTCTATATTACATGTATTCATTTGAATGATGAATGAGCAGTCCAAAGACAGCTTACTGTGTGTATACTTGTGGTGGTGAGAGAAAGTTCAGTTCTCCCCCCCCCCAAAGAAACCACGGCTAACTCAGTTGGAAAAGAAAAAAAATGGATACTCTATATTTACAAGCAGGATGGAATGCAGATGAATATATACACAATATACAGTATTTACAATATATACAGAAATATACAGCAAAGACAGAAAACCTTCCCTCCTCCAGCGAGGAGGGTCCCCCCAACTATACCCCCTTCTCTCCCTTCCTCCCTTTTTTCCCCAAGAAGGGTTAGAGAGAGAAAAGTAGTTATTAAGGAGGAAATTCTGTTAGTTAAAAGCGTATGCTAGAATTAGTGTCTTATCTGGTTAGTTGACAGGTCAGCACCTGCCAGCACAGACAGAAGGCAGCTGTTCAGAGGGACTGAAAACAACAGACCGAACTGACTGAGATTCAAACCAAACTAAAGCTAAAATTTAAAATTGCATTCTACCAATCTACCAATGAAATTCATTTAGAATTATCTTTGTTTTCATTCTTACACCAAAACATTCAGCCAGAGTGTTCCAGTAACTGTCCCTTTCTTAAAGGCATTGCCTAAAATGGTCACAATACTGTTTATTTAAACAGACTTATAAAGAACACTTAGAAGGCCAGAAGCACAAAAAGAAAGAAGCCACATTAAAAGCTTCCCAGAACACCAATAACAGTAGCACTTCTGCTCGTGGAACTCAGAATCAGTTGCGCTGTGAGCTTTGTGATGTGTCTTGTACAGGAGCAGATGCTTACGCTGCCCATATCCGTGGAGCCAAGCATCAGAAAGTAAGAACTTTTTCTTGTCCTTATTGTACAAGTCAGTTATATAATTTCTTTTATATGGAGAAGTAATATAATTTGAATGATTTTATTTTAAAGATGTTTAGTTCTGGTTTTTGTTTCAAAGCTATTGTTAAGCTCACTATCAGAAAGGCCTTTTTGGGAGAAAGGAGGGAAGAAATATTGCCATGGCATTGATAAGAAGAAGGGAAAGTATGTAAATCATAGGAAGAAGGTGTAGAGTAAGATAGGGAAAAGTGTCATTGAGGATATGCAATAGTATGCTTTTGCCCCCTCTTTTCAAGACTTTTCTCAACATTCTTTGTCTAGTGCTGTGAAGTACACTTTGAAACACTGTAAGCTGAGTCGGTGCCAAGGGACAGAACTATTATGCATCACTTTTTGGTATTTCTTCCAGATAAAATTGGCATGTGTGAGCAAGGAACAATGTCCTGTAGTAGACTTCATAATGAATATGTTTGGATGAGTTTTGGTAAACATGCTTTCACAGTATCACAGTATAACTAAGGTTGGGGATTGGCAAGAGGGGATTGGACATGGCACTTGAAGCCATGGCTTAGTTAGTCATGAGGTGTTGGGTGACAGGTTGGACTTGATCTCTGAGGTCTTTTCCAACCTTATTTGATTCTATGATTCTATAATTTAGGGAGGCTTTCCTAGCCTTCCTTCATTAATGAAACTGAACTATTTTTGGGTTGTGCCCAGTAACTCCATAAGTATATGGAGTATGGTATATACTATCTTTTATATATTTGGATGTTGGTCTCTCTTCCTCATAGGTAGTTGCTAACTAATGCTAATTAAATTATCATTGGTGTAAAAAAGAAATCTCAAAAGGCTCTATTTCTTTGGTATGCTGAAGAATCTTGTGAATTCTACTGGAAAAAATAATTGTAAAGAGTTGCTCCAACTTAATTTTATAGTATTATGTGGACAAGATGCTTAAAAATAAAGAACAAAAAAATAGTAAGTGTATGTATACAGTTGTATGTGTATCATGATTGCATACACATATTTTCATTAAAGGCATCTAGCATATTTATCTTCTTTACTGCTACTTTCAAACCCAGTCATTAGATTTCATTTTGCATGTTTTGTTCTTATGAACTACATGCACTGCTTTTTCAGATGATGGTCAGTTGTCACCAAAACCAAGTATTCTATCTCAAGTGTGTTGTGAAAAGGCTTCTACTTATTATTTCTGAGAATAAACATTTACCTATTCACTTTCTATGAAATACTGAAGAGTTCTGAAATATGCCTCATGCATCCTCCTTAACTGTCTCTGCAGATGTATTTACAAACAAACAAAAAACCACCAACCAAAACCCCTGTATTGGCTTTGGCTGAGCTGGAGTTAATTCTCACAGCATCTTTGTAGTGCTGTGTTTTGTAGCAGTAGTTGATAACACAGCAGTGTTTTGGCTACTGTTGAATAAGTATCCAGGCTGTGTCCTTCCAACATTTCCCTGCCCGAAGAGTATGTTGAGGGGTGGGCAAGATCTTGGGAAGCGATATGGCTGAGCCAGCTGACCCAGACTGGTCAAAGAGGTATTCCATGCCATATGACGTCAGCTCAGATATAAGAATGACGTGGGGGGGGATTCGTCCATGGCACCTATCCTCCCCAAGTAACCACCAAGCTTAGAGAGCCCTGCTTTCCGAGTCCGACCATCATCCTGCTGATGGGAAGTAGAGACTAACATCACTCTCTCCGCTTTTGCTTCCATGCAGTCTATTGCTTTTTTCCTTATTATTGTTATTAAAATTGCTTCTATCTTATTACTGGCTTTTGTTATATTTTTTGCCCTTCTCCACCTGTCCATTTAAGAGGGGGAGTGATAGAGTGGCTTTGGTGGGCTTCTGGCCTCCAGGCCAGGGCAAAACCACTGCAACCCCCCAAAAAACCCACAAAACCCCAAACCTTTTTCTAGGGTATTTTTTCAGTTTTTTTAGGTATCCTGTGAAGTCTTTTGATATTTATATTCTTAAAGTATAGTGATCAAAAAAGGGTGTCCTTGAATCTTAGTTAACTGTTTTTTACAAATATTATTTGGAGCCAAAATAATTCAATGTACTACAATTTTGGGGGACAAAATAAAAAGCAAACAGGCAACAAAACAGTCACATTGATACTGTTTGAGCAAAATGTTTCCTTGAGTTTTACTGATTTATGAGTTTATTTGTTTTCTGTTTTCTTCTACACAACTATTGGGGTAAATGTCTGAATTTCTAATAGAAATAAGCAATCTGAGATTATTATTTCCTTGTTACAGCTTTTACATGTTATTTCTTTTCTCCCAAGATCATGTTTTGTAAAGAAGCAATTTTGTGTGTGAGTGATATTGATGTTTAGAAGTTTAAACAAGTTAATTTTTTTAATATATAGTTATTCCAGGGAGATCATAGTATTAATTTCTCTTTATTCTTATAGGTAGTGAAGTTGCACACAAAACTTGGCAAACCCATTCCTTCAACTGAACCAAATGTGGGTATACAAGCTACTTCCTCAACATCTGCATCTGTTTCCAAACCAACTGCCTCTGTGTCAAATATAGCAACTACCAGCAGTACTGTGAACTCCTCTGTTGTATCCTCTGCCGTGAAAGTTCTTACTCCTGCAGCACATGCACCACTTAACATGGCATCCAGCAACAAAACATCTTCAACCACTCCTCATATAGCTGTAAAGAAAATATCTACACCGAAAATAAACTTTGTTGGCAAGTACAGAAATCAGTCTTTATTTTTAAACCTATCCTAGTCTTTTTTTTTTTTTTTTTAAGATCTTAGTGCAACAAATATATTTAGTTAACTTTGGAACTCTGTGGTTAAGAGAATTAGTGATGGGTGAAAATAAGAATGTGTATGAGTGTAGCTTCACAATTTATGGGGTTTTCTGCCCTTTTGTCTACACCTGATATCTCCCAACTTCATAAGAAGCCTCTTCTATCTTTTTCTTTTCTTATGTAGTAGCTGTTGGAGTACTGCAATTTATAGTCCAATTGGTCCTAATTTCATTTTACATCTTGGACTGTTAAGGCAACCTGTAGTAGGTTGGCAGTTGATAACTGAGCAACCTGAAATGTCCTTGTAATACTGGAAATATAAGAGTAGAAAGTTTTGAAATAAGCATGACAGACATTTAGAGATAGGAAGCAGTTGCTCAACAATAAGCTATCCTGCTCTGGAATTAAAGACCTATACAGTTGCAACACTGGGAGTATACTTCATTTGTTAGTGCAGACATTATAAGGTTTGAAGGTATTTTTTGGATCTATATACAAAAACCCCAATCTGATGACAAAAAAAAAAAAGGAGGTGATTAAAATATATTTGCTGAGTTGTTCCCATTCAGTTCTGTCTCTTGAAAAAGCATGACAATGAATGATGAAAATTGCAACTATATAAAAGGAAAGGATTTTTTTTCTAAAAGAAGTGCTTAAATTTTTGTTAAACTTCATGTAATCATTCTCATTTTATGGAAGTTCATGATTTAACTTTTTTGATTTTCAGGTGGTAATAAGCTTCAAACAACAGGAAGTAAACTGGAAGAAATGAAATCTGCTGAAAGTTTTAAAACAGCCGCTGCTACAGTACAAACACAGGAAGTAAAACTAGACACAGCAGCTGAACCAGTGACTCCTACAGCTCTTGCTGCCTTGCAAAGTGATGTCCAGCCAGTGGGCCATGACTATGTGGAGGAGGTATTGATATGGAAATGTAGATTATTTTTTAATTATTCCAGTGAAAATGTATTCAACTTGAAAATAATCAAAGAATGGTTGAGGTTGGAAGGGACTTCTGGAGGTCATCTAGACCAACTCATCTGGTCAAGCAGCCAGTTCTTCAGGGCCATGTTCAGACAGCTTTTGAATATCTCCTAGGAGGGAGATTACTTAAGTTCCCTGGGCTACCTGTACTAGTACTCAGTCACCCTCACAGTAAAAAAAAGCGTTTCCCAATGTTTAGAGGGACCACCTGTGTGTTGGTTTGTGCTTGTTGCCTCTGGTCCTGTCATGATAACACTGAAAAGAGCCTGTTTCTGTCCTCTTTGCACCCTCTCTACAAGTATTAATTAATAAGATCCCCCCCAAGCCTTCTCATCTCCAGTCATCATCTTTGTGTTTTTTCGTTGGATTTTCTCCGGTATGTCCATGTCTCTCTTGCACTGGGGAGCCCAGAACTGGACAAAAGACTCCAGGTGTGGTCTCACCAGTGCTGGGTTAGAAAGGAAGGATAGGTTCCCTTAGCCTGTTGGCAATACTTTGTCTAATGCAGCCCAGGATGCCATTTGCTGCCTTTGCTGCTGTCAAGGGTTAGGGCTGGGACAGCCACTAAACAAGTGATGGATGCTCTCTATTAATCTCTCCTCCTTCCTAAAGGGGAAAAGAAAGGGAATAAGGGAGAGAGAATTATGCATTGGAAAACAAAGCTAAAAGTACATAAATAACAATTAAATGAAATATATACAAATTCAATTTCTAACCCAACACCCCCCCCCCCCCCACTGGCAATTATGTCACTATCACCACTGATGCTGTGGCAAGCACTGGGGAAGTCTCAGACTGGACTCAGTGGCAGATGGGAACTGGATTCAGGAACACACAGATCAGGATTAAAGACAGAATGGACAAAGTCCTCCTTGGATGCTGGCCATTGAAGAGAGCTTGGCCCTCGTAATCCCTCAGTTTTATGCTGAATATGACATATATTGAATGGAATCCCTTGTTGGTCAGTTTTGGGTCACCTGTCCTATCTGCTCTTCCCCAATGATGCGGCCTTTTACTTTCTGCACCCCCAACTTAGTACACAAGATTGAGCAGTGAACTAGTGACCTTGGCCTGCACACCAGTCCTTGGCACTGACTAGAAAGATCAGGGTTATCACTGCTAGAAGCAGCCACTGTCTGTGCAAATGTTAACTGCAGAAAGTGCAGTTACGGGGACTGAGCTGAAAAGTAAAATCACTGAACAGAACTAGTTCTGTTCTAACTCAAACCAGGACATTCCATTCCTTATTCCATACCATTTACATCATATTTATCACTAGTTTATGATTTCTTTCTACAGAAAAGTTCAGTTCATGACTGTAAATTTCTATTATAGCAGGTTCTCAGGGCAGGACGTGTTAAAGAATTTTTCTGAAGCAGGAAATACCCACACAGTCTTCCCTGACAGATTCCTTGCATATACCACGGGGACTTTATCCTCTTCTACTGTATGTAAAGGGTCTGACTTGAGTAGAACCAGCTCGATCCTCTGGTGTGAACTAACCAGGTGGCTTGTGATAAATGCTTGTCCCAATTTTAGAATGTTCTACCTCCCATTGCTTTCAGAGAGGTTTTTAATACTTAATTGTACCATTCATTTTTTTCAGAGGCTGGTTCATGATTGGGGGATGTGATATATTCACTTGATACTATGTTCTTTGGCCCAATTGTCTACAAGATTTTTTTTTTAAATGAGTCCAATTATCTGACTCAGTTCTCTCTGGAGTACCACATTGCCACAAGATTTGCTTTTCAAGGCCCAGGATGGTGTTTTGGACAGTGGCATCAAATCACAGGATATGTTTCCAGCCATCCAGTGGTTGCTTCCACCATTGTGAGCACATAGTGCTTACTCCGGCAGGTTTGAAGGAAGTGTGATATAATCAATCTGCCAAGCCTCCTCATACCTATATTTTAACCATCATCCTCCATACCACAAAGGTTTTAACCATTTAGCTGCTTGATTTTTGGTGCACATTTCACAGTTGTGGATAACCCGTGCAATAGTGTCCATAGTCAAATCTACCCCTTGGTCATGAGACCATTTGTATGTTGTATCTGATGTCTTGAAGTGTCATGGGCTCACCGAAGTAAAAATAGTTCACCTTTATGTTTCCAGTCTGTCCATTTGGAACACTTTAGCAGCCTGATCCACTTGCTGATCATTTTGATGTTCCTCAGTGGCCTGACTTTTAGGTATGTGGGCATCTACACAATGTACTTTTACAATTAGCTTCTTTATCCAAGAGGCAATATCTTGCCACAATGCAGCAGCCCAAATAAGTCTACCTCTGTGTTGCCAGTTATTCTGCTTCCACTGTTTAAACCACCCCCACAAGGCATTTGCTGCCATCTATGAGGCCACTTTCCTTGTTCGGCAATGTCTAAAGCCAGCTGGATGGCTTTTACCTCTGCAAACTGACTTGATTCACCTCTGTCAGCTGCCTCTGTGACTCATCCTGTGGGACTCCACACAACATGTTTCCATTTCCAATGCTTTCCTACAAGATGGCTCCAATTGTCACTTCACAGAGAGGTTTTACAGTCTAACTGTAACCAGGAACACACATTGTCCAGAAACCTACAATACCAGTGTCTTGTTTTAGTTACAGTCCTGCAAGCACAGCACTGTTTTGGCATACTGGTAGCTGGCTCTGCACTTATGCTGAGCATGGCCTACCACCATGTCAGGCTCTAGGCCTGCACTGCCAGATTGCTCACACCGCTCGTAACTGGCATTCCCACACTGTGCACCAGTGTCTACTAAAGCTTTATACTTTTGTGGTTGTAATGTGCCAGGACATTGAATCTACACAGTTCAATAAACTCTGTTGTCCCTCTCCTCTGTCCAGCTGGTGGCAGGGCCACTTTAATTCTGAGTGTAGTACTTGCTATTGACAACTGAGTTTGTGTGGTTTACCAGGTTTACATGGTTTATGTGGTTTGCAGGGATTACACAGTTCACAGGATTTATGTGGTTCACAGGCTTTGTGTGGACTTCAGACATTACATTTTCATTCCCCCTACTCACATTTGGATCTGAGGCCCATGTATTTTGACCAGAGAACTGCTCACAGTAGACTGGAGAAGTACTCCTCCTCCTGGAAGAATGCTCTTTTCTCTTCATTTTACCTTGTAACCAGCTTACTCACACCTGTAGAGAAGAGGTAGGTTTTCCATCCCATCTAATCATGTTCTCTCCGTACTCATGCAGGAGAGACTGCAGGGTATGTTGTGGCATGTACTGTTCCTGTTCAGTTGGTCTCATAGAATCATAGAACGGTCTGGGTTGGAAGGGACCTCCAAAGGTCATCTAGTCCAACCCCCTCTGCAGTAAGCAGGGGCATCCTCAACTAGATCAGGTTGCCCAGAGCCCTGTCGGGCTTCACTTTGAATGTCTCCAGGGATGGGGCCCCAACCACCTCCCTGGGCAACCTGTTCCAGTGTTCCACCACCCTCATGGTAAAGAATCTGTTCCTAATATCCAGTCTAAATCTGGTCTTCTCTACTTTGATGCCATTGCCCCTCATCCTCTCACTACAGGCCTTTGTAAACAGTCTTTCTCCATCCTTATTGTAGGCCCCCTTCAGGTCCTGGAAGGCCGCTATTAGGTCTCCCCAGAGCCTTCTCTTTTTCAGGCTGAACATCCCCAGATCCCTCAGCCTGTCATCATATTAGAGGTGCTCAACCCCCCTGATCATTTTCGTGGCCCTCCTCTGGACCTGCTCCATTAGCTCCGTGTCCTTCCTATATTGAGGGCTCCAGACCTGGACACAGTATTCCGGGTGAGGTCTCACCAGAGCAAAGTGGCAGAATCACTTCGCTCAATCTGCTGGCCACACATCTTTTGATGCAGCCCAGAATGTGATTGGCCTTCAGGGCTGCAAGCACATATTGACTGCTCATGTCCAGCTTCTTGTCCATCAGCACCCCCATGTCCTTTTCCACAGGGCTGCTTCTATTACCTCATTCCCTAGTCTGTATTGGTAGTGAGGATTGTTCCGGTCCAGGTGCAGAATCCTGCACTTGCTCTTCTTGAAACTCATGAGGTTCACCTGGGCCCACCTCTCCAGTTTGTCTAGGTCCCTCTGAATGACATCCCATCCGTCTGGCATATTGGCAGCACCACTCAGCTTGGTGTCATCTGCAAACTTGCTGATGGTGCACTTGATCCCACTGTCTATATAATTGATAAAAATAGTGAACAGTACAGGTCCCAGTATGGACCCCTGAGGGACACCACTTGTCACTGTTCTCCATCTGGACTTCAAGCCATTGAGCACTACCCTCTGGATGCAACCATCCAGTCAATTCCTTATCCACTGAACAGTCCACCCATCAAAATCATATCTCTCCAGCTTGGTGAGTAAGATGTTGTGGGGGGACCAAGTCAAAGACTTTGCAGAAGTCCAGATAGATCACATACATAGGTTGTCCCTTATCCACTGATATAATCACTTTATCATAGAAAGCCACTAGGTTGGTCAGGCAGGATTTGCCCCTAATAAAGCCATGCTGGCTGTCTTGAATCATCTCCCTGTCCTCCATGTGCCTCAGCATGTCATCTAGGAGGATCTGTTCCATGATCTTCCCAGGTATGAAGGTGAGGCTGACATGTTGGTAGTTCCCAGGGTCCTCATTTCTACCCTTTTTAAAAAGGAGTGTAATGTTTCCTTTCTTCCAGTCACCCAGGGACATCACCTGACTGCCATGACTTTTCAAATATAATGGAGAGTGGTTTGGCAACTAGATCAGCCAATTCCCTCAGGGCTCTGGGATGTATTTCATCAGGTCCCATGGATTTGTATATATTCAGGCTGCTCAGATGGTCATGCACCTTATATTCACTTAATGTGGGAGGGACTTTGTCTCCCTGGTCTCCATCTTCTGGGCCATCAACATGAGAGCCATGAGGAGAGGGGTTGCAAGTGAAGACTGAGGCAAAAAAATTGTTGAGAATCTCGGCCTTTTCCTCATCCGTTGTTACTAGTTCACCACTGTTGCTCACCAAGGGGGTACGCTTTCTTTAACCTTCCTTTTCTGGTTAACGTACCTGTAGAAGCCTTTCTTGTTTTTCTTTCCTGCCTGACAAACCTGGTTGCCTTCTATGAACAGGTGACAACATTAATAGATGAGGGGCGAACAACTGATGTCGTTTACCTGGACCTGAGCAAAGCCTTCGACACTGTCCCACACCACATCCTGGTCTCCAAACTGGTGACACATGGGTTTGATAGGTGGACCACTAGATGGATAAAGAACTGGCTTGATGGCCACACCCAAAGAGTGGCTGTCAATGGGTCCATGTCCCAGTGGAAGCCAGTGACAAGTGGAGTCCTTCAGGGATCAGTCCTGGGACCAGTCTTGTTCAACATCTTTGTCGGTGACATGGACAGTGGCATTGAGTGCACCCTCAGCAAGTTTGCTGATGGCACCAAGCTGTGTGGTGCAGCAGACACACTGGAGGGAGGGAATGCCATCCAGAGGGACCTTGACAGGCTGGAGAGGTGGGCACAAGCCAACCTCATGAGGTCCAACAAGACCAAGTGCAGGGTCCTGCATCTGGGTTGAGGCAATCCCAGGCACAAATACAGGCTGGGCAGTGACTGGCTGGAAAGCAGCCCAGAGGAGAGAGACTTGGGGGGGCTGGTGGACGAGAAGCTCAACATGAGCTCTCAGTGGGCATTTGCAGCCCAGAAAGCCAATCAGATCCTGGGCTGCATCAAGAGAAGTGTGGCCAGCAGGTCAAGGGAGGTGATTCTCCCCCTCTACTCAGCTCTGCTGAGACCCCACCTGGAGTACTGCATCCAGTTCTGGAGCCCCTATTACAAGGGGGGTATGGACATGCTGGAACGTGTCCAGAGAAGGGCCACGAGGATGATCAGAGGGCAGGAGCACCTCTCCTATGAGGACAGACTGAAGGAGTTGGGGCTGTTCAGTCTGGAGAAGAGAAGGCTCTGAGGTGACCTTATTGTGGCCTTCCAGTATCTGAAGGAGGCCTACAAGAAGGCTGGGGAGGGACTTCTGAAGATATCAGGTAGTGATAGGACTAGGGGGAATGGAATGAAGCTGGAGGTGGGGAGATTCATGCTGGACGTGAGGAGGAAGTTCTTCACCATGAGAGTGGTGAAGCCCTGGAATGGGTTGTTCAGGGAGGTGGTTGGGGTGCCGTCCCTGGAGGTGTTTAAGACCAGGCTGGATGAGGCTCTGGCCAGCCTGATCTAGTGTGGGGTGTCCCTGCCCATGGCAGGGGGCTTGGAACTAGGTGATCCTTGTGGTCCCCTCCAACCCTGACTGACACTATGAACTTTACATCTCTTGATGTGTTCAGTTCCAGATGGGTCTTGGCCTTCCTGACTTCATCCCTATACAACCAGGCAATGTCCCTATACTCTGTCCCTTCTTCCATTTCCTGTGTAGTCCTAACTTGTCCTTTAGTTTGACCAGCAGGTCACAGGTCAGCCATGGTGGTCTCTTGCCTTCCTTGCCTGATTTCTTACGTGTGGGGATTGAGATCTCTTGTGCTCTATAGGAAGCATCCTTAAAGATCTGCCAGTTTTGTTCTGCTCCCTTGTCCCTGAGGGCTGTTTCCCACAGGGTCCTATTTACTAACTCCTTGAAGAGCTGGAAGTTTGTTTTCCTAAAATTTGGAGTCCTAACTATGCTTCTCATGGGCTTCATACTCCTTAGGACAGTGAACTGCACTAGCACATGGTTGCTGCAGCTCAGGCTGCCTTCGACTTTGATATCCCAAATGACTTCACTAGCATTTGTGACCAACAGGTCTAATAATGCATCCCCTCGTGTAGGGCTGTTAATGTCTTGTCTTAAGAAGTTGTCATCTAGGCACTCTAGGAGCCTCCTGGATTGCCTACAGCTAGCTGTGCTACTTTTCCAATAGATGTTGGGGATGGTTAAAATCCCCTAGAAAGATGAGAACTTGTGATTGCAATGTCTCCTCAAGCTGGAGTAAGAAGGCTTCATCAATAGGCTCCGCTTAATCAGACAGCCTCTAGACAACTCCTACCACAAGGCTCCCTTTGTTGTCCTGATCCCAAATCTCTACCCATAAGCTGTTGACCTGCTTGTGGCAATTCTTTAGTGACAACTCTTCACACTCTATCCACTTCTTCACATAGAGAGCAACACCACCATCCCTTCTTCCTGTCTTGTCCCTTCTGAACAGCTTGTAGCTATTGATAGCCACACTTCAGTCATAAGATTCATCCCACCAAGTTTCTGTAATTGCCACTATGTTGTAGCTTCCCTGTATCAGGGTAGCTTTCAGCTCCTTCTGTTTGTTGCCCATGCTGTGTGCACATTGGTGTAGAGGCACTTCAGTTGGGCTGCTGGCCATGCCACCTTCTTAGAGAGGTTCCCCCAAGGAGCTCCCATGGGAGCTACCTGTTGTTTTTAATTATTCCCCCAATACAGGGGCCATTGAGTGAAGGCAGGTATAAACCCCATTGCTGTATAGCAATGAGATTACAGAAATGCAGAGAGCAGAGAATCACAGTAGTTCTCCCTAGAAGTCCTTTATTGCTGTGTTGTAGAATCCCCAGCATTACAGAGTCTGAGTCACACTTACAGCAGAAGTCCTGGAAGCCCTTAACAGACGAAGCAGCTAGCAGAAGTCCAGAGCATGTCCCTCACAGTATCCCTACACTGAAGCCCTTGCCAGAAGAAGTAGCAAACTAACAGAAGCAGAAGTCCCTAGCAGCCCTAACTGAAGATCCCTAACCTAAGTCCCTAACTGAAGCAGCAGTAGTGAAAAAGCAACTATTGCTCAGAGTTGCTGGGTTTTATACTCTTTGTTCTCAATCCTCTAACCAGTAAAACCCAACCACATATATAAGCTAAAATCTTTTCCCAATAAGAGGTGCCAACATGTCCAGGAGGTGGCTTCTGCAGCGTGTTCCAATCAAAGGGTGCCAATGTGAGGATGTTGTTCTTGGCACACATGGAATGTTATTGTTTTGCTCTATGCAGCTAAGGAATGGGTCAGCTAAGGAATCATGCACACGTCTAGCAGCTGCCCTCTGAACAGTGGCTGCAACAGCTACCCTCCTGTCTCCTATTACCTCAGAGGCCCCTGACGCAGCTCTGTAAGACCTTGCCTTTGCTACAGTGTTCGCAGCATGTTTCAGGGCAGCAGGTTCAAGGCCCTTACTATCACACCATCCTTCCAACCCTGGTGTGCATTCCTGCCACTTGTCACAGACAATTTTGATATTATTGTCACTGTGTCCCACTTCAAGTGACATGGTAGACTGAAGGCTGCCCTTAGGCTCATCTCTAGTGTGCCTGGTTTTAACCCCTTCCACCTTCAAGCCTAGTTTAAAGCCCTTTCAATGAGTCCTGCCAACTCAGATGTCAGGATCTTCCCCCCCCCCCCCGAGACAGATGTATTCCATCTTTATATGGCAGATCAGGTGCCATATAAAGTTCCCCAAAATAAGAAAAAAAGAAAAAGGCAAAATTCTCTTGGTGGCACCAACCTCTGAGCCACTTATTAATCATGCATGATTTCCTGTTCCTTTCAGTATTTCTTCCTGCCACTGTAGGTATTGATGAAGAAGAGGGTCTTCTAACCGCTTCAACACAGGTCCATTCAGGAGAAGAATAGAATCAGTTCTCCTTTCTGTCTAGTTTTTCAATCATTTTTTTTCAACTGATTTATTTGTTTTCTTAGCCATTTTCTCCAGGGCTGATACACAGGCCTGGAGGAAACTACAGACACTGTCTCCATACTGTTGTACTCTGTTAGCCACTTCAGTCATAGTTCATGTCTCACCATCTGTTCCCCAGATCATTGCTGACAGTATATGGGAATATACTGATGGTGCACTCTGCACAAACTTCCCCAACATGGCATTTGTGGTGGGTTGAAATTACCCCCCCCAAATAAAATTGCCAGACCACCTCAGTTTGGGATGGAAGCAATCTAGAAATATGAAATGCAATGAATATGTACAAAATATACAATATTTACATATATTTACAATTTATAAACAGCACAATGACTCCCCCTGGACAAAACCGGGGGGGGGGGGGGTGGTTACCAATAGCTTCCCCCTTTCTGCCTCCTTCCCCCCTGTGAAAGGGAAAAGAGAAAAGACCAGAGTAGTTTGCTTGTTAGTTAGCCACAACAAGAACGCAGCCAAGGTCAACAACAGTCAAGCAAAAGCCATCAGCTAGAGTGAAGAGCCAAAAAAGAGATGGAATATTTTATACAACTAACTTTATGTTAGTTATCAGACTAATGGGATTATTTAGACCTTATAATTATTTTCCCTTTACATCCAATGGTAATTTATTTACATTCTACCACTTTCCACTCAAGATCTGTGGAAAATTTCCTAGGCATCAGCCTAAACCTGCCACAGTGTTGCATCAGGGTTTACTCTTCACCTGTCACCATAAATCACTTGTCACACAGCTAATTCTCTCAGGTACTGTATACCTTTGTTCATAGTGGTCCATTTGCTTGTGTGGCATTCACTGTCATCCCTGAAGGAATACCTGGTCTTTACAGCTGATAAGATTCCACCTCCAGAGGCTGGGAATGCTGTTCTTTCTCACAAGTGCTTTGTCAATGCCTTCATGTCTGACCAGGGATTTCAGCTGCCTGGCTTCTTTACCATTCAGGTGGATGGAACCAGCTCCATTATCCCAGCATGGAAGCAGCCAGGCAGTTGTCACAACCCAGTATCCCAAGCCAACCCTGGGCAGCAGAGGAGGTCGTGCTAAGATTCAAAAATTCCCATCACGCTCTCTATTCAGGCCAGGTATGTCATGCATTGTTTTGAGACAATAGTCATTACACTCTCACTCTTCACCCCCTGGCTCAAACATTGTGTGCTGTTTCTTCTATCTTTTTGTCTTCAGGGTGGTGATATGAACACAGTGTACAGGAAGAGAGCGAGAAAATGAAATAAAGCAATTGGTATTCAGTGAATAAAAGTAATACTGTTTACATAAACCATATTCCCCACCCCATGAGTCTCAAAGATTTTCCAATGCAATGCATGATGCTGGGGCCAGTCTGTTGAACCAGTCCTTTTGGTTTTCATGGTTCAGGAACAATTCTATGGTCTAGTTGGAGATTTCTTTCAGCTCGGCCTCATGAATAGAGGCGGCGGAGCAATGTAACATTCCTGTAACAGTAACATCTTGTCTCTGTCCAGAGAGGGCAAGAGACTCAGTTCATTTGAATATTCCTGTGTTATGAAATTAGAGGCACAAACGAGGCCAAAATATCAACAGCTAGACTATTTATTACACAAATAAAGTGGATGGATCAGAAAGGGAGGGAGAGAAAATAGAGAGGGAGAGAGAGAGGAGAGAGAGAGAAGAGGAAAGGAATTATTTTACCACACCCCTCACCCCCCAAGACAGTTTGAGTCTGTAGAGGAAGGGTGCTGCAGTTTTGGATGTAGAAGAGATGTGGTCCTCTGGGCAGCCTCTTCAGCTCCATGAGTTGCAGCAGGCAGAACTTAGGACATGGGGAGAGGATTTGGTCTGCTTCTTCCAGTCTCCATGGTGATGTCTCTGTCATTTTTCCTCTCTTGGCATTCTCTCCATTTTTCTTCAGAGCAGCATTGCCCTGGGCATTTCCTTCTCTCATGATTTCCTTCTCAGTGGCATTGTCCTCCTGTGTTATTCTTCATCTGTGTTTTCCTTCTACTGAGCCAGTAGTTGCTCAAGTCTTTTATACAGGTTTTAGGACGATTTGCCTCTACCCATTTCCAGGACAGCTGCAGTCCAGTGAGCAATCCTTTGTTGGGGCACATCTCAGTTCATGATACAATCACAAGGTGATTTGCATCCAGGAATGGTCCTGATGGGTGGAGATGATCTTGTATGCATATTACCAAAGGTATAGATGGCTGTGGCCTTGGTTCCATTGTCTGGGCCAGCAGCAAAGGTGATTTTATCTTTGTTGAGTCACATCACTAACATGATGTTGAGTCACATCACTAACAGAACTAATTCCATGAGGAATTAGTTCGGGACCTGCTGAGCCACTTGGACACTCACAAGTTCATGGGACCGGATGGGATCAATCCTAGGGTGCTGAGAGAGCTGGCAGATGAACTGGCCAAGCCGCTCTCCATCATTTTCCTCCAGTCCTGGCTCACTGGAGAGGTCCCAGATGACTGGAAACTGGCCAATGTGGTCCCCATCCACAAGAAGAGTCGGATGGAGGAACCTGGAAACTCCAGGCCAGTCAGCCTGACCTCAGTGCCAGGGAAAGTGATGGAACAGATTATCCTGGAGGCAATAACTGCGCACCTGAAGGATGGCCAAGGGCTCAGGTCCAGCCAACATGGATTTAGGAGGGGCAGGTCCTGCCTCTCCAACCTGATCTCCTTCTATGATCAGGTGACCCATCTGGTGGATGTGGGGAGGCCTGTGGATGTGGTCTACCTGGACTTCAGCAAGGCCTTTGACACCGTCCCCCACAGCAGACTGCTGGCTAAGCTGTCAGCTCGTGGTTTGGACCGCAACACTCTGTGCTGGGTTAGGAACTGGCTGGAGGGCCGAGCCCAGAGAGTGGTGGTGAATGGTGCCACATCCGGCTGGTGGCCAGTCACCAGTGGTGTCCCCCAGGGATCGGTGCTGGGCCCCATCCTCTTTAACATCTTCATTGATGATCTGGATGAGGGGGTTGAGTCAGTCATCAGCAAGTTTGCAGATGACACCAAGTTGGGAACAGATGTTGGTCAGTTAGAGGGTAGAAAGGCTCTGCAGAGGGACCTTGACCGA
Source organism: Dryobates pubescens (assembly GCF_014839835.1). Taxonomy (NCBI): domain Eukaryota; kingdom Metazoa; phylum Chordata; class Aves; order Piciformes; family Picidae; genus Dryobates; species Dryobates pubescens. The sequence goes on along the minus strand of NC_071656.1, from coordinate 3,412,337 downwards.
GTGGACAGATGGGCAGAGTCCAATGGGATGGCATTCAACAAGTCCAAGTGCCGGGTGCTGCACTTTGGCCACGGCAACCCCATGCAGAGCTACAGGCTGGGGTCAGAGTGGCTGGAGAGCTCCCAAACAGAGAGGGACCTGGGGGTGCTGGTTGACAGCCGCCTAAACATGAGCCAGCAGTGTGCCCAGGTGGCCAAGAGGGCCAATGGCATCCTGGCCTGCATTAGGAATAGTGTGGCCAGCAGGAGCAGGGAGGTCATTGTGCCCCTGTACTCTGCATTGGTTAGGCCACACCTTGAGTACTGTGTCCAGTTCTGGGCCCTTCAGTTTAAGAAGGACATCGAGACACTTGAACGTGTCCAGAGAAGGGCAACAAGGCTGGTGAGAGGCCTTGAGCACAAGCCCTATGAGGAGAGGCTGAGGGAGCTGGGATTGTTTAGCCTGGAGAAGAGGAGGATCGGGGTGACCTCATTGCCCTCTACAACTACCTGAAAGGTGGTTGTAGACGGGAAGGGGTTGGTCTCTTCTCCCAGGCAACCAGCACCAGAACAAGGGGACACAGTCTCAAGCTGCGCCAGGGGAGGTTTAGACTCAAGGTGAGGAGAAAGTTCTTCACTGAGAGAGTCGTTCGTCATTGGAATGGGCTCCCCAGGGAGGTGGTGGAGTCACCATCCCTGGAGGTGTTCAAGAGGATTGGACGTGGCACTTGGTGCTATGGTCTATTCGTGAGGTCTACCGAGACTGGTTGGACTCGATGATCCTTGGGGTCTCTTCCAACCTTAGTTATACTGTGATCCTGTGATCAGGAGAGAGAAGATTTAGTCTCACACATCTTCAAAACAACCTGTTCTGCAAAGTCATTTTAGATGAACCTTCCCAGTCCAATTTACTTAACCTGTGCAATTGTCAAGTAAACCATGTCAGTTGAGGGTGTGTCTCCATGTCCTTTTCAAAAGGGGACTTTCCTCCCACCTTTCAAATATAATGCCACTGTGAAACAGGATTCCAGATTTTAAAAGTGAGTTTTGAAAAATATAAAAATATGGTAATTTTACTGCCTTCTCCCACAAAAGGGAGGGATTTGTCCAAACGGTGTAGTTAAAAGTATTGAATTCAGTAGGAAGCATCCCCATTGGACATTTCTGGCATTCCAATCTCTTTTGAGATTTGTCATAGATAAATGACAATTTTACAAAGTGACATTAAAAAATCTTAATCATCTGCTAGGCAAAGTTTGGTGTCCCATCTCTTCTGCCATCTGCAATAAGGGCAAATAGAAGGGTACTCCAAACCATCAATTAAAACAATTACATGTATACAGGAAATAACAAAACAAACCAACAACTTAATTTTTGAACAAATGATGAAGTTAAGCATAATTATCACATAGATTGTGTTTTCAAAAGGAAGAACAGAGTCTTGAACTGGTGAAGGTTGATCTCCTTTCTCTGTAAAGGGAAGAAAGAAAACTTGTTCCCTTTTCAGATTGGTCTTAAAAAGAGGGGACAATCCAATAAGTATTTATTCTGCGATCCTTGCTGTGGGCATCAGTGGCTACCCAGGCATGCATATTCAGGTGGTTTCAATGCCAAGAGAACCTGTCCCATGTTAGGGAGGTCCCCTTTGGAGTTTTCAGTGAGCCTCAGGGTGCAGCCCTCAGGTGATCCTGGATTTGAACGGCATACAATTTCAAAGAGTCAGGGAGCCTTCTTATCACTAATGTCATTCAATCTGGGCATTGGGGAGGGCTGCTGCGGAATCATTTGCTGTTCATGAATTAGCTGAAGACAAGCTGCTTTATGCACACTTTCAGTTAATTGATTTAGACAAAAAGTGGGGATGGCTACTGAGTCTCCTCTTTCCAAGGGGTTCAGCCCAATATGACACTCACTGAGTCAGGGACCAGGTTGCACGCTTAGACAGAATACAGAATTAACCAGGTTGGAAAAGACCTTTGAGATCATCAGATCATTGAGTCCAACCTATCACCCAACACCATCTAATCAACTAAACCATGGCACTAAGTGCCTCATCCAGTCTCATTTTAAACACCTCCAGTGATGGTGACTCCACCACCTCCCTGGGCAGACCATTCCAATGACCAATCACTCTTTCTGTGAAGATTTTCTTCCTAACATCAGCATAAACCTCTCCTGGCATGGCACAGCTTGAGACTGTGTCCTGTCATTCTGTCAGAGGTTGTCTGGGAGAAGAGACTGACCCCCACCTGGCTACAACCTCCCTTCAGGTAGTTGTAGAGAGCAATAAGGTCTCCCCTGAGCTTCCTCTTCTCCAGGCTAAGCAACCCCAGCTCCCTCAGCCTCTCCTCATAGGGCTTGTGCTCCAAACCCCCCACCAGCTTTGTTGCTCTTCTCTGGACACCTTCCAGCAACTCAACATCTTTCTTAAACTGAGGGGCCCAGAACTGGACACAGTACTCAAGATGTGGCCTAACCAGTGCAGTGTACAGGGGCAGAATGACTTCCCTGCTCCTGCTGGCCACACTGTTCCTGATACAGGCCAGGATGCCATTGGCCTTCTTGGCTACCTGGGCACACTGCAGGCTCATGCTCAGCCTACCATCAACCAGTACCCCCAGGTCTCTTTCTGCCTGGCTGCTCTCCAGCCACTCTGACCTCAGCTTGTAGCACTGCATGGGGTTGTTGTGACCAATATGTAGAACCCAGCACTTAGATGTGTTAAATCTCACGCCATTGGACTCTGCCCATCTCTCTAGCCTGTCAAGGTCCCTCTGCAGGGCCCTCCTACCCTCTAACAAACCAACACCTGCCCCCAGCTTGGTGTTGTCAGCAAATTTACTGATGATGGACTCAATCCCTTTGTCCAGGTGTTGTGAAGAGGTTATTAAATGTATGAATATGAAATATGAATTATGAAAATATTATTGTTATTAATTATCAAATTATTAATAACCGATGAATTACTAACTTATATACATGTTCTAGTGCACGTTTGTGAAATACATTCCATAAGTGGCTCAGTGTTATGATTAGAACTTAATTGAACTATCTACAGACTATTTATATATTTATATAATGAAGGGTGCAGTTCCACTGCTTGGCCACTAGATGGTGTCTCATCAGGACGTGGGTGGCTTCTGGCTATATACAGCAATATTATAATCTTTTTATGCATCAGTGATTACTCTGCTAGATGCGGATACTTTGAACGGAGTACTAGTGGATGGAAAGCACATGGAAGATACTCTGTAGCTGGTTTTTGTAGCAAGGTGGAGGTCCAGCAGACTACTGTCGCTGGACTGGTTCCTAGTCGAGTTGGAAGGTGGTGCTGGGTTACTGTCTCCTCTCTCTGCAGCAGTAGAGGGGGAATAATGGAACCTGGGCTTAGCTAGGAAGCAGGTTCCCTTCAGGACTTGGTCGATTCCCTCCAGACAACAGGGATTGGTCCTGGTCGGGGTCGGCCCATGGGGTTGGCCCTCAGATTTGGCTCGCACGACAGGGTGGGGTGACGGTTGCCGATAGGTGGGCTCAGAGGACACTACAGCAGACAAGCTACGGGGTAGGCCCGACTATGGCAATTCTCGGGGCTGATATAAAACAGCCTTGGAGAGAGAATGCGGCTGCGTTTAGCAACAGCTTATCGTTTACTGGGCTTAAAGGAATAGCGGGACACTCGGAGTGGTCCCGGGTTTGGTGCAGTATAGGCACAAACAGTGCTTTAGTCTTCCCTGAAGTTCACAGGGCTCAGAGCGTAACACATGGCGGCTCCTCTCCCGCTACAGCGGGGCTAGGCATATGTGGACTCGGTCTTGATCAAGTCCTTTCTCCCCGGCAACTGGGCAGATCTTACCCTCGGGGGTTGGTTCAGTCCTCCAGTGGCACGCTGGGCTCTCCCGGTCAGTGCGACTGGCTGTGACGACGCTGGGCTTCTCAGGCTCAGCGAAGGTCCTCCCTGTGGAGATGATCCTCACGATTGCTTCTCACGATGCAGAGGCTTTTAGTATGCGTGCATGTATGATAGAAGCTAACAACAGTAAGCTCAATGGCAGAGGCTATGGCTCGAGAGTTGTTCTCTTGAGCAAGTACAGAGACAAAGTGAAAGAGGAGGCAACTTGTTTACCAACTGGGGTGATACTTATAGATTCCTCGAGGCTGGGTTTGACCAGTGGGCGGTCTCATAAACAACTGGCTTCAGCCTATAGAAAGCGTGAAGCTAGAATTATGCCCATACTTGGTATTTGCACGAGCACTGCATGCGCTGGGTGCGTGCTGGCCTGGCTAATGCCTTGGCTTTTGTCTTCCTCCTGAAGGAGGGGGAACTTGTCCACATGCTGGGACAAGATTAGATATCTGGGCATAATGTGCCTTCACCACAGCAGGTCATCAATAAAGACATTGAACAAGATGGGGCCCAGCCCTCATCCTTGTGGCACAGCACTAGTCACTGGCTGCCAGCTGGATGTGGCACCATTCACCACCACTCTCTGGGCTCGGCCCTCCAGCCAATTCCTAACCCAACACAGTGTGCTCCCATCCAAGCCATGGGCTGACAGCTTGGCCAGGAGTTTGCTGTGGGGGACGGTGTCAAAGGCCTTGCTGAAGTCCACAGGCCTCCCCACATCCACCAGGCGGGTCACCTGATCATAGAAGGAGATCAGGTTGGTCAGGCAGGACCTGCCCTTCCTAAATCCATGCTGGCTGGGTCTGATCCCTTGGCCATCCTGTAAGTGCTGTGTGATTGCACTCAAGATGAAATGTTCCATAATCTTGCCTGGCATTGAGGTCAGGCTGACAGGCCTATAATTCCCTGGCTCCTCCTTCTGGTCCTTCTTGTGGATGGGCATCACGTTGGCCAGCTTCCAGTCTTCTGGGATGTCTCCAGTGAGACAGGACTGTTGAAAAATGATGGAGAGTGGCTTGGCCAGCTCATCTGCCCTCTCTCTCAGCACCCTAGGATGGAACCCCTCTGGTCCCATGGACTTGTGGGGATCCGAGTGACTGAGCAGGTCTCTAACTGCTTCCTCCTGGATTACAGGGGAACTACACTGCTCCCTGCCTCCATCTGCCAGCTCTGGAGGCCCATTGTCTGGAGGACAACCTATCCTGCTATTAAAAATTGAGGCAAAGTTGTTGTTAAGTACCTCTGCCTTTTACTCATCTTTTCTTACAATATTCTCCACAGTCAGACATACACCTGGACCCCAATACCCCTGGGCTTCATCCTCAGTCAGCTTTATCCCATCTCCCCCAGTAATAGAGACTCTACATATACTTAGTCTCAAGCTCCCAAGGGAGCCGCCTGTATTTCTCTTGTAATTTTGCCAGTTCAGTTGCATTATAGTCTATCTCCTTAGTTACGACCTCTGGCCCACCCCCATTGTTCCTGTCATCCTGGAACTCAGTTTTAATAGGTAGGCAAAACTGAGGAGTTATGTTATCTCTCTGCTTGGGCTTTGCTTCTTCCATTCCAGTCCTGGGATAATGACAAGCCACTTCCCCAGCAACTAAACCATGCTCTTTAGCCATACTATTGAATCTGCAATTGCTCTCAAGGACCCCCATTCAAACTCGGCTAGTTCTAACCACGTCTCTCCCTCATGAAAGCACTGCATAGCTGGCTCTGTAGGGCATCTGCAATCCTCTCAGCTTGCAGCCACTTTCATTACTTAGCCTCCAATTCTGTCCTGGCTCACAGTTGCTTTTCCTGAACAGCCCCCAATTCTGTTTCAGCTTGCAGATGCTTTTTCTGCTCAGCCCTCAATTCTGTTTTGTTTTGCAGCCATTTTTCCCACTCAGCTTCCAGCTTCACCTGCAAGTCCTCAACCAATTCCTGTAATACCTTTTTCTTTTCTGGCCGTGTTTGATTTACAATATGCCTGTTTTCTGTGCTGCCATCAGCACTGCCCCTAAAACTGCAAAGATCACTGCCATCAAGTTTTCTAATAAGATGGAGAAGTTAACATCAAGCTGAATCTGGGAAAACATGATCAATTGCCAGGGAACTCAGACTCAGCCAATTAAACTCCTTCCTTTTTTCAAAACCCCACAGTGGAGCTGAAAATAAAACTCTTGAACCCCCTTTGTGGGGGATGTGAGCCAAAGCTGCTGAACCCCCTCCATGGGGGTCTGTCTCGGTCTGGAGAAGAGAGACTTGTTCTTTTTTATAACATTCCTCTGTGTGAAATTAAGGCACAAATGAGGCCAAATATCAAAAGTGAGGCTATTTATTGAAGGATAAATCACTCCACCTAGCTCATATAACATCAACTGGCACAAGCCGTTATTTATGTTACAAAAGCATACACATTCATTAGGTTTCCAAAGATAAGTGTAGCTCATGCAAATTGCTTTCAGGAAAACATTAACATAGGTGTCCTCCCATTCTCCAAATGTAATAAAACCTGGCCGGGAACTCACTAGGTTGCTACAAAGCAGAACCCCACCTTCAAGGAATAGGGATACTCCCATCCCATCCCATCCCACCTTCTCAGAGGTTCTGCCTGCCTAACTTCTACTGTTGGTCTTATCAGTTGTTCTGTCTGCCTGGCCTTGCGAGTCCCTGGAGGGCAAGGAGGTTCTTACCACCTAAAGACAGGATTCTTGTGTGCTTAAACTTAACCACACACACCCACCCCCCCGCTCCGGGTTTATTGGGCCAGTATGTTTTGTCTCTGTTGCTTATTTCATGCAGTCTTTTCACCACCCCCCCCCAGGCAGCTTGTGGCCATTTGACGCTGTGCCTTTAAGGAAGGGGCACACTGGCTAAATGTTTGTAAAATATTTTGGTATTCTAAACGAATTTCACTGGCCAAGTGGAGGTGGGAGGTGAGATTGGACCCAGGGGAGCTGGGAATTTTCTCTCAGTCTTCCCTTCTTCGCTGTCCCTCTCGGCTGGATCTGCTTCTGGGATTCTGGCCAACTAAGATAAGATACTAACTCCCTGTGCCAGGCCTTTCTTCCTTTCCTGCCCTGTTAACCATCCACATCTCTTCTCTACCTCTTTTGGGGGAGAAGGGAGGTAGGGGGGTGAAGGGGGCACAGGGGGAAGCCCCCTCTGTGGGGGGTCTGGGGTCTGGTTGAGTTCATTTGCTGTATATTCCTGTATATATTTGTAATGGGTTGGGGCAGATCCCCTCCCCACCACAGGCAGAAATAACGACTCAGACAAACGGATTGCAAAAGTGATGAAAGTTTAAATAGAAAGCGGTGAATGTTACAGAAAACGCAAAGCGCAGTGACAAAGAAAGATCCCATCCCCACCTGAGGGTGCATCCAAAACCCCCAGGGCTCCCTCTTCTCCCTACCTCTGCTGGGCTAGTCTCAGCTGGCCAGGCCTGAGACTGCCCATCCCCCTGTGGCCTTGGGCCCAATCAGGCCCAAGGCCGGGAGATCTCTCCCCCAGTTACCAAGTCTCGGAGAGGGAAGGAAAAGAGGAAGTGCCAGACCCCACCGCAAAATTTCTAGTGGTGCAAGGGATTATGGTAGAAATACCTAATTTCCTGAGTCCACCCACTGGGATGGACTTCTGGACACAGGAAACACCCCTGTAGCAGAGGGCACCCAGCCCAAACTATGACAGGAGCCACCCCTTATTTCATACCATAATCCCTGCACCCAAACACATCATCAGATCAGAAAACTTCTGATGACATGTCCGGCGGAGTCCATATCTTCATCTGGGCGTCCACTCAAACAGTCTCTCATTCAGGCTCAAGCATCAGTCCATTCCAGTTGTTCTTCCTCATGTGATGGAACCTCCCAGCGACGCAGTCCTTCTCCTGCAGTGTGAATTCCTTGTGGACTCCTTGGGACATCCTGGTCACCTGGAAATACCTCACAACTTCTCAGCTAAGCCTTTACTCTCATATTCAGTGGCAAATTCTCCACCCCTGGGGCAGGCCAGTCGGAACAATCTAGCTCCACGACTGCCTTTTTCAATCCATCCAGGGTGCCGCAGCCAACCGCTTTCACGCGGACCAAAGCTACACGGATGCATGTCAGAGGCACTCCGCACCCCCCACTGGGCGCTCGCGTACCGAGGCAGGACAGCATCCGGCTGCACAACCTCCACCCCCGGAAGAGGGAGGAGCTGCGCCACAGCCCGCTGAAGAAGCAGGGAGGTGGAGCCAGGTGCTCGGCGCCATTTTCGGAACACGTCCGAAAACACCAGGGAAAGATTTACAGCTGCCGCCGCCGCCTGAACGCAGCCCGGCTCGGGCGGTGCCGCCGCCGCCGCTTGAACGCGGCCCGGCCCGGCCCCCGCCGTCTCTGTCGCCGCGATGCAGAGTCCAAGTCACCTCCAGCAGTCGCTTGCCCGCTCGCCGCAGGTGTCCGCTCCCCGCAGCGGCCGCGGGCCGACCACGCTCTGCTTGCCGCTGCCCCTCCTCCACTCCCTGCCGCTCCACAGAGAACGAGGAGAAGGCAGGTCTCGCCTTCTTAGGCTACTCGAGCATTCTTAAGCCACCCTGGGCAGAAAGTCACAGAAAGAGCCACCCCTCGCTGTTCCCAAACAACAGGAGGGACTTCCATGCCATCAGCCACGCACCAGGTATCCTTCTGCAGTCCACAGGAGTTCACACAGTCGCCCCGGCAACAAAACCTGAGCCCCAACTTTCCAAACCCAAACCGACGCCCAGAACTAAATTTAAACTCTCTATCTTTTGCAATCCGAGCTGCAGTTGGCCCCACGTTGGTGCACCAAAAATGTAATGGGTTGGGGCAGATCCCCTCCCCACCACAGGCAGAAATAACGACTCAGACAAATGGATTGCAAAAGTGATGAAAGTTTAAATAGAAAGCGGTGAATGTTACAGAAAACCCAAAGCGCAGTGACAAAGAAAGATCCCATCCCCACCTGAGGGTGCATCCAAAACCCCCAGGGCTCCCTCTTCCCCCTACCTCTGCTGGGCTAGTCTCAGCTGGCCAGGCCTGAGACTGCCCATCCCCCTGTGGCCTTGGGCCCAATCAGGCCCAAGGCCGGGAGATCTCTCCCCCAGTTACCAAGTCTCGGAGAGGGAAGGAAAAGAGGAAGTGCCAGACCCCACCGCAAAATTTCTAGTGGTGCAAGGGATTATGGTAGAAATACCTAATTTCCTGAGTCCACCCACTGGGATGGACTTCTGGACACAGGAAACACCCCTGTAGCAGAGGGCACCCAGCCCAAACTACGACAATATTGTAAAAATACCTGTATTTGTTGTGTTACATATAATCTGTTTCCTTGTAAAATATACTCTCATTTCTCCGATTGGGTTTAGCCGTGGTCTCTTTCTCAGTGGGGGAGGGAAAGCAGAGCCTTTCCTTTCAAACCACCACACAGCTGTTGTCTGAGGAGCAAAGGTGATTTTATCTTTGTTCCACACTCCATAGGGTCTTCCACCACAACCCCCCCAGGGCAGCTACTGTCTAGTGAGCACATCGTATACTCAGGGAGATCTGGTTGAGGGGTCAGGTGCACAAATAATTTTTTCATCAATACCCTTAGTTGCAGGAGGGAATACCATAAGGAACAGGTCAGCAGCCATAGTCAACAAGTGGCTTAGAGGCTGGTGCAATCAAAACAATTTTTGGTTTTTTGATCTTGGAGAACTTTCTACTGCACCAGGTCAGCTGGCAACAGATGGAGTACATCTGTCCCAGAGGAGGGGAAAGATCACAGTATAGGAGAATGGCCTGTCCCCCAAAGGTAAAAAGATTCTAGGAAGGGAATTAGCAGGTCTCATTGATAGGGCTTTAAACTAGATTCGAAGGGGGAAGGGGCTGAAACCAGTCCCCCCAGGCAGGAGTCTGGGGGGGGATAAGCTGGAGCCAGAGGTGAAACCAGCAGCCCAGCTGAAGTGCATGTACACTAATGCACGAAGTATGGGCAACAAACAAGAGGAGCTGGAAGCCTTGTTGCAGCAGGAAAGTTATGATGTAGTTGCCATCACAGAGACATGGTGGGATGACTCACATGACTGGAGCACTGCAATTGATGGCTACAGGCTCTTCAGGAGAGGCAGGCAAGGAAGAAGGGGTGGAGGGGTGGCCCTGTCCATCAGGGAGGCACTAGATGCCATTGAGCTGGATATCAGGGACGATCGGGTTGAGTCCTTGTGGGTGAAAATTAGAGGGAAGACCGGCAGGGCAGACATCCTGTTTGGAGTCTGTTATAGACCACCCAACCAGGAGGAAGATGTTGATGAAGCATTCTATAGGCAGCTTAAGGCTGTCTCAAGATCTCCTGACCTTGTCCTCATGGGCGACTTCAACCTGCCTGATATCTGCTGGGATCTCAACACAGCAGAGAGGAGACAGTCCAGGAGGTTCTTAGAGTGCATGGAGGACAGCTTCTTATCCCAGGTGCTGTGTGAGCCTACCGGGGATAAGGCTATGCTTGACCTCCTCTTCACCAATAGGGAAGGGCTGATGGGTGATGTGGTGGTCAGAGGCTGTTTAGGGGCCAGTGACCACGAGATAATTGAATTTTCAGTATTCAGTCAAACTAAGAGGGGCAGCAAGAAGACCTCCACTCTGGACTTCTGGAGGGCAGACTTCAGGTTGCTCAAGGGAATAATTCAGAGGGTTCCTTGGGATAAAGCCCTTAAAAACAAAGGGGTCCAGGTGAGCTGGACCTAATTCAAGGATGAACTCTTGAAGGTGCAGGAACAGGCTGTGCCAATGTGCCGGGAGATGAGCCGCTGGGGCAGACGGCCAGTCTGGATGAGCAATGAACTTCTAATAGAACTAAAGGAAAAAAAGAGGGTGTACCATCTTTGGCAGAAAGGTGTGGCAACCCACGGAATGTTTAAGGATGTTGCTAGGTCTTGTAGGAAGAAAATTAGGGAGGCAAAAGCACATTTGGAGCTTAGACTGGCCTCTGCTGTGAAGGACAACAAAAAATCCTTCTATAAATATATTAATAGCAAGAGGAAGGGCAAGGACAATCTCCACTCCTTGGTGGACATGGAGGGGAACGCTGTAACAAGGGATGAGGAGAAAGCAGAGGTACTTAACACCTTTTTTGCCTCAATTTTTACTAGCAGGATGGAATGTCTTCTGGACAGCTGGCCTGCAGAGATGGCAGAAGGAGCCAGGGAGCAGCACAGTTTCCCTCTGTTCCAGGAGGGGGTGATTAGAGCTTTCCTCAGCTGCTTGGATCCCCACAAGTCCATGGGACCAGATGGGATCCATCCTAGGGTACTGAGAGAGCTGGCAGATGAGCTGGCCAAGCCACTCTCCATCATTTTTCAGCAGTCCTGGCTCACTGGAGACATCCCAGAGGACTGGAAGCTGGCCAATGTGGTACCTATTCACAAGAAGGGCCGGTTGGATGAGCCAGGGAATTACAGGCCTGTCAGCCTGACCTCAGTGCCTGGCAAGATCATGGAACAGGTCATCTTGAGTGCAATCACACAGCACTTAGAGGATGGCCAAGGGATCAGGCCAAGCCAGCATGGATTTCGGAAGGGCAGGTCCTGCCTGACCAACCTGATCTCCTTCTATGATCAGGTGAGCCGCCTGGTGCATGTGGGGAGGCCTGTGGATGTAGTCTACCTGGACCTCAGCAAGGCTTTTGACACCGTCCCCCATGGCAGACTCCTGGCCAAGCTATCAGCCCATGGCTTGGATGGGAGCGCACTGCGATGGGTTAGGAACTGGCTGGAGGGCTGAGCCCAGAGAGTGGTGGTAAACGGTGCCACTTCCATCGCAGCCAGTCACTAGTGGTGTGCCCCAGGGATCAGTGCTGGGCCACATGCTCTTTAACATTGATGATCTGGATGAGGGCATTGATTCCATCATCAGTAAATTTGCTGATGACACCAAGCTGGGAGCAGGAGTTGATCTGCTGGAGGGTAGAGAGGCCTTGCAGAGGGACCGTGACAGGCTGGACAGATGGGCAGAATCCAACGGCATGAGATTTAACACATCCAAGTGCCGGGTTCTGCACATTGGCCACAGCACATTGGCCACAGCAACCCCATGCAGTGCCACAGGCTGGGGTCAGAGTGGCTGGAGAGCAGCCAGGCAGAGAGGGACCTGGGGGTGCTGGTTGACAGTAGGCTGAACATGAGCCTGCAGTGTGCCCAAGTAGCTAAGAGGGCCAATGGCATCCTGGCCTGCATCAGGAACAGTGTGGCCAGCAGGAGCAGGGAGGTCTTTCTGCCCCTGTACACTGCACTGGTTAGGCTGCACCTCGAGTACTGTGTCCAGTTCAGGTAGTTGTAGAGGGCAATGTGGTCACCCCTGATCCTTCTCTTCTCCAGGCTAAACAATCCCAGCTCCCTCAGCCTCTCCTCATAGGGCTTGTGCTCAAGGCATACCCAGCTTTTCTTTCTCCCTGGATCACAAAACTGGTTCCATCGGTGTACCAGTTATGGTCTGCCTTTTCCAGGGGTTCCTCCTTCATGTCAGGTCTGCTGGAGTAAGAAGCCTCAATTGTTTCCAAACAATCATGGATAACTGGTTCTCCATCACCTCCCTGGAGGAAAGAGGGTGGATTGACAACATTAGTAACTTTAATTTCTACATCATCCTGTTCCACTAGGATGGCTTGGTATTTGAGAAATTGTTGTGCGTAAAATCTATTTGTGGTTTATGCATAGGATCCAGCTGTTGTATAAACACTGTTTGGGTTTTCTTCGGCTCACATTCCTAAGAGCAAAGCTACTGAGGAACAGCAACACAACCATCAGGCAGATCTAGCTGCAAGAGTTTCTCAAGTAGACAAGGACTCTGATCTTGATCTCGACTGGAAACACCGAGGTGAGATATTCTTAGCTCGGTGGGCTCACGATTCGTCAGGACATCAAGGCAGAGATGCAACATACCAGTAGGCTCGTGACAGATCCATAGACATTTCCATGGATGCTATCACACAAGTCATCCATGACTGTGACATTTGTGCTGCTATTAAGCAGGCAAAGCGAATTAAGCCCTTGTGGTATGGTGACAGATGGTCCAAGTACAGGTATGGTGAAGCCTGGCAGATTGACTACATCACTCTACCACGTTCTCGTTCTGGTAAGCAATACGTGCTTACTATGGTAGAGGCAAACACCGGATGGCTGGAAACTTATGCAGTTCCACATGCAACTGCACGCAACACCATTCTCGGTCTGGAGAGACAGATCCTGTGGAGACACGGAACTCCAGAGAGGATTGAGTCAGACAACGGAACTCACTTCAAGAACAACCTTGTAAAGAGCTGGGCAAAAGAGCACGGTATTGAGTGGATTTTCCATATTCCTTACTATGCACCGGCTGCAGGGAAGATTGAACGCTACAACGGTTTGTTGAAGACCACTCTCAAAGCCATGGGAGGTGGATCTTTGAAAAACTGGGAGAAACATTTAGCACAAGCAACGTGGCTGGTGAATAGTAGAGGTTCAGTGAACCGAGCGGGACCGGCACATTCAGATCTGCTACGGAAAGTAGAAGGTGATAGAGTTCCCATTGTTAGAGAAAAGAATCTGTTAGGTAAAACTGTTTGGGTATTTTCGCCCTCAGGAGAGGCTAAAGCTGTCCGAGGGGTGGTTTCAGCAGAAGGTCCGGGTCACACTTATTGGGTAATGCAGGAGAATGGTCAAATTCAGTGTATTCCACCAAGAAATTTAACTTTAGCTGAAAGAGTTTAATTTCAGACTGTTGTACAGCTACAACGCGCCCAAAGGAAGAATCCCTGAGGAATCTACAGTGCACGAACCCTGAGAACCCTGAGAGCCCTGAGTCAACTGAGAGTCCCTGTGTTCCTGTTTGCCTTTTCTTCACTTCGTCTGCAGAGAGACAAGCTGTTTTCCATTTTCTTATTTCCTGGCTTGTTTGGACTTCTGAATCATCTACATCTGAGTATAGCTGGAACGGACTATGAACTTTACTCACGAACTGTAAATATTGTTTCTGATTGGATGGACAGTGCGAACGACCAATGAAATTGTTTAGAAGGGGTGGATTGTGGCCGTTTGACGCTGTGCCTTTAAGGAAGGGGCACACTGGCTAAATGTTTGTAAAATATTTTGGTATTCTAAACGAATTTCATTGGTAGGATTGTGGGAGGTCAGATTGGACCCGGGGTAGTTGGGAACTTTCTCTCAGTCTTCCTTCCTTCGCTGTCCCTCTCGGCTGGATCTGCTTCTGGGATTCTGGCCAACTAAGATAAGATACTAACTCCCCGTGCCAGGCCTTTCTTCCTTTCCTGCCCTGTTAACCGTCCACATCTCTTTTCTACCTCTTTTGGGGGAGAAGGGAGGTAGGGGGGTGAAGGGGGCACAGGGGGAAGCCCCCTCTGTGGGGGGTCTGGTTTCTGGTTGAGTTCATTTGCTGTATATTCCTGTATATATTGTAAAATACCTGTATTTTTTGTGTTACATAGAATCTGTTTCCTTGTAAAATATAATCTCATTTCTCCGACTGGGTTTAGCCGTGGTCTCTTTCTCAGTGGGGGAGGGAAAGCAGAGCCTTTCCTTTCAAACCACCACAGCCAGTGTCCCCCCTTGGCTTCTAGAACAGCAGAGATAGTATGTGATACTAGGACTGTGATCTTCTGTCCCATTGTGAATTTGTGAGACTCTTGAATGTTAATTGCAACTGCTGCCACAGCCCTCAGGCATCCTGGCCATCCCTTGCTCACCTCATCCAGTTGTTTAGAGAGGTATGCCACCGCTCTTCGGTAGGGTCCTAAGGTTTGTGCTAGGACTCCGAGTGCTATTCCTTGGCTTTCATGGGAATACAATAAAAAGGGGGTGGTGATATCAGGTAGACCTAGTGCTGGTGCCCTCATCAATTCCTTCTTTAAAGTATGGAAAGCTTGTTCAGCTTCTCCACTCCATTGCAAGTCCTTATCAGTCTCTTTCAATAATTAATAGAGAGGTTTAAAAAGCAGGCCATAATTATAAATCCACAACTGGCACCACCCTGCCATTCCCAAAAAGGTTCGGAGTGCCTTTACTGTGTTTGGAAGTGGAATAGAACATTTGGCCTCCTTTCTTTCAGGACCCAGTACTCGCTGTCCCTCAGTCAACTCATATCCCAAGTAGGTTCCTTGCTGCTGTACCATTTGGGCCTTCTCTGGGGAAACTCGATACCTATTAAGTCCCAAAAAAATCAGCATACTCACAGTCCATCTTTCACATTCTGCTGGGGGTGCTTAGCCTGGAGAAGAGGAGGCTCAGGGGAGACCTTATTGCTCTCTACAACTACCTGAAGGGAGGTTGTAGCCACGTCGGGGTTGGTCTCTTCTCCCAGGCAACCAGCACCAGAAAAAGAGGACACAGTCTCAAGCTGCGCCAGTGGAGGTTTAGGCTGGAGGTTAGGAGGGAGTTCTACACAGAGAGAGTGATTGCCCATTGGAATGGGCTGCCCAAGGAGGTGGTGGAGTCGCCATCATTGGAGGTGTTTGGGAGGAGACTTGATAGGGTGCTTGCTTGCATGGTTTAGTTGATTAGGTGGTGTTGGATGATAGGTTGGATGTGACGATCTTGAAGGTCTCTTCCAACCTGGTTTATTCTCTTTTCTCTCCTCTTCTCTGGTCTGGGTGGCCAGCAGGATGTCGTCTACATACTTTAGCAGAACTCTGTTGCCTTCTGGCTTGTCCCACTTTTGTAACTCTTTTGCAAGCTGGTTTCCAAAGATAGTGGGACTGTTCTTAAATCCTTGGGGCAAGACTGTCCAAGTTAATTGACACTTTTGGTTAGTTTCTGGGTTCTCCCATTCAAAGGCAAACAATGGCTGGCTCTCAGGGACCAGTGGTAAGCAGAAAAAGGCATCCTTTAGATCCAAGATGGTAAATCATTCTAATTCTGTTCTTAATTGCGTCAAGAGGGTATATGGGTTTGCCACCACTGGATGAATATCCTTTGTTATTCTATTTATGGCCCTTAGGTCCTGCACTAACCAATAACCCCCAGCTGTTATTTTTTACAGGTAAGATTGGTGTGTTATAAGCTGATTCACATTCTGTTAGCAGCCCATACTTTAGGAATTTTTCTACAATACACAAAACTCCTTCCCTATCTTCTTTCCTTAAGGGATACTGTTTTAACCTAACTGATTGAGCTCCAGGCTTAAGGTCTATTATCACAGGTAGAGCATTTTTAGCCCTTCCAGGCTGCTCAGTGTACCAAACCCCAGGATATACTTGATCTTTTATGCTTTCCCTTATTTTGTTTTTCTCTTGTTGAGGGCTCATTAATGCAAGACTTAAGACCTCAATTAACTGTTCCTCCCTTACTCTGAATTCTACCTCCCCCTTATCAAATTTAATTACAGCTCCCTATGTTCTGACAAATCCCTTCCTAGCAATAACTTTGGGACGTTTGGCATATATAAAAACTTATGTAAGCCGCAGGTTTTACCATATTTATATTTAAGAGTGTGGTGGTTTGAAAGGAAAGGCTCTGCTTTCCCTCCCCCACTGAGAAAGAGACCACAGCTAAACCCAGTCGGAGAAATGAGAGTATATTTTATAAGGAAACAAATTATATGTAACACAACAAATACAGGTATTTTACAATATATACAGAAATATACAGCAAATGAACTCAACCAGAAACCAGACCCCCCACAGAGGGGGCTTCCCCCTGTGCCCCCTTCACCCCCCTACCTCCCTTCTCCCCCCCAAGAGGTAGAAGACGAGAAAAGAGGGGTTAGCACAGCAGACAGAGGCCTATGTACAGGGAGTTAGTTTCTTATCTCTTGGCAAGAAGCCCAGAAGCAGATCCAGCCGAGAGGACAGCGAAGAATGGAAGACTGAGAGAAAGTTCCAGCTGCGCTGGGACTAACCTCACCTCCCACCTTAACTTGGCCAATGAAATTCGTTTAGAATACCAAAATATTTTATAAACATTTAGCCAGTGTGCCCCTTCCTTAAAGGCACAGCCTCAAACGGTCACAGTCCACCCCTTCTAAACAATTTCATTGGTCATTCGTACTGTCCATGCAATCAGAAACAATATTTACAGTTCGTGAATAAAGTTTATAGTCCGTTCCGGCTATACTCAGATGTAGATGATTCAGAAGTCCAAAAGAGTCAGGAAATAAGAAAATGGAAAAAAGCTTGTCTCTCTACAGATGAAACAAAGAAAAGGCAAACAGGAACACAGGGACTCTCAGTTGACTCAGGGCTCTCAGGGTTCTCAGGGTTCGTGCACTGTAGATTCCTCAGGGATTCTTCCTTTGGGCGCATTGTAGCTGTACGACAGTCTGAAATTAAAATCCTTCAGCTAAAGTTAAATTTCTTTATGGAATACACTGAATTTGACCATTCTCCTGCATTACCCAATAAGTGTGACCCGGACCTTCTGCTGAAACCACCCCTCGGACAGGTTTAGCCTCTCCTGAGGGCGAAAATACCCAAACAGTTTTACCTAACAGATTCTTTTCTCTAACAACAGGAACTCTATCACCTTCTACTTTCCGTAGCAGATCTGAATGTGCCAGTCCCGCTCGGTTCACCGAACCTCTACTATTCACCAGCCACGTTGCTTGTGCTAAATGTTTCTCCCAGTTTTTCAAAGATCCACCTCCCATGGCTTTGAGAGTGTTCTTCAACAAACCGTTGTAGCATTCAATCTTCCCTGCAGCTGGTGCATAGTAAGGAATGTGGAAAATCCACTCAATACCGTGCTCTTTTGCCCAGCTCTTTACAAGGTTGTTCTTGAAGTGAGTTCCGTTGTCTGACTCAATTCTCTCTGGAGTTCCGTGTCTCCACAGGATCTGTCTCTCCAGACCGAGAATGGTGTTGCGTGCAGTTGCATGTGGAACTGCATAAGTTTCCAGCCATCCGGTGTTTGCCTCTACCATAGTAAGCACGTATTGCTTTCCAGGACAAGAACATGGTAGAGTGATGTAGTCAATCTGCCAGGCTTCACCATACCTGTACTTGGACCATCTGCCACCATACCACAAGGGCTTAATTCGCTTTGCCTGCTTAATAGCAGCACAAATGTCACAGTCATGGATGACTAGTGTGATAGCATCCATGGAAATGTCTATGGATCTGTCACGAGCCCATTGGTATGTTGCATCTCTGCCTTGATGTCCCGATGAAACGTGAGCCCACCGAGCTAAGAATATCTCACCTCGGTGTTTCCAGTCGAGATCAAGTTCAGAGTCCTTGTCTACTTGAGAAACTCTTGCAGCTAAATCTGCCTGATGGTTGTGCTGCTGTTCCTCAGTAGCTTTGCTCTTAGGAATGTGAGCATCAATGTGTCTCACCTTCACTGGAATTCTCTCGATTCGATCAGCAATGTCTTGCCACAGGTCAGCTGCCCAGATGGGTTTTCCTTTCCTCTGCCAGCCATTCTTTTTCCAGTTCTTTAGCCAACCCCATAGAGCATTGGCTACCATCCATGAGTCGGTGTAGAGATAAAGCTTTGGCCATCTCTCACGTTCAGCTAGGTCAAGAGCTAGCTGGACAGCTTTTACCTCTGCAAACTGGATTCTCCTTCTCCATCCTTCGCCTCTGCAACTCGGCGTGTTGGACTCCACACGGCAGACTTCCACCTTTGCTTGTTCCCGACGAGACGACAGGAACCGTCTGTGAACAAAGCATATTTCTTCTCATCATCTGAAAGGTCATTGTAAGGAGGAGCTTCCTCAGCACGAGTTACTTTCTCCTCTGGAGGTTTAGCACAGTTGGCATCTTCAGGCCAACTTGAGATCACCTCCACCAGACCAGGTCTTTCAAGATTTCCCATTCGAGCTCTCTGTGTTATCAGAGCCATCCACTTAGACCAGGTGGAATCCGTGGCATGATGTGGTGTGGAACCTTTGCCTTTGAACATCCAATTCAAAACTTGTAATCTAGATGCTAAGAGAAGTTGTGATTCAGTTCCAATTACTTCAGAAGCTGCTTTCACTCCTTCATAGGCAGCTAGAATCTCTTTCTCTGTTGGAGTGTAATTAGCCTCTGAACCTCTGTAACCTCGACTCCAGAAACCAAGAGGTCGTCCACGTGTCTCACCTGCAGCTTTTTGCCACAAGCACCAGGTTGGACCATTGTCACCTGCAGCCGTGTACAAAATGTTCTTAATGTCTGGACCATCTCGGACAGGTCCCAGACCCACTGCTTGAACTACCTCTTGCTTTATCTGGTCAAAGGCTGCTTGTTGTTCAGGTCCCAAGTGGAAACTGTTCCTCTTTCGAGTCACATCATACAGACGTTTCACAATCTGGCTGTATCCAGGAATGTGTAGTCTCCAAAATCCCACTATTCCCAAGAAACGTAGAGTTTCTTGCTTGTTGGTGGGATTTGCCATGGTAGAGACTCTATTTACCACATCCACTGGAATGTGTCGGTGTCCATCCTGCCACCGCACTCCCAGAAACTGGATTTCTGTGGTAGGCCCTTTCACTTTGTCTCTCTTGATGGCAAACCCTGCATTCAGAAGAATGTCCATGATTTTGTTACCTTTCTCGAAGACTTCCTCAGCAGTTTTACCCCAGACGATGATATCATCGATGAACTGGATGTGTTCTGGAGCACCACCTTCCTCCAGAGCATCGTGGATCACTGCATGACAGATGCTGGAGCTGTGGATCCATCCCACTGGCAATCTGTTGAAAGTGTACAGGATTCCTCTCCAGGTGAAAGCAAACTGAGGCCTGCATTCCTCTGCTATGGGAATAAAGAATGCATTAGCAATGTCTATGGTAGTATACCTTTTGGCCTCTTTGGATTCCAGCTCATACTGGAGTTCCATCATGTCTGGTACTGCTGCACTCATAGGTGGTGTTACTTCATTCCGGGCTCGGTAGTCCACTGTCAGACGCCAGTCTCCATTCGGCTTTTGCACAGGCCACACTGGACTGTTGAAAGGTGAATGAGTTTTGCTGATGACTTTCTTACTCTCCAACTGACAAATCAGATTGTGAATGGGCAACAAAGAGTCACGGTTGGTTCTGTATTGTCTGTGATGCACAGTCCGAGAAGCAACCGGCAATTTAATGTCCTGAATCTTGTGTTGTCCCACAACTGCAGATTCATCAGAAAGTTCAGGTCTAGCTGACAGCTTCAGCTTTTGTCCATCAGTTTCTACAGAAGCTACTCCAAAAGCCCACTTGTAACCGTTAGGGTCCTTGAAATGCCCTTCTCTCAGAAAATCAATTCCCAAAATACAAGGTGCATCAGGTCCGGTCACAACTGTATGCTTCTTCCACTGTGTACCAGTTAAACTTATATTAACCTCCACCTTACTTAACTCTTGAGATCCACCAGTGACTCCCAGAATAGTTATGGACTCTGATCCCTGATAATTTGATGGCAATATGGTGCACTGAGCTCCTGTGTCAACCAAGGCCCTGTACTTCCAAAAGTGTGAAGTGCCAGGCCACTGGATGTACACATCCCAATAGATTCTGTTATCTCCATTATCCCTCTCCTCCCCCTGGCGGGAGGCAGGGCACCCCTAATTATGGGGAACATTTCCGCAGGTGCAACGAGCACAGTGTGCAGTGTTAGAACTGGAGCCACTGTTGGAGCTGTCATAGTTGTCCTGGGGAACTGTGGAAGTAACAGCCACCCTTCTGGTATTGCTACCCTGGGTTCTGCCACTTTGCAGTTCCCTCAGTCTCCTGAAAAGATTAGAAGTTGGTTGACCATCCCACCTGTTCATGTTCTCACCAAACTGATCACGCAAAGTAATCCAAATAGTCCTACGTGATTGCCTTGGTGGTCTGTTTTGGTTTGGCCTGTTTTGGAATGACCTCCTTGGAGGACGTCTATTCCTCACAGCTGAAACCTGCACCCACCTGGAGGAAGAATTGGAATTATCTCTTTGTGCCAATTGGTATATGGAATCCTTGAGCTCTTTCATGCAATTCTCAATTTTTCCCGACAGCGTTTCAATGGCTGAAACCAAAGAAACACGTGTCATGCTATCATCCAATTGTCTTAGTTGATCAGTGAATTGGCCAACCGTAGGAGGATCTCCACCATAATTTCTTGCCACAATTCTGCTTGCCAAAATATTTGCAGAATTGGAAGGAGCAATTTTGATGAGCTTTTTACCAAGACCAGCTGCCACAGGAATGTTGTCAGGATTCAGAGTATCATGGTCACCATAGAGTATCTCTCTAATGGCAAACTCTCTCAGATGCTTAATTCCCTCATCTATGGTAGTCCAGGGCTTAGGATTCCATGGAAGATCATCTCGGGAAGGGTATCTCAGGGAAACCGCCATTAAAAGGCGTATCCACAGATTAACCTTACCGAGAATCCTGGCTAGATGTCTATCTATTCCATTATCCTTCAAGAGAGTTCCTAGCTGAGCTGCCAACTTGTGTCCAACTATTAGAGCTGGAGCACCTGTATCATAACACCTAGCAAGCCAAGATAGGATGGGTTCCTTATCTGCTCTGAGGTAATCTTTACGGACATTGCGAAGCTCCTCCCTCGGGGACGAGCATTCGGTGATGTCATCTTGCTCTCCATCTATCACATCTTCCTGAACGTTTTGTCCCCATAATCCTGCTGTCACTCTCCTAAGGACCTCTTTAAGCTGAGAAGCGCCACTGCCAGCTGCTGTCTTAGCTGCATCTCCATCCTGTGATGATCTCAATAACTCAGCTATATCTCTAAGACAAACCTACTCCTCATCTCCAGTAAGCCCTTTCCTAGCAGAGGTTCCCTCACCAGGATCAGCCTGTCTAGCAGAGGTTCCCCCACCGGGATCAGTCTCCTGCTCTTCTCCTCCATTAGCTCCACTAGCTCCTGGATCAGCTTTGGCCTTTCCACCTCTGGTCTTTAAGACTGCTACTTGTTTAACTGGAGCTGCGTTTGAATTTACAGCCATCCTGATAGAAGCTGACAGGTCCTGATCTAAACCAGCCGCCGTGGGGGCCCCTTCCGGTCCTGTCATGGTGGACGGAAATGACCTTGCCTCGTTACCGGTCGCCATCTTGGGAATAGGAGCTGCCCCTGTCTGATTGCCAAAGTCATAGAGCGGAGCATTCAGCGCAGCCTTTCCAATAGGTTTTGCTATTTTTCTAACTAACGCAGATTCTCCCCCTTCCTTGTCACTTGAGGACTCTGGGGCAGATTTAGAGGAACGCCTACACTTCCTGGGTTTTTGTTTCATCACAAAACATGGTCGAGAAACCTTTTTCTCTATATATAGAGCCCACAGTAGATAGACATTAATTATCACCGACAACAGGATTACACACATCAAATAAATCACCTTAGGATCCCAGCCAGCACTTAAAGTTACTCTTTGACCTCCTGAAGCCTTAAACTCCCTTATCTCGATCGGCAAAGTGGAAGACGTTCTATTGCCATAAGAGCCGAAAAAATCCCAAACAGCGTTCATACAACAGCTGGATCCTATGCATAAACCACAAATAGATTTTACTCATTAAATATTTACCTATTTGGTCTAACATGAACCCGATGCAGTACCGGTAGACCAACATGCCACAGACCGAGAAGAATAAACGTTCTAAAACCCAGAGCACCTTCATTTCGTTTCTCCAGCTGAGACAAGCAATAAATCAACTTAATTAATTGCCAGGCCCCACGTTGGTGAGCCAAAAAAAAAAAAGAGTGTGGTGGTTTGAAAGGAAAGGCTCTGCTTTCCCTCCCCCACTGAGAAAGAGACCACGGCTAAACCCAGTCGGAGAAATGAGAGTATATTTTACAAGGAAACAAATTATATGTAACACAACAGATACAGGTATTTTACAATATATACAGGAATATACAGCAAATGAACTCAACCAGAAACCAGACCCCCCACAGAGGGGGCTTTCCCCTGTGCCCCCTTCACCCCCCTACCTCCCTTCTCCCCCCCAAGAGGTAGAAGACGAGAAAAGAGGGGTTAGCACAGCAGACAGAGGCCTATGCACAGGGAGTTAGTTTCTTATCTCTTGGCAAGAAGCCCTGAAGCAGATCCAGCCGAGAGGACAGCAAAGAAAGGAAGACTGAAAGTTCCAGCCGCGCTGGGACTAACTTCACCTCCCACCTTAACTTGGCCAATGAAATTTGTTTAGAATACCAAAATATTTTATAAACATTTAGCCAGTGTGCCCCTTTCTTAAAGGCACAGTCTCAAACGGTCACAAAGAGGTTTGAAAAAATATGCCTTCTCAGTTTGACCTGTAGCCCCTACCACAGCTCTCATCCCAAGGTAACAGTGCTTGAGTTAAGACTGAAAAGGTCACTCATGTGTCAACTAGGCATTCCAGTTTATTTTCTTTTTCCCCTAGCTTCATTATAACCAGAGGGTCTGCTAGGGTATTTATAGTCTCCTCCAGTCCTTCCTAATCATCCTCTTCTAGTTGTACCTGTATCCTATTTTTCTTTTTCCTTTCTGGACATTCTTTTTTCCAGTGTCCCTTTTTACAAATCACACACTGATCCTTTTCCAACCGTGCCCTATTAGGCCCTTTAGTCTCTCTACTTTCCTGTAATGCTGCTACCAACATCCTCTTTTTTCCTATTCTCCACCAAACATACCACCAGCATTCTCTTTTCCATACTCCTCCTCTGCCTTTTCTACAGTATACCACCAACATTCCCACATGAAGTCTGTCGCTCAAACTTTCACAAACACTTTCACAGTATCACAGTATCACTAAGGTTGGAAGAGACCTCGAGGATCATCGAGTCCAACCTGTCTCCACAGACCTCATGACTAGACCATGGCACCAAGTGCCACGTCCAATCTCCTCTTGAACACCTCCAGGGATGGTGACTCCACCACCTCCCTGGGCAGCCCATTCCAATGACGAACGACTCTCTCAGTGAAGAACTTTCTCCTCACCTCGAGTCTAAACTTCCCCTGGCGCAGCTAGGCACTGTGTCCCCTTGTTCTGGCGCTGGTTGCCTGGGAGAAGAGACCAACCCCTTCCTGTCTACAACCACCTTTCAGGTAGTTGTAGAGGGCAATGAGGTCACCCCGATCCTTCTCTTCTCCAGGCTAAACAATCCCAGCTCCTTCAGCCTCTCCTCATAGGGCTTGTGCTCAAGGCCTCTCACCAGCTTTGTTGCCCTTCTCTGGACAGTCACAAGTCCATGGGACTGGATGAGATCCATCCTAGGGTGCTGAGAGACCTGGCAGATGAGCTGGCCAAGCAACTATCCATCATTTTCCACTAGTCCTGGCTCACTGGAGAGGTCCCAGAAGACTGGAAACTGGCCAATGTGGTCCCCATCCACAAGAAGGGACTGATGGAGGAACCTGGAAACTACAGGCCAGTCAGCCTGACCTCAGTACCAGGGAAAATTATGGAGCAGATTATCCTGGAGGCAATAACTGCGCACCTGAAGGATGGCCAAGGGCTCAGGTCCAGCCAACATGGATTTAGGAAGGGCAGGTCCTGCCTGACCAGCCTGATCTCCTCCTATGATCGGGTGACCTGCCTGGTGGATGTGGGGAAGGCTGTGGATGTAGTCTACCTGGACTTCAGCAAGGCCTTTGACACTGTCCCCCACAGCAAACTGCTGGCTAAGCTGTCAGCTTGTGGCTTGGACAGCAACACTCTGTGCTGGGTTAGGAACTTTGGCCACAGCAACCCCATGCAGAGCTACAGGCTGGGGGCGGAGTGGCTGGAGAGCTGCCAAACAGAGAAGGACCTGGGGGTACTGATTGACAGCAGCCTAAACATGAGCCAGCAGTGTGCCCAGGTGGCCAAGACAGCCAATGGCATACTGGCCTGCATTAGGAATAGTGTGGCCAGCAGGAGCAGTTAAGTCACTGTCATTCTGCCCCTGTACTCTGCATTGGTTAGGCCACACCTTGAGTAGTGTGTCCAGTTCTGGGCCCCTCAGTTTAAGAAGGCCACTGAGACACTTGAACGTGTCCAGAGAAGGGCAACAAGGCTGAGGGAGCTGAGATTGTTTAGCCTGGAGAGGAGGAGGCTCAGGGGAGACCTCATTGCTCTCTACAACTCCCTGAAGGGTGGTTGTAGCCAGGAAGGGGTTGGTGTCTTCTCTAGCAACCAGCACCAGAACAAGAGGACACAGTCTCAAGCTGCGCTAGGGGAAGTTTAGGCTTGAGGTGAGGAGAAAGTTCTTCACTGAGACAGTCATTCACCATTGGAATGGGCTGTCCAAGGAGGTGGTGGAGTCACCATCCCTGGAGGTGTTCAAGAGGGGATTGGATGTGGCACTTGGTGCCATGGTCTAGTCATGAGGTCTGTGGTGACAGGTTGGACTCGATGATCCTCGAGGTCTCTTCCAACCTTGGTGATACTGTGATACTGTGAAAAGAATGCCATTCTTCATACAACTGAAATGACACTTTCTTTTTCCACATCAATTTACATATCAAACAAAATTAAATGTTGGTACTTCTTTAGACTCTCCAATTTATCAGCTTTATCAGAATTTCATTTCATGTCCTTTCTGTTTCACCAAAACTACTGAACACACAACTTTTCACAGCCACAAAGCCTTTCAGGCTAGAGTGCCTGAGCAAAGACCTTTGCCTAATTATCTGCAAAGTTTACACTCCCTTCCTCACAAGAGAGCTCTTACTCCGCTGTTAAGAACTGTCGTGTTTAGCACACAACTGACATTGTTATTGCTACCATAAATTCACACCCCCACAAATATTTGCATCTCCGAACCTTTCGGGTGTTCTCCACTCAACCTTATGTCCTAGATGGTAAGACAATTACAACAGATCCTACAACCCTGTCCCCACAACCCTGCTGTAAATGCATTTGATGAACTCTTGTGTTTTCCCCATGCCCTGAGGCAATCCCCCTCTTCTGGTGCTCCCTCCTCCCTGGTGTCAGCAAGCCCTCCTGGAGGGCTTGCAATTTCCTCATTGGCATAAAACCAAGTGGGGTATGTCTTGGGAGATCTGGTTGAGGGTTCAAATAATTTTTTCATCAATACCTTTAGTTGCAGGAGGGAATACCATAAGGAACAGGTCAGCAGCCATAGTCAACAAGTGGCTTAGAGGCTGGTGCAGCCAAAAGAATTTTGGGGTTTTCGATCTTGGTAAAGTTTCTACTGCACCAGGCCACCTGGCAACAGATGGAGTACATCTGTCCCAGAGAAGGGGAAAGGTCACAGTATATGAGAACGGGCTGTTCCACAAAGGTAAAAAGATTCTAGGAAGGGAATTGGCAGCTCTCATCGGCAGGGCTTTAAACTAGTTTCGAAGGGGGAAGGGGCTGAAACTAGTCCCCTCAGGCAAGAGTCTGGGGGCGATAAGCTAGAGTCAGAGGTCAAACCAGCAGCCCAGCTGCAGTGCATGTACACTAATGCACAAAGAATGGGTAACAAACAAGAGGAGCTGGAAGCCTTGTTGCAGCAGGAAATTTATGATGTAGTTGCCATCACAGAGATGTGGTGGGACGACTCACATGACTGGAGTGCTGCAATTGATGGCTACAGGCTCTTCAGGAGAGACAGGCAAGGAAGAAGGGGTGGAGGGGTGGCCCTGTACATCAGGGAGGCACTAGATGCCATTGAGCTGGAGATTAGGGACGATCAGGTTGAATGCTTTTGGGCAAGAATTAGAGGGAAGACCGTCAGGGCAGACATCCTGGTTGGAGTCTGTTATAGACCACCCAACCAGGAGGAAGATGTTGATGAAGCATTCTATAGACAGCTTAAGGCTGTCTCAAGATCTCCTGACCTTGTCCTCATGGGCGACTTCAACCTGCCTGTCATCTGCTGGGATCTCAACACAGCAGAGAGGAGACAGTCTAGGAGGTTCTTAGAGTGCATGGAGGACAGCTTCTTATCCCAGGTGCTGCATGAGCCTATCAGGGGGAAGGCTATGCTTGACCTCCTCTTCGCCAACAGGGAAGGGCTGGTGGGTGATGTGGTGGTCGGAGGCTGTTTAGGGGCCAGCGACCATGAGATAATTGAATTTTTGGTATTCGGTCAAACTAAGAGGGGCAGCAAGAAGACCTCCACTCTGGACTTCTGGAGGGCAGACTTCAGGTTGCTCAAGGAAATAATTCAGAGGGTTCCTTGGGAAAAAGCCCTTAAAAATAAAGGGGTCCAGGAAGGCTGGACCTGCTTCAAGGAAGAACTGATGAAGGCGCAGGAACAGGCTACGCCAATGTGCCGGGAGATGAGCCGCTGGGGCAGACGGCCAGCCTGGTTGTGTAATGAACTTTTAATAGAACTAAGGGAAAAAAAGAGGGTGTATCGCCTTTGGAAGAAAGGTGAGGCAAACCACGGAATGTTTAAGGATGTAGCCAAATCATGCAGGAAGAAAATTAGGGTGGCAAAAGCACATTTGGAGCTTAGACTGGCCTCTGCTGTGAAGGACAACAAAAAGTCCTTCTATACATATATAAATAGCAAGAGGAAGCATAGGGACAACCACCACTCCTTGGTTGGCATGGAGGGAAATGTTGTATCAAAGGATGAGGAAAAGGCAGACATACTTAACACCTTCTTTGCCTCAATTTTTACTAGAAGGACAGAATGTCTTCCAGACAGCTGGCCTGCAGAGCTGGCAGAAGGAGCCAGGGAGCTGCATAGTTTCCCTCTGTTCCAGGAGGAGGGGGTAGTTAGAGCTCTCCTCAGCCACTTGGATCCCCATAAGTCCATGGGACCAGATGGGATCCATCCTAGGGTGCTGAGAGAGCTGGCAGATGAGCTGGCCAAGCAACTATCCATCATTTTCCAGCAGTCCTGGCTCACTGGAGACATACCAGATGACTGGAAGCTGGCCAACGTGGTACCCATCCACAAGAAGGGCCAGTTGGATGAGCCAGGGAATTATAGGCCTGTCAGCCTGACCTCAGTGCCTGGCAAGATCATGGAACAGGTCATCTTGAGTGCAATCACACAGCACTTAGAGGATGGCCAAGGGATCAGACCCAGCCAGTATGGATTTCAGAAGGGCAGGTCCTGGTTAGGCCGCACCTTGAGTACTGTGTCCAATTCTGGGCCCCTCAGTTTAGGAAGGATGTTGACTTGCTGGAATGAGTCCAGAGAAGAGCAACGAAGTTGGTGAGGGGTTTGGAATACATGCCCTACGAGGAGAGGCTGAGGGAGCTGGGGTTGCTTAGCCTGGAGAAGAGGAGACTCAGGGGTGACCTTATTACTCTCTACAACTACCTGAAGGGAGGTTGTAGCCAGGTGGGGGTTCGTCTCTTCTCCCACGCAGCCAGTACCAGAACAAGAGGACACAGTCTCAGGCTGCGCCAGGGGAGGTTTAGGTTGGACGTTAGGAAGAAGTTCTATCCAGAGAGAGTGATTGTCCATTGGAATGGGCTGCCTGGGGAGGTGGTGGAGTTGCCGTCATTGGAGGTTTTCAGGAGGAGACTTGATGGGGTGCTTGGTGCCATGGGTTAGTTGTTTGGGCGGTGTTGGATTGGTTGATGGGTTTGACGCGATGATCTTGAAGGTCTCTTCCAACCTGGTTTGTTCTATGTATTCTATGTATTCTGTGTTCTATGTATCTCACTACTTTGTCTCCCTCCCATTTTACCCAATACAGCATGGTACTGTCTTTTTACAACACACAGAACACAAATACAACTACAACAATAATGATCGGTCCTAAATACACAATTATTGGCCACACTTCTATTCACAATTTTCACTTTATCCGTCTCTGGCGGAGAGAAGGAACTGCAGATTGAGACTCCCACTCACTTCATAGATTTTTCTGTGTCTCAATCGCACACACACTCAGCCATACATTCAAAACATAAATAATGTTTCTAGTGCTTTTAGTTCTTTAGGAACCCCCCTGGCCTCACACACGTTTAAAATAGAAACAACGCTTATGATTCTCTTTGGGACCCTCCTGGTCTGCCACACTACAAACAATGCTTATAGTATATAAACAATGCTTATAGTTCCTTTCGGAACCCCCCGGTCCCGACCCAAGAGCTCTTTTACCTGGGGGTGCAATAAATGCCTCTCTCCTGCATAGGGCATCCCCTCACGACTTATGGAGTTACCCCTTTTATAAAAGCAATACCTTCTCTTTGCTGGCAGTCTTGTCTGTCCCTGCGGTGATCTGATGAGTACGGGAGCTCTCCTCGAGAATATCTCGAGGGGGCCCTGAGAGATCCCGTTCCTCAGCAGGTCCTTCAGCCGAACAGAGTTCTCCTGCCTGGCTCGCCAAAATGATTTAGAGAAGGATGATAAATGCAATAAGTTTCACATATTATGCTTTTATTACAGCGCTGGACACAGGCAGGATCCTTCCCAAAGACCTGTGTATCTTCAGACAGTTCGGTACAGACTTATATGCTAAAAGTTATCTATCTAAAATAACAGAGGTATGTTAATATTTCACAGAAAGTCCTGGTGCCTCCTATCTTTGCAAAGGTTATCTATCTAATCCTCCCCTCCTTAATGTCTATCCACCCCCCTCCTGCATTCCAGCTAACAATGACAAAGGGAGTTCCTTATCAACTCTGTTAAACTCAATAAGAATTTAAAAAGAATTTTCTGCTCATCAACTCCTAGAATTTTCTACTTATCACTACCAACTGCGTCAATTAAAATGTCACGACCTGGCTTCCTGAGCCAACCCTGGGCAGCAAGGAAGGTCGTGCTAAGTTTCAAAAATTCCCTTGGAGACATTTAAAGTAAATCAACACCAAATAGCTGATGAGGTGGATTTATTAGAGCCAGTGAAAACTCTTGGTAGTGGACTGGAGCAGAGGGAAAATGAGAAGAAAAAGGAGAGGGGGAATAAGAGAGAGTGAGAGAGAGTTATGAAGTAAGAGAAAAAAAAAAAAGAACATCCACTGACGTTTTCACAGGAATAGTTCAAGTCCTTCAAGTGGTGAGTGTACATCCCAGCAGGGTCTTCTGTGGTAGATGCAACAACCCAAATCCCAGAAGTTGTGTTACTTTTATACCCTTTTGGCAGGGCAGGGCGGCAGTCTCTAAATCGTAAAGGGAGGTGTGCAGAGTGAGGTGTGTACAGAGAGGTGAACGCTCCAATGCAATGTCTACCATAGGCTTTTCTGTGGTGGTGTTGCAGTGTTTTTCAAATAAGGAAAGACAGAATTCCTGCCTCTGCAGAAATTATCTCTTAATTGTTAAACTATCTGCTAGGCCAAGCAGCTCTCCTGGAGAGCTATTAAGGGCCATCAAATCCATCCCCCTGTCTAGTCAGACCAGGTATGTCACACATTGTTTTGAGACAATAGAGTCATTGGACTCACACAGCAGTAAATGACTCGTTTTCACAACCTCTAAAGTTCTCTCTCACATTTCATAACTCCTTCATAGATAAAGGTTTTATGTTGGCCTCTGCATGTGATGATTCTCCATCTGATGGCTTTGCTCTAGAACAACCTGCTCCCAGTGAGTTTACTTTGGAAGGACCTGCTCCTTCATCATCTGACACTGGGTGATCTGTAATTGTTAGGTGTTTTTTCCCAATCACAGGGGCATTAGCCTTCACATCTGGTTCTGACTCCTCCCATGCTTCAGCTTGAGAAGGGCCTTCTCCCTCATCACTGGGTGAAATGGGCCATATGTGCAATATACCTGTTTAGTTTGTTGTTTTTCTTCTCATGGGCAAATTATACTAGTGCAAATTGAGTGGGAGTGGTCACAGTGGCTATCAGTGTATCTTTGGTATTCATTGCTGGAATTGGAACAGTGGTAGTGTTCTTTGGAGTGGCCACAGAAGCTGTCAGTGTAGCTACAGCATTTGTTGCCTGAGTTGAGATAGCTACAGTGCTCATTATTGGAGATGGAGTAGCAGCAGTGCTTGTTGCCAGAGCTGAAGCAGTGGCAATGCTTGTTGGGGGAGCTCGCAAAGTGCGAGTAGTTGTGGTACTTGTTGCAAGGGCTTGTGGAATGTGACTAGTTGCAATGCATGTACTACATGTTATAAAACTTTGAGGGGTCTGAATAGTAGCACCTGCTCTAGGAGTTGAGGTGGCTGCCTGATACCTATATCAGCACTGATGTTTAATTTGATGCCACACAGTAAAAAGAATCAAGAATAAAATCACTGATAATAATAGAATATAATATTTTAATTGCAGTAGCCACATCCTAAATCCTCAGAATTTAATGGAGTCTCAGAATCTAGTGGTGTCAGATCAGCATAACAGGGAGAAGTATAACTTCCCAATGTAAAACCAATAGTATACTTAGTAATAAAATCGTCTATGTGACATCTGTAGTACATAGATGGGTTTGCTGCCCAATTTAGCACAGCATATATCAGTGATGAACACAACGTAACTATGAGTTTTGCTGAGCACACAGAAGGGATAGCTTTCAAATACACACTAAGAACAAGTAAACAATAACATAATAACATAAATATGCTAAAGTAAGGTGATACTAGGACACTTAACTCTAAAACAAATTCTAAAAATTCACAATATAATTTTATGATTGCTCTCAGTAAAACCATAAAGTAAGCTGTCTGTTTTAATTTCCAACCCTTAAAGACTTGGAGAAAAAGATCTGATATTCTCTCAGCTTGAATGAACTGGAATTTGAACTATTCAGGCAGTTTATCAGAGCTCCAGTTGAGCCCCACATTGGGCACCAATAAATCTGTCCCTTGTTTAGTGGCCAGCCACAGTATCACTAAGATTGGAAGAGACCTCAAAGATCATCGAGTCCAACCTGTCACCACAGACCTCATGACTAGACCATGGCACCAAGTGCCACATCCAATCCCCTCTTGAACACCTCCAGGGATGGCGACTCCACCACCTCCCTGGGCAGCCCATTCCAATGGTGAATGACTGTCTCAGTGAAGAACTTTCTCCTCACCTCAAGCCTAAACTTCCCCTAGTGCAGCTTGAGACTGTGTCCCCTTGTTCTGGTGCTAGTTGCTAGAGAGATGAGACCAACCCCTTCCTGGCCACAACCACCTTCCAGGTAGTTGTAGAGAGCAATGAGGTCTCCCCTAAGCCTCCTCTTCTCCAGGCTAAGCAACCCCAGCTCCCTCAGCCTCTCCTCATAGGGCTTGTGCTCAAGGCCTCTCACCAGCCTTGTTGCCCTTCTCTGGACATGTTCAAGTGTCTCGATGTCCTTCTGAAACTGAAGGGCCCAGAACTGGACACAGTACTCAAGGTGCAGCCTAACCAATGCAGAGTACAGGGGCACAATGACTTCCCTGCTCCTGCTGGCCACACTATTCCTAATGCAGCCCTAACCCTTGATAGCTGCAAGGGCACATTGTTGGCTCAAGTTCAACCAGGACCCCCCCCCAGGTCCTTTTCTGCCAAGCAGCTTTCCAGTGGTGTGGCCCCCAGCATATATTGGTGCATAGGGTTGTTCCTCTCCATGTACAGGAATTTGCACTTCCCTCCACTGAACTTCACAACGTTCTCATCAGCCCTCTGGCACATCAGTCACTGCTCCCAGTTTTGTATCATCAGTAAACTTGCTTGAGGGTACACACTGCCCCATCTTCCAAATGTTAAACAGGACTGGACTTAGTATTGACCCCCAAGGTACATAGTTAGTTACTAGTATCCAACAAGGTTTCATTCTACTGATCACCACCCTCTGGGCCTTGCCATTCAGCCAGCTTTTAATCCACCTCACTATATTCTTGTCCAGCTCATACATCAACAACTTGTATTTGAGAATATTATGGTGAGACCACATCAAAGGGCTTACTGAAGTCCAGGAAAACAATATCAACTGCTCTCCCCTCATCTATCAGGCCAGTTATTTCATTGCAGAAGTTTATCAAGTTCATCAAGCACACCTTGTGAAGATATGCTGACTACTGATGATTTTCTTGTCTTCAATGTGCCTGGACATGGTTTCCAGGATTAGCAGCTTCATCAGCTTACCAGGGATCAAGGTGAGGTTGCCTGTCCTGTAATTCCCTGGATCCTCTTGAAGATAAGAATGACAAGACATTGAACCTGCAAAGGCTTGTGCATATGTTTACATTTTTGTGTTGTGCACATTTCCTTTGGGCTCAGTGGGGCATTACCAAACAGTGGTGCATGTCAGAATTGAAAGTTCTATTTTGCCTTCTTTCAGTTACTGTGCAAACGTTTTAGCAAGTTTTGAGATGGATAGAAATTATCCATTGTCACTGAATTAGATTAATTTTTGCATCTGCTTTGTTTGTTTTTTTTTAAAAACAACCAGCCAAAAGTTAATGCATTATAACTTTATTTTCCAGGTAAGAAATGATGAAGGAAAGGTCATCCGCTTTCACTGTAAACTTTGTGAATGCAGTTTTAATGATCCTAATGCCAAGGAGATGCATTTAAAAGGGAGGCGGCACAGACTTCAGTATAAGGTTGGTAGAAATGCTAATGCTTCTATCTGAAAATCCACCAGATGTCAGCTGACTGAGTACATTTACATTTAAAGACTAGTCAAAAGTAGGTACTCTGAGTAAGCAGTATATAAAAAAGGATGCAGAGAGATATTTCTTATGAAGTATTCTCTTTAAAAGTAGTAATACTTTATTAAAAAATAGTAATGCCGACTGTGAAACTGCATTTTGGTTTGTGGGGTGTTTTAAAACATTTTGAACATTACTTTCAGGCAACCTTTGCAATATTAAAACATTGTACAATGCAAGCAACACTAAGTGTTTTATGTTGTTTACTATGAATTTCATATAGTGTAAAATAATGGTGCTCAATTTTTTCGGTAGGGCAAACCACATAAACCCTATGTAGAGATATTTAACAAACAATATTGCAGATTTTTTTGTCATGAATGGAAAGACACCTGTACTGATATATGGTGTGTGTTTTGATTATTTTAAGATTATATGGAAGAATATACTGTGGTCACAGGAGATACAATGGGCCTTGCATAATCATGAAAGGGATGAAAGAAAAATTTGCCAGAAAAATGTATTTGGTAACTCATGCCCCTGTATGAGGGACCATTCAGGAACAGGGCATCAGGAAGTACATTGTAGTTAAGATGAAGTCTATTTTTTCAGGGTATAGAGTAGTCATCCTGCTACAGAATGAACATCAAATTACTTAGGAGTTCATGTAACATTTTAATCTTTAATTCCTTATTTTCTCATATAGTTGAAGATGGAATTCATGCTATTTGTAATACGTTGCTATGTCTTTAAAATACTGGACACAGATGGTTTTCTTCTTCAACTATTCATTCAGTGAAGTTCTAAAACCATTTTACTCTCCTTGATTTTATTGTGGACTTATAGATGGAGTGACACACTTCACTCATAAGAGAGAAGTAGCAATATGTTTATTGATATAAAGCAGTGATTTAATAAAGTTTGACAGTAAATGTGAGAGTTTTAACAGGGTTTCAATGGTAAGGTACCCTCAGTTATTTACTGTATTGAGGGCAAGGTCAGACAAAACTGTCAGTGAGACCCTCCTATTGAGTAATGAAGTTTAAAAAGGACCCCCTTGCATTCTAGGTTCCTTTTCAGAGGGAAATTTAGGTGTGGGTGGATCCAGACTTAGTTCTAGACTTGGTCAGTGTTTTATGTCAGTGGTTAGTTTCTTCCAAATGGCTTGAGTCAGACAACAACCAGCACTGTGGTTAGGTGAGCATATTGCTCAAATTAGCCCTTAGCTATTGTGTTATCTGTTTCCTCCAAATTCACACCACCAGACACATCCATTATGACTACCACTGGTGGTTATCACTTGAGCAGAGTTATGGGAAATAGACCATTAGTGTGTGTTAAACATGTCAGAATAACTCTGTAACCTTGAGATGAGGAGGCAAACAAACATTTCATTCATTATTTTTTGGAACTAGAAAAAAGTAAACCCAGACTTACAAGTAGAAGTAAAGCCCAGTATTCGAGCAAGAAAAATTCAAGAAGAGAAGATGAGGAAACAGATGCAGAAAGAAGAATACTGGAGAAGACGAGAAGAGGAAGAACGCTGGAGGATGGAAATGAGGTAATGCATTTTTGTTTCATCAGTGAATGATCTTCAGTCAGATTATCTAAGACTCTACTTCTGTAGTTAGTTACTTTGAATACTTTTTTGGGGAACTCTGTACTGTCTTGGTTTAAATTAAATTGTCATTATTGTTGTGAATATGCCCTCAGAAAATGAGCGGCAGATACACCAATGAAAATATATGTTAAATTTATTTATAAACTCTGTAACGGGGTATTTACAGTCACCCTTCACAGGTATCAATATCCGGTCAGTGAAACAATGTTTACAGAATGTTTAAATATGGGCACTTGAATCAAACAATTCACAGAACTTAGAATCGAAACTAATTCAGAAAGCGGCGGGGGGAGGGGTTGGTCGGTGACCTGCAACCCTCCACTCGGAGAAATCCAAACGCTACCTTAACTGGGAACTATAAAGAAAGGCTTGACTTACAAGCTGAGGACTTCGTGAGATCTCTCCTTAATAATATTTATAGTCCAGAAACGTGGCACGGATGTGCCGTAAGACGGAGACAGGAAATGGCGCTGGCCGCGTGGCTGCACCATGTGGCTGCTGCTTCTCCCAGGACACAAAGGTCTCCCGCTCGAGGGGGGCTGTGGCAGGTCAGCGACGCTGGTTCACACGGGCTGCTGGCGTTCCTCCTGCGGCAATGGATCGCACAGTGGTCGATCCCACGGGATACTGTCCACGGCACCGCACGCAGCTGGGTGACGGTGGCAAAGGAGCGTGAGGTCTCTTGGGGCACTGGCTTGAGTCCTGGGTAAGGTGGACTACGGCAGCACTGGCACGCACACACTCACAGGCTCCAACACGATGTGGGGGGGCTCATTTACCAAACGACCCCTATTTACCATTTGCCCCAGTGAATACTGGCCCAATGAGCATTCTGTTGCTAACACAAGGTTAACCAATGGACTAACACCTACCAAATATGGTGTAAGTATATGCTATGCCCAGGCTGTTTACCTGGACTCAGTGGCACCAGGATCCCCCCTGTTGCCCCCAGAAAGAAGCGGGAAACAAAAAGGTTTAACACTCAGAAGAGTATGTTCCAGAAATGTTTGGGGCACAATCCTGACCATAAGCATCCTTCACTACAGTTATCACTCTGGATTTTTATTCATTATTGTTTATTAGCGTTCAATTCCTCTGAGGAATGTAGACTTACTAGAATTATTTGCTATAAATTCAGGCCCATTTTCAAAATAGCCATTCATTTTAGTTACCCTCTGAAGTTCACTGGTATTTGCTCTTGACTACCAAAAATGTTAGTGAGGACATCCAAGAATTTATTTAGAATGGCTGGAGGTATTAACTGCTATTTAAAGAGAAAGCTTTAATGCACTTCAGGCGATATGAAGAGGACATGTACTGGAGGAGAATGGAGGAAGAACAGCATCACTGGGATGACCGTCGCAGAATACCAGATGGAGGATATCCTCATGGTCTTCCGGGACCTCTAGGTCTGGTGGGAGTTAGACCAGGAATGCCACCTCAGCCCCAAGGACCCACTGTGAGTTTCTTAATTTGAGGGGGAAAAAAAGGAATACTTACTAGGAGGCACAGTTAAGAACTATAAATTATTCAGTGCTACTTCAGTTGTCCCCAGTGTTTCTTAAAGGCTTTGGAAAACTGAAGAAAAAATTATATACTAATGAAACTGTGTAGATGGACCTGTTTTACAAAATTAGTCCACTTATTTCATGAAAGGATGCCTTGAAGACAAATACTGTTTCATCTGAAATATAAGTCACTCTGGATTTGTGTACTACTTTTTATTGTGTATGGGTAAAAAGTGGTTGAATTGTCAGTCTCAGAGGATGATGATTAGTGGTGGGTCATACTCTACCTGGAGGTCAGTAAGAAGTGCAGTACCACATGGGATTTTTCTTATTAGCACCTTATCAATGATCTGAAATGTGATGGAGCGAGTGCACACTCATCAGGTTTGCAGCTGACACAAAACAATCAGTTCAGGGTGGGGAGAACAGTTGATACCATTGAGGGCAGGGCTGCCATCCAGAGGGACCTAGGTAGTCTGGAGGAATGGACCAAAAGGAACATTATAGCATTCTGCAAGGCCAGATGCCTAATGCTGCACTTGGGAAGGTATAACCCCTTGCACCAAGGGACTGGGGAGTGACAGGATGGATAGCAGCCTTGCTGAAAGGCACCTGGGGTTCCTGGCAGATAGCAAGCTGAGCATGAGCCAACCATGTGCCCTGGCAGTAAGGAAGGCCAACAGCATCCCGAGTGATATTAACAGGAGCATAATCAGTAGATAAAGGGAAGTGATCAGCTTTTGTTAGACCAAACTTCAATACCACATTCAATTTTGGGTTTTCCAGTACAAGAAAGATTAACTGTATAAACCATAGCAGGTTCAGTGTGAGGCTACTGGGATGGTCAGGTGCCTGGAGTGCATGCCCTTTGAGGAGAGACTTGAGGGATCTGAGCTTGTTCAGCTTGGAGAAGAGAGAGCTTCAGTGGGATGTAATAGCCTTCTAATATCAGTGCATTGTAAAGACAGTGGAGCCAGGCTCTTTACAATCATTAGGGGGCGAGATACAATCAGCTTAAGCTGTGACAAGAGGTTTGAACTGAATATAGGAATTTTATTCCCCCCCCCCTCACACCTTCAATCTTTGCCAGTTTTCAAGAAGAAATTGAGTAAAGTCCTGAGCAACATTATATGGTCTTATAACTGACAATGGTTTGAACCGGAAGTTGAACTAGAGGACCTCCTGAGGTCCCTGCCTATTTGAATTCTTCTGTGAATCTATGAAAGCAATCATGGATACATTATTTTGCAACAGTCTGCAAGTATTTCCCAGCTAACAGAATGACAGTACATATTTATGTTGGTGAGGTACTTTTATTCACAGATTCACAGATTGCATTTGGTTGGAAGGGACCCTCAAAGATCATCTTGTCCAACCCCCCCTGCAGTCAACAGGGACACCTCCAACTAGATCAGGCTGCCCAGGGCCACTTTGATCTTGGAACTTCATAATGTATTTATTTTGATACATTTCATTTTTTTTCAGACATGATTGATTGTGACCAGTGTAAGTTCATGTAATGGGTTGGGGCAGACCCCCTCCCCACCACAGGCAGAAATAACGACTCAGGCAAACGGATTGCAAAAGTGATGAAAGTTTAAATAGAAAGCGGTGAATGTTACAGAAAACCCAAAGCGCAGTGACAAAGAAAGATCCCATCCCCACCTGAGGGTGCATCCAAAACCCCCAGGGCTCCTTCTTCCCCCTCCCTCTGCTGGGCTAGTCTCAGCTGGCCAGGCCTGAGACTGCCCATCCCCCTGTGGCCTTGGGCCCAGTCAGGCCCATGGCCGGGAGATCTCTCCCCCAGTTACCAAGTCTCGGAGAGGGAAGGAAAGAGGAAGTGCCAGACCCCACCGCAAAATTTCTAGTGGTGCAAGGGATTATAGTAGAAATACCTAACTTCCTGAGTCCACCCACTGGGATGGACTGCTGGACACAGGAAACACCCCTGTAGCAGAGGGCACCCAGCCCAAACTATGACAGGAGCCACCCCTTATTTCATACCATAATCCCTGCCTCTAAACACATCATCAGATCAGAAAACTTCTGATGACATGTCCGGCGGAGTCCATATCTTCATCTGGGCGTCCACTCAAACAGTCTCTCATTCAGGCTCAAGCATCAGTCCATTCCAGTTGTTCTTCCTCATGTGATGGAACCTCCCAGCGACGCAGTCCTTCTCCTGCAGTGTGAATTCCTTGTGGACTCCTTGGGACATCCTGGTCACCTGGAAATACCTCACAACTTCTCAGCCAAGCCTTTACTCTCCTATTCAGCGGCAAATTCTCCACCCCTGGGGCAGGCCAGTCGGAACAATCCGGCTCCACGACTGCCTTTTTCAATCCATCCAGGGTGCCGCAGCCAACCGCTTTCACGCGGACCAAAGCTACACGGATGCATGTCAGAGGCACTCCGCACCCCCCGGCTGGGCGCTCGCGTACCGAGGCAGGACAGCATCCGGCTGCACAACCTCCACCCCCGGCAGAGGGAGGAGCTGCGCCACAGCCTGCTGAAGAATCAGGGAGGCGGAGCCAGGTGCTCGGCGCCATTTTCGGAACACGTCCGAAAACACCAGGGAAAGATTTACAGCTGCCGCCGCCGCCTGAACGCAGCCCGGCTCGGGCGGTGCCGCCGCCGCCGCTTGAACGCGGCCCGGCCCGGCCCCCGCCATCTCTGTCGCCACGATGCAGAGTCCGAGTCACCTCCGGCAGTCGCTTGCCCGCTCGCCGCGGGTGTCCGCCCCCCGCAGCGGCCGCGGGCCGACCACGCTCTGCTTGCCGCTGCCCCTCCTCCGCTCCCCGCCGCTCCGCAGGGAACGAGGAGAAGGCAGGTCTCGCCTTCTTAGGCTACTCGAGCACTCTTAAGCCACCCTGGGCAGAAAGTCACAGAAAGAACCACCCCTCACTGTTCCCAAGCAACAGGAGGGGCTTCCATGCCATCAGCCACGCACCAGCTATCCTTCTGCAGTCCACAGGAGTTCACACAGTCGCCCCGACAACAACACCTGAGCCCCAGCTTCTCAATCCCAAACCGACGCCCAGAACTAAATTTAAACTCTCCATCTTTTGCAATCCGAGCTGCAGTTGGCCCCACGTTGGCGCGCCAAAATGTAATGGGTTGGGGCAGACCCCCTCCCCACCACAGGCAGAAATAACGACTCAGGCAAACGGATTGCAAAAGTGATGAAAGTTTAAATAGAAAGCGGTGAATGTTACAGAAAACCCAAAGCGCAGTGACAAAGAAAGATCCCATCCCCACCTGAGGGTGCATCCAAAACCCCCAGGGCTCCTTCTTCCCCCTCCCTCTGCTGGGCTAGTCTCAGCTGGCCAGGCCTGAGACTGCCCATCCCCCTGTGGCCTTGGGCCCAGTCAGGCCCATGGCCGGGAGATCTCTCCCCCAGTTACCAAGTCTCGGAGAGGGAAGGAAAGAGGAAGTGCCAGACCCCACCGCAAAATTTCTAGTGGTGCAAGGGATTATGGTAGAAATACCTAACTTCCTGAGTCCACCCACTGGGATGGACTGCTGGACACAGGAAACACCCCTGTAGCAGAGGGCACCCAGCCCAAACTATGACAGTTCAGTTCATATTTTGTTACATTTCAATCATTTGGGATTTGAATATTCTGTTGTTTAGCCACATGTTTGAATTTTGGTCACATATTTGCGAATTTGGAAGTGTACCCAAATTTTAGACATGTACTTTTTCATCTGTTTAGCCTCTACGCCGCCCTGACTCCTCTGATGATCGCTATGTGATGACTAAGCATGCAGCTATATATCCAACAGAGGAGGAACTTCAAGCAGTTCAAAAAATTGTTTCTATTACTGAGCGTGCCTTGAAACTTGTTTCTGACAATATGATTGAACATGAAAAAAGCAAGAGCAAAGAGGAAGATGACAAAAAAGATGGCAGTAAAGACAGGTATTTTTTTTTCATGTTATTTTTAAAGAATTTCACCACTTATTTCTGAAGGTATTTTATGCTTTTCCTTGCACTGTTATCAGTGGTTCCAGGGATTCCTTTCTCTTTGGGTTTTGATATTGCATATGTCACTATGGCCTCAAGAGTATGTGGAATACTCTTATTTTATTTAATTTTGTTTTATGATTTTTATATTATTTAAAATGCAACTTTTAACTATAATTCACAGAGCTTTGAAAGGAGTTTTACGGGTAGGTGTTTTGGCTAAAGGTTTGCTACTCCGTGGAGACCGAAACGTCAGTCTTGTCTTGTTATGCACTGAGAAGCCTTCAAAGATGTTACTCAGTCGTATTGCTGAAAGTCTTCCCAAACAACTTGCAGTAAGTAGTATTTAGATGTTTGGATTTGATTTTTTTGTAAAGATACTGTAAAAATCTGTCCTCAAGTCAAATGTCTACAGAGCTGACTGTGCTACATTTCATAGCTCAGGCTCAGTTTTAGTTTCGAGTGTTTCTGTCTGAATTCAGGGACTATGCTTCATGATTTGCTTTCTGTGTATTGTGTCTGTGCAAGTGTCTAGGTGTTTATGCTAGTGGTTGGTTGTTTCACAGATTTCACAGATTGCATCAGGTTGGAAGGGACCCTCAAAGGTCATCTTGTCCAACCCCCCTGCAGTCAGCAGGGACACCTCCAACTAGATCAGGTTGCACAGGGCTAAGTCAAGTATGACCTTGAATGTCTCTAAGGATGGGGCCTTAAC
The DNA here is from genome assembly GCF_014839835.1 of Dryobates pubescens. Lineage (NCBI taxonomy): Eukaryota > Metazoa > Chordata > Aves > Piciformes > Picidae > Dryobates > Dryobates pubescens. The sequence continues at coordinate 3,371,342 of NC_071656.1, read as the reverse complement.
CGCATCCCTGGGCAACCTGTTCCAGTATTTCACTGCTCTCATTGTAAAGAACTTCCTTCTAATGTCCAACCTAAACCTACCATGCTCCTGTTTCAAGCCATTGACCCTCATCCTATCACTATAAGCCCTTCTAAACAGTCCTTCCCTATCCTTCCTGTAGGTCCTTTTCAGATATTGAAATGCAGCTCTAAGGTCTCCCCAGAGCCTTCTCTTTTCCAGGCTGAACAGCCCCAACTCTCTCAGCCTGGCCCCATAGGAGGAGTGCTCTAGCCTCTGATCATCTTCATGGCCTCCCCTTTGGACCCGCTCCAGCAGCTCCATGTCTCTCTTGTGTTGGGGGTCCCATAGCTGGACAGCTTCAGGTGCGGTCTCACTAGAGCAGAGTAAAGCATCAGAATTACCTCTCTCGATCTGCTGGCTACACTTCTTTCAATGCAGTGCAGGATCCCATTGGCCTTCTGGGCTGCAAGTGCACATTGTTGGCTCATGTCTAGCTTCTCATCCACCACTACCCCCAAGTCCTTTTCTGCAGGGCTGCTCTCAATCTCATCATCCCCCAGCCTGGATTTATATCTAGGATTGCCCTGACCTAGCTGCAGGACCTTGCACTTTGTCTTGTTGAACCTCATGAAATTCTCAACCCATTTCTTCAGTCTATCTAGGTCTCTCAAATGGCTGAATCTCAATAAACAAAGCTGCAGGTTTGGTGACAGAAAGGGCATTCTGATGAGCTTGTGATGGCCTGTGCAGTCTTGGGGAAGTAGTGGAGAGCAAGGTCCCGGGTGCAAGAGAGAGTAAACTTCCAGATTTAAAAGCTAATAAGCAGCATTTGGAAAGGAAAAGGGATTCTAGATTACAAAGAGCCACAGAGCTTTTGCAAGCAGATAGTAAATATATGGTGAAAGCATAAACAAGATATTGAGCAAGATTGCTTCCAAGACAAATGCCACATTCCTTGGAGTAGAAAAACACCAGAGGTGTTTTGCATGTCTGGGAAAATGTCTTGCATGTGCCTGCCTGGATGTACAAATAGTCATCCAGCAAAATATCCAGCTCTTTCCCAGAGAAGTGTTCACAGTGTAGGCTGAAAGGCAGTTTTGCACTGCCCTGCTCACTGTTGTAGCCTGTGAACTGCTGCATGCATCTCCAATACAGCTACTGGTGGATGAATTTAGTTACCACAGCCAAATCCATTTCTTTTTGCAATCCTGCTGCTGCAGGCTGCTGGTTTGTTTGTTTTAGTTTGGCACTTAAAACCAAACAAAACCTCACAACAAAACAAAAACCCCAAAGTGCATGCAGTCTTAGCCCATTCAGCAGAATTAATAAAAATCATTTGCTATGTTTCTACAAGAAATGAAAGTACAGAATGAAATCTTTAGCTCGAGTGCGCTCTACTGAAGAAATCCTCCCCACCATCATTATCGAATGCTTGTCACAGGGCTGCCTGGGAATAATTGGTGTTTATACCTGGGTGCCTGGGAATGCTTGGTGTTTGATCAGAAGCTCCCAGGTGCACGATAAGAGTAACAAATAACATGTATCTGTGGGTTCCTCTGTTTATAAAACTAAGTGGGGACAGGAATCTATTGAATGTGTTGACATCCTGAGCTAACCGCAAAAGACCTTCAAGCCCTTGTTTGACCACTGATGGACCTGAGGAAGATGAAGATGAGGAAGGCTATTGCTGGGCAGGGGACGTACGACACCCTGAGTGGGCTGTGCACATGAGCAATAGGGTGAGAAGTTACATAACACAATTGTGAAATATGGAAGGGGCTTTGTCCCCAAGACCCAGCCTCCTGTGATGTCTTGGACCGACGTCATGGGACGCAGGACCCTTAAAAAACTGAAGATCGCTACTGGTGTGGGTGCTGCCATTTCTCCGATCCAACAAGACAAGATTTGGTTCTGCGGGGACACCTGCCCAGATGGAAGACGGCCACCTCCGCCATTTCACGATCTTTGGTACCACCATATTTCTTATAGGGTGTTTAGGGTAAGTTAGTTACGCTTTGCTTGGAATAAGGCTCTGCTTTTGGGTTGTGGGTGATGAGCGGGTATGTACCTTGCTCTATGGTTTCGTGCCTTACAGTGCTCTGGCGCAACCTCATTTGCCTTTAGAAAGATGTACCTACTGGCACCTGTGGTATGTGTAATTAATTCCTCATTGAAAAGGCCTCACTAGAACATCTTGTTTAAAATTTTAAAACTGCACATCTTGGTCTGGCTTTGTGGAGAAGTCACTTGACCTTCCAGTTTGCATTTCTGTCTTTCTCTTAGAGAGACTTATGTTGAAATCTATTTTCTTCCCAATACTTTTCTTGACCACATGCTAACATAAACTTATGTTTTTTTGATTTTCAGGTAATAAGTCCTGAGAAATACAATATCAAGTGTGCAGTCCCGGAAGCAGCAATAATTTTAAATTCATGTGTGGAGCCCAAAATGCAAGTTACCATCACACTGACATCTCCAGTCATTCGGGAAGAGAATATGAGGGATGGAGGTTGGGAAGTTGTTAAAAGATGTTACCTCTTTCTCACCAATATTTATATGTTTATCTATTCTGCTTAAAGTCAGTCCTAGAAGGCAACATGCTGGCACAACTAATGTATTTGATCAAAACCTTGTTTTTCAACAACCAGTCTTGGTAGAGAACAGTTGGTTAAAATAAATGCTTATATGATGTGTTTATTTAACCTTTTAAAATTCTAACTTTATGTCCAACCTCAGCTTTCTGGAAAAGGTAGAAACTTGATTTGGGCTTTTTTTGTGTTGGTTGTTCCTCCCCCCCACTATAAAATTTTGTGGAAAACTAAATATTTTGTAGCAAATGGCTATAAACCAGCTTTCTAGAGCAGTCTTGCCCTAAGTGAAAGATTATATGGTTTTAGAAAAATCACAGGGTTTTGGGTTTCAACTGGATCAGTATTGCTATCACTCATACATTCCAAATAGCAGTGCCACTTAAAATGCACTTTTATAATACTTCTAACTTGAAAGAACAATGTAATTTAATTTTTTCCAGCTTTCTGAGGTTGCTTTTTGGTCTAGAATGCTTTTTTGGTGTATATTTAGGCTCCTGGTATTACAATCAGTGTTCTATCCAACTGACAAATCCAGACTAGTACAATAAGAATTGGCTTTGTTGTTGAGCTGAAGCAGAAAGTAAAACTTGTAAATCAAATTGTTTCTGAATTTCAGTTTCTCTGGTGCCAGCAGTGTTGCTTTAGGGTATGTTCTGTAACACTTCCAAAGCTCCAAAAGCTTTTAAGCCAACAAGTGTGATTAAAGTCTGCAGTAAATTGGTTCTTTTTGTTTATGGGTCAGATAAAATTAACTTTTGTTTCCTTTTAATCCTGTATTTTCATAGGCAAAAGAGATCATGGCAAACATGACACATCTTTAACACTTCTCATAATGCAGGTTGAAAAATATGTATGTGTGTATATATACATGTTCTGGCTTCTTTATTTCAGCTCATCATTACATGTTTTCTAAAATACTTGAGATTTTTATATTGCATTAGTAAATATTCTATAGCTATGACTAGCTCATTGTAAGCAAACTGTGTTAACAAAGTCATCCTACATAATCAGAAAGAAAAATTTCAAGATACGTTCTCTAGTTTGGATGACTTCTGAAGAGTCTTTCTGAGTGCTTTGTACATGATTTTTCAGCTGTGTGTATTATTCTTAGCTATAAAGGATTTGTACATGTGCTGTCACACCCAACCAATTCTCCTTGTATTTTGACAGTCTAAGTGTAGCATAACTACTGAATCTACTTAATCAGACTTCCCATATTATTTAAGTTTGTAAAGGATACTTTAACTTAAAATAATTATTAAATTATGTTAACTATTAAATTAAATTAACCTTAAACACAGTGTTTGATTTTTAATGTAGTGTACAAAAGTAAAATATTGCTTCCCACCACAATACTCATTTTAAATTTTCTGACCTGAAATTCTATAATGTAGACTAAAAAGAAAATACATTTCAAATTACTACAATGAATCCCTTAATTTATGTTACCTAAAGGAAACAAATCTGTATTTTTGTCTGACCCACACTTGAATTTAAATTATCATTGCAAGTTTATTCACTGCTGAATGCAGTACTGCCTCTAGGCAAGCAAAATCAAGTTAGATTTCTTTTCAAGACACTGAGCAGTATAAAATGGATGTTTAGAAAAGTTCACTTTTGAAACAGCAAATAGAAGGACTATGTTGCAAATTAGTGCAGCAAAGAAAGCCTTATTATGAAGACTGCTGCTTATTTGCTTCAGAGCAATAGTATGCATTTGTGGGTTTTTCATTTCATGCAGCTTTTCATGCTCTGTGTCTTAGAATGGTTTAAAATTTTCATTATTTTCTTTTGTTTTTAGCCTGCTCGGAGAGCTAGTTCAGGTGATAAGGAACCAGTTTGAGTAAAGACAAGACTGAGACTTGCATGTGGAGTAGAATCATGTTTGATGTGTAATGATCCCATTACATGATAAAAGGCTTAAAAAAAATACAGTGTGAAACAGAATTGTTAACTGCATAGCTACTGTTCCTTACAGTATAGTGCATTTGACAGTTTACCAAATCTGTTATAATCAAACTGCTCTAACCCCTGCTGTGGAATCTTTCCTTCAGCAAGCAGTGTACATGCTTATAAACACATATGTGTGCATCTTCTTTTTTTGTTTGTTTTTTTATCCTTAGCTAACAACCCCAATCCAAAGACTACTAGCAGAGGAACTTGATTCCTGTCAGGGGTTGCTGCCAAGATATTGGAAGGATTTTTGACCAAGGTTTTCTAAAGCTCAATGTCACACCTGCCATGCTTTAAAAAGGAATGGTTTTGGATGCATAGTCCTAGCACCTACTGTTACTTTGTGTGTGGTTTGGGGTTTTTTTGTCTTTGTCCCTCTCCTAGACTTAAGCAGTGTTCACACTAGTCTTGAAATAGTTGACTGGGCAAAATGTATTTCACATAATAAAACTTGCCAAAATTCATATACCCATTAACTTACAATGAAGAGGTAGTGTGGACACATGTCTAACTAATGATTAACCCCTTATATTTAGACTAGTAATAAATTGCATTATACAGAGTAAAAATTCTTGCTTGTATTTTGTAAATGAATTCAGACTTTTTTGTCTTAGCTTAACAGGGTGGTAGGTTAGGCATCTGAATTTAAATAGACTTTAAGGGGTTAATCCTGAAATGTGAAATATATGCAAAAATCCACAGATTAAATATTACAAGAATTTCCTTGATGTGGTTTTTTTTTTCAATCAATGTATTCAGTGGAATAGGTGCCTTGAAACTTCTGACAGTCTTTTTAAGTTTCAAGGGTACTCCTATGATACCTGTTAGGAGTATATTTTAGATCAACATTTCCAGCACTGAGTAAAAGTGTCTTCTGTAATTCTTTTTAGTAAAATTATTTTCCAAATTGATGTTTTTCCATTGAGATGAAAGTTTGCACAGCATCATTTAATTCCATATCAGTTTTAGAAGAATGGAATAAGTTGACTGATTAGGCTACTCAACCAAATAGACTCATAGTTCTTTTTTTTTTACCTTCTCAACCTTACTTTGCCTCTTATCTGCTGTGAGTTTTCTCTAAATATACACTTTGTCTTTCATATCCAAGTTGTACTTGTTTCATCAATTATCTTACCTTGGCACCCTATTATGTAGGTTTCACAGAATCACAAAATGGTAGGGACTGGAAGGTTGCACAGGAGTTCATCCAGGTAGGTTTTGAAAGTCTCCAGAGAAAGAGACTCCACAACTTCTCTGGGCAGCCTGTTCCAGGGCTCCAGCCACCTCACAGCAAAGAATTTTTCCTCCTGTTCTGATGGAACCTCCTGGGTTCCCATTTGTGACCATTGCCCCTTTTCCTATCACAGGCCGCCACTGAAAAGAGACTGGTCCCATCCTCTTGCCCCCCACCTTTCAGCTTTTTCTAAGTATCAAGAAGATGCCCTCTCAGTCTTCTCTAGGCTAAACAACCCCAGGTCTCTCAGTCTCTCCTCATAAAACAGATGCTTCAGTCCCCTCCTCATCTTCATATCCTTCTACTGGATTCTTTCCACTAGTTCCCCATCCCTCTTGAACTGGGAAATCCAGAACTGGACACAATACTCCAGGTGCAGCCTCATTAGAGGGATAACCTCCCTTGACCTGCTGGTCACACTTTTCTTGATCCATCCCAGGATAACATTTGCTTTCTTGGCCACAAGAGCCCATCTCATGGTTAAATTGTCCACCAGCACTCCCAGGTCCTTTTCTGTGAAGCTGCTTTCCAGCAGGTCAACCCTTAACCTGTACTGGTGCAGGTTATTCCTCCCTAGGTGCAGGACTCTACACTTGCCCTTGTTGAACTGTCCAACTTTACAGCCTGTCCAGGTCTTGCAAATGGCAGCCTAGCTGATGGGGTGTCAGCTACTCCTCCCAGTTTTGTGTCATCAACAAATTGGCTGAGGGTCCATTGTCCCTTCATCCAGGTTGTTGACAAGTGTGTCAAACAAGACTGGACCTAGTACTGACTCCTGGGGAACACCACTGGTCACAGGCTTCCAACTAGACTGCACTGCTGATCACAACCCTCTGAACTCTGTCCTTCAGCCAGTTCTCAATCCACTTCACTGTCCACACTTCCTAATCTTGCCTATGAGGACCTTATGGGGGACAGTGTCAAAAGCCTTGCAGAAGTCAAGGCTCTCCCCTCATCTACCCAGCTGGTCACACCATCATAGAAAGTTATCGGATTGGTCACGCATGATTTCTCCTTGGTGAATTCATGCTGGCTACTTCTGATAATCTTTTTTTTCTCCACATGCTTAGAGATGACCTCCAGAATGAGTTGTTCTATCACCTTTCCAGGGATAGAGGTGAGGCTGACTGGCCTCTAGTTTCCTGTAGTCATCCTTCTTTCCCTTTTTGAAGACTGGAGTGGCATTGGCTTTCCTCCAGACATCTCCCCTGTTCTCCAGGACCTTTCAGAAATGATGGAGAGCCAGCTCCTTCAGCACTTGTGGGTGCATCCCATCAGGACCCATGGATGTGTGGGTGTCCAGCTTGTCTAGGTGACCTCTAACCCAGTCCTCCTTGACTAAGGGAGAGCCTTCCTTCCTCCAGACTTTCTTTCTTCCCTCCAGGGACTGAGGACCAGCCTTAGCAGTGAAGACTGAAGCAAAGGCATCATTCAGGAACTTCATCTTCTCTGTATCCTGTCACTAGGTCACCCACCTCATTCAGCAGTGGGCCCATGTTTTGCCTGGTGTTCCTTTCCCTGCTGATGGAAGTGATGAAGCCCTTCTTGTCTTTCACACCCTTTGCCAAATTTAATTCCAGGAGGGCCTTAGCTTCCCTTGCTTAAACCCTACATACTCTGGCAATATTCCTATATTCTTCCCTAGTGGCCAGTTCCTTTTTCCACATACTGTTGACTTCCTTCTTCCATTTGAGTTTTTCCAGAAGCTCCTTGCTCATCCATACAGGTGTCTTGCCTCCCCTGCTCAATTTCTTACTCATGGGGATGCACAGATCATGAGCTAGGAGGAGGTGGTGCTTGATTATTAACAAGCTCTATTCAGTTCCCCTATCTTCTAGAGCCTGAACCCATGGGATTCTTCCAAGAACATCTCTGAAGAGGTCAAAGTTGGCTCTCCTGAAGTGCAGGGTTGTATTCATACTTATCCTGCTACTTCCTTGCATGATCCTGAACTCCACCATCTCATGGTCATTGCAGCCAAGGCTGACCCCAGCCTTCACATCCCCAACTAGTCTTTCATTGTTTGTTAGCACTAGGTCAAGCAGCACGTCTGTCCACGTTGGCTCCTCCACCACCTGTGTCAAAAAGTTATCCTCAATGCACTGCAAGAACCTCCTGGCCTGTTTGTGCCTCACTGTGTTGTCTTTCCAGTAAATATTGGGGTGGTTTAAGTCCCCCATGAGAACCAGGGCATGTGATCATGAGGCTACTTTCATCTCTATGTAGAAAACCTCATCAACTTCCTCTTCCTGATCAGGTAGCCTGTAGTAAACACCCACTACAGTGTCACTCATAGTAGCCTGCTCCTTGATTCTTACCCATAATCTTTAAACATGTTCGTCATCCCCACTTAGGCAGAGCCTGAATTTGGGGGTTTTGTGTTGGGTTTTTTGGTTTGTTTTAAATGAAATACCACTTGACATGTCTTAATTTCTTCTGCAAATGACTTGTTAGTGTATTTTTTCTTCTTTCAACTTATGGTCCATAAGTTTGAATATCTGCATGAGAAGATATCCTATGCTCTTTTTAGCTTTATTCTTATTCTGAGATCCTCCCCCTTTAAGCCCTACGCAGAGCAATGGGCCTATACTATATAAAAATAAAAGCTCAAATTACAATGTTGTGATCGTTTGAGGCTGTGCCTTTAAGACAAACAGTGCTGGGACACTTTGGCTAAATGTTTTCGGTACCAGAACAAAAACATTCTGATATTCTAAATGAATTTCATTGGTGGATAGATAAAATGCAACTTTAAATTGTAGAGCAGTTGGAATTCTTTTGGGGGAGTTTGGTTTGGGAGTTGGGGAGTTTGGGTTTCAGCCTGTTCTCCCTGCCTGCTTCTCTGCGAACTGCTGGAGTTGGCCTTCAGATAAGCAAAAACTAATCCTGCATGGGCTTTTGAAGCTTACTAACGACTCTTTTCCCTTAATAACTTGCCTTTCTTTCTCTCTAACCCCTTTTTGGGGAAAAAAGGGAGGTGGGGGGGGAGAGAGGGGTTTGCAGGGAGGGGATGCCTCCTGGGGGAGGGATTTTTGTTGTGTTATTTCTCTTTGCTGTATATTTCTGTGTATATATTGTAAATACCTGTATATATTGTGTTATATATAACCTGCTTTCCATATATGCTTGTAAATATATAGCTTTGCTCCTCCAACTGGGTTAGCTGGGTTTACTCTGTGGCGGGGAGAGAGCTAGGCCCTCTCTCAACTACCACAAATGTAGTTCTTCAAATTAAATTTAATGATTGTATTGCAAAGTTGTGGCACCATGTTCTTCATGGCTTTTTATGTGTCTGTAAAGTATCCTACTATTTATTTTACATTTGTGTATAACTAGGTGGTTTTGAAGTTGTGTCTCTGCATCATCTCTAGAAGTTTCTACTTGGTGCTCGATGGCATGTTCCATGAGACTGAAAAAAACCCCACGCTCACACACCAAAATTTGTTCTTTGACTTGCCTAAATTTATATCTTGCTGGAGCAAACTATGTTGTTCCATACAGTAATGAAATGAGGGCTTTATCTTTCATCTTATCTGTTATATCATGAGCTAAACAACCAATATACTTGGTCACTAGTCACAATAGACATTTTCATAACTACTAAACCAAAGAACATCTAAAGCTGATCATTGTATTATATCCCTATAAATTTTGAATAACTCAAAAGATACAATTTCTTATTGTTCAGTGGTTCCACTTTCATTGGCTGAACCACTCACAAGAGGGCTTTGTGATCTTGTCCTTTTTGGTAACAAAGCAATCATCTTGGTAATTTAATTAATCCTGTTCTGAATATTTAAATATATAACATCTACTATGTTTTATGTATATTTCAGGCATTCCCTGTTGTGTTTTAAAGTATTCCTTGCTTTTTCCTGATGAATCTTAAGTAAAGCATGTTGAGGAATGGCTTGCAAAGACATGGTTCTATGGAACAACGGTTTGAACAGAGTATGTAGGCCAGACTCCATCTTGTTGTTTACTGCTCACAGTAAGCTAGTGTGTTGATGCAGCCAGGCCGCCGTGACCTTGTAGCTGTGCTTGCAGCTGCCTGCAAAGGATAACAGGACACCAAAGCAAGGTCACTGCGCCCTTACAGGCGATAACAAGTAAAGAAGAATGTAAAACAGAATTCTTGTGATTATCTCATCAGGATGGGAAAGCAGGATGTTTAACCGCAGAAGGTGGGGGCCGGCAGCTAGGCTACTATATATAAGAAGTGTCTGATGCTCAATAAAGTTGGATTTCGTGGATCATATTGATCATTGGCGACCCCTTCTTGTGACAAGTGGCACCCGAACAGGGACCCCACAGAGAGGGTTCGACCCCACAGAGAGGGTCATAGACTCACAGAGAAGTCTGAAGAAGTTCCTCGACGACTAGGTGTACGTTCATGAGCGTGGAGGCAAGAAGCCGGCCCAGGATAGCAGTACCGGAGGCTGATCACTCGGACAAAGAGAAGGAGGACAGCCTGGGAGCCGAAGACGCTGTAGACCTGGAACTGCTGATATAGAGACTGTGCGCACAGGTACTAACGCTAATATGGGCAGGCAGGCAGCGTATTATTTAAGTGCTTTTTAGAAAAGCGAAATATTAAAGGCATTGATTTAAAGAAAGAATTAGAGCCTTTGTTAGAATATGCTGAGAAGTTGGGATATCTTAAAGATCCCAACAATGTTTTTGATAGAACACTGTGGAAGGAATTAGGACAAGATTTATGGATAAAAAGTATAGATGATGATAAGGTTGCTAAAAAGAATAGTAAGCCATGGAGAGCGGTTATGGTAACACTCGATCAGCATGCTGCAGAACAAAAAGCTGCTATTCAGGCATGGCAAAAATTACAACCAAATGGGGAAGAGGAGCAAGGGGCAGAGTCGGCAGGCCGACGGCAAACTCGGGCGAGCCGGCATCGGCGGGCCTGAGGAAAGGAGCAGCGGACACCGGCGGGTAATGGATCGCGGCAGTGAAGTTCGCGGACGTTGGTGAATATGGAACAAGAGGTAGCGCTCTCCTTATTTCGAGGCATTTCAAGGCATTTCAAAGGAGCTCCATGTAATATTGTAATAATGTTAAGGTTTGTAGTGAATAGGTATTAATTTTCAACGGTATTCTTTAGCTAACGTAACGTCTTTAGATTTCCTTCTTAGACATAGACTACAAAAAATACAAAAAATACAAAAAAAGGGTGGGAAAAAAAAAAGGTAACGAATGCAGAGAACAAGAAATTTTAAAATGGTAAACAAAAAAGGTAACAAGTGCAAAGAAAAAGTTTAAACATACAAAATATAACAAAGGTACAAAAACTCTGGATGAATTATTGGGACAGGGCAGGTATGAACAAATGGAATTGCAAGCTCGTATTGCTCTGGTTAGATTATAAGCATCAGTAACCATTGCAAAAATGGCTTTGGAGAAAATTAGGGATAATAATCAGTCTCCTCATTATATGTCAATTAAGCAAGGAAAAAACGAACCTGTAGAAAGCTTTGTTGACAGGCTAGTGACCACATTAAAGGCAGCACAGGTTGGGGATCATATTCATGAGCCAATTTTGAAACAGTGTTTAATTCAGAATGGTAATGTGCAGACAAGGCAAGTGATTAGTACACTAGGACCTGCCTGGGAAGTAGCAGAATTGTTGGAAAAGGCACTGAATCTTCCAGATGGTCCTGTGGCAATGTTAGTAGAGGCAGTAAAAGATCTAAAGGTAGGATTAGAGGAACAAGCGAAAGGGGTAGCGCAGTCGAATCAGCAAGTAATGGCTGCTTTAGTGCCTTTGCGTACATCTCAAAGAAGGCAGCAACGGTCCAATGATCCGCCAGCAAGCAGGCTGCAATGTTATCACTGTGGAAATACAGGACATATGCGCAGAAATTGTCGGGCCCAGAATGTATGGTGCCAGAAATGCAAATCTAACACGCACAATGCTGCTGCTTGCCGTGATTCGGGAAACGTGACACAGAACGCGAGAGGTCACCGCATGATGACACAAATAGTAACCGGCCTCAACAGCGATCAGGTCTCAGACCAGCAACTGCCGGCAGCCTCGTATTGGACCTGGCAACAGCAATAGAAGTCACCCTGATTGACAAAAAGCCACAAAGGATCAGAACAAATATATATGGACTGTGGTCGTTTGAGGCTGTGCCTTTAAGAACAAACACTGCTGGAACACACTGGCTAATGTTTTTGGTACTAGAACCAAAACATTCTGATATTCTAAACGAATTTCATTGGTTGATAAACAAAAATTCAGCTTTAGATTGTGAAGCGGTTGGAAAATTTTTTTTCCTCAGTTCAGTTCGGTTTGGGAGTTGGGGGAGTTTGGTGTTTCAGCCTGTTCTCCCTGCCTGCTTCTTCTGCGAACTGCTGGACTTGGCCTTCAGATAAGCAAACACTAATCCTGCATGGGCTTTTGAAGCTTGCTAACAACTCTTTTCCTTAGTAACTTGCCTTTCTCTCTCTCTAACCCCTTTTTGGGGAAAAAGGGAGGTAAGGGGGGGAGAGAGGGGGTTCCAAAGAGGGGATCCCTCCCTGAGGGAGGGATTTTTGTTGTGTTATTTGTCTTTGCTGTGTATTTCTGTGTATATATTGTAAATACCTGTATATATTGTGTTATATATAACCTGCTTTCCATATATGCTTGTAAATATATAGCTTTTGCTCTTCGACTGAGTTAGCTGTGGTTTCTTACTCTGTGGAGGAGGGAGAGCTAAGCCCTCTCTCAACCTACCACAATTATTGGCTGCCCAACTCGGGGCTTGCTGACAAATTAGTTTGATTTATTGCTTGCTTAAGTCGAACGAGCAAACATGAAGGTGTTTTGGCTTTTTGAGCGTCTGTTCTTCTCGGTCTTTGGTGTATTGATCTACAAGTATTGCCTGGGTATGATTATCGATAAGATAGGTAAATATATAATGCAAAAATTATATTTGTGGTTTAAGTACAAGATTCGGCTTCTGTATGATCAGTGCCTGGAATTCTTTTATGTTAAAAAGTACAGGAATGTTACATCTAGCACACTCCCTATTGAGATAAAAGAGTTTAAGATTCCGCTCGGTGAAAGGGTAATTTTAAGTGATGGCTGGGATCCAAAGCTGATTTTCTTGATGTGTGTAGTCCTGCTGCTGGTGATAAGTAATGTGTATTTGCTAGTGACACTGTACCGGGAGAGAAAAGTTTATAAGGCATGTTTTGTTATTAGACGGAGGACAAAGAGACGAAAACGCCACCCTAGCTCTGTTTCAGGAACATCCAGTGAGGATGATAATGGAGAATCTGTGTCAGTTAAAGATAAAGCTAAAAAGTCAATCGGCAAGGCAGCTCTGAATAGCAATGGTGATGATTCTGGCAAGCAGCCAGGGGCTACAGTAGCCCCAAACATGGCGGCTCCTGTGTCCCAGGCAGCCACCATTAACGAGGCAAAGTCATTTCCTCCTTCTTCCATGGCAGGAGCGGAAGCGTCCTCCAAAGCAACTAATCTGTCTCAAAGCTTATCAGCTTCTGATAATAAGGCAGCTGGAAACCCAAACACAGCTCCAGTAAAGCAAGTAGCAGTTTTAACAACAAGGAAGGGTAAGACTAAAGCTGATTCAGGAGCTGACGGGGATGCACAGCAAGGTTCTTCTGCTGGGGAGGAAGAGAAAATCTGTCTTAAAAATATAGCTGAGTTATTGAGATCATCAGAGGATCGAGATGCATCTCTTGGTAGGACAGCAGCTAGTGGTGGTGCCTCTCAGCTTAAAGGGATCCTTGAGAGAGTGACAGAAAGGTTGTTTGGACCACAAGTTGAGGAACAGGAGGCAGAGGAGCAAGAACAAGATGACATAACCGACTGCTCTTCACCACGTGAGGAGCTTAGAAATGTGAGAAAAGACTATCTCAGAGCAGATAAGGAGCCAGTTCTCGCTTGGCTTGGTAGATGCTATGATACAGGTGCTCCAGCTCTAATGGTTGGAGACAAGTCAGCAGCCCAGCTAGGAACTCTCTCAAAGGATAATGGAATAGATAGACATCTAGGCAAGGCTCTCGGTAAGGTTAATCTGTGGATACGCCTTCTGATGGCGGTTCTCATGAGATACCCTTCCCGAGATGATCTTCCATGGAATCCTAAGCCCTGGACTACCATAGATGAGGGAATCAAGCGTCTGAGAGAATTTGCTGTTAGAGAGGTACTCTATGGTGAACATGAATCTCTGAATCCTGATGATGTTCCTGTAGGAAATGGTCTTGCTAAAAAGCTCATCAAGCTTGCTCCTTCTAATTATGCAAACATTCTGGCAAGCAGAATTGTAGCAAGAAATTATGGTGGAGCTCCTCTTACGGTTGGCCAATTCACTGATCAATTGAGACAATTGGATGATAGCATGACACGTGTTTCTTTGGTTTCAGCCATTGAAACTCTGTCTGGAAAACTGGAGAATTGCATGAAAGAGCTGAAGGATGAATTTAAAAACACCATCTCCCAATTGGCACAAAGAGATGATTCCAATTCTTCCTCCAGGTGGGTACAGGTTTCATCTGTGAGGAATAGACATCCTCCAAGGAGGTCATTCCAAAACAGATCAAACCAAAACAGACCACCAAGGCAGTCACGTAGGACTATTTGGATTACCCTGCGTGATCAGTTTGGTGAGAACATGAACAGGTGGGATGGTCAACCAACTTCTAATCTTTTCAGGAGACTGAGAGAACTGCAAAGTGGCAGAACCCGAGGTAGCAATACCAGAAGGGTAGCTGTTACTTTTACAGTTCCCCAGGACAACTCTAGTAGCTCCAACAGTGGCTCCAGTTCTAACACTGCACAGTGTGCTCGTTGCACCTGTGGACATGTTCCCCATAACTAGGGGTGCCCTGCCTCCCGCCAGGGGGAGGAGAGGGGTAATACAGATAACAGAATCTATTGGGATGTGTACATCCAGTGGCCTGGCACTTCACACTTTCAGAAGTACAGGGCCTTGGTTGACACAGGAGCTCAGTGCACCATATTGCCATCAAATTATCAGGGATCAGAGTCCATAACTATTCTGGGAGTCACTGGTGGATCTCAAGAGTTAAGTAAAGTGGAGGTTAATATAAGCTTAACTGGTAAACAATGGAAAAAGCATACAGTTGTGACCGGACCTGATGCACCTTGTATTTTGGGAATTGATTTTCTGAGAGAAGGGCGTTTCAAAGACCCTAAAGGTTACAAATGGGCTTTTGGAGTAGCTTCTGTAGAAATTGATGGACAAAAACTGAAGCTGTCTGCTAGACCTGAGCTTTCTGATGAATCTGCAGTTGTGGGACAACACAAGATTCAGGACATTAAGTTGCCGGTTGCTTCTCGGACTGTGCATCACAGACAATACAGAACCAACCGTGACTCTTTGTTGCCCATTCAGAATCTGATTCGTCAGTTGGAGAGTCAGAAAGTCATCAGCAAAACTCATTCACCTTTCAACAGTCCAGTGTGGCCTGTGCGAAAGCCAAATGGAGACTGGCGTCTGACAGTGGACTACCGAGCCCTGAATGAAGTAACTCCGCCTATGAGTGCAGCAGTACCAGACATGATGGAACTCCAGTATGAGCTGGAATCCAAAGAGGCCAAATGGTATGCTACCATAGACATTGCTAATGCCTTCTTCTCTATTCCCATAGCAGAGGAATGCAGGCCTCAGTTTGCTTTCACCTGGAGAGGAATCCAGTACACTTTCAACAGACTGCCAATGGGCTGGATCCACAGCTCCAGCATCTGTCATGCAGTAATCCATGATGCTCTGGAGGAAGGTGGTGCTCCAGAACACATCCAGTTCATCGATGATATCATCGTCTGGGGTAAAACTGCTGAGGAAGTCTTCGAGAAAGGTAACAAAATCATGGACATTCTCCTGAATGCAGGTTTTGCCATCAAGAGAGACAAAGTGAAAGGTCCTACCACAGAGATCCAGTTTCTGGGAGTGCAGTGGCAGGATGGACGCCGACACATTCCAGTGGATGTGGTAAATAGAGTCTCTACCATGGCAAATCCCACGAACAAGCAAGAAACTCTACGTTTCTTGGGGATAGTGGGATTTTGGAGACTACACATTCCTGGATACAGTCAGATTGTGAAACCTCTGTATGATGTGACTCGAAAGAGGAACAGTTTCCACTGGGGACCTGAACAACAAGCAGCCTTTGACCAGATAAAGCAAGAAGTAGTCCAAGCAGTGGGTCTGGGACCTGTGCGAGATGGTCCAGACATTAAGAACATTTTGTACACGGCTGCAGGTGACAATGGTCCAACCTGGTGCTTGTGGCAAAAAGCTCCAGGTGAGACACGTGGACGACCTCTTGGTTTCTGGAGTCGAGGTTACAGAGGTTCAGAGGCTAATTACACTCCAACAGAGAAAGAGATTCTAGCTGCCTATGAAGGAGTGAAAGCAGCTTCTGAAGTAATTGGAACTGAGTCACAACTTCTCTTAGCTCCCAGATTGCCAGTTTTGAATTGGATGTTCAAAGGCAAAGGTTCCACACCACATCATGCCACAGATTCCACCTGGTCTAAGTGGATGGCCCTGATAACACAGAGAGCTCGAATGGGAAATCTTGAAAGACCTGGTCTGGTGGAGGTGATCTCAAGTTGGCCTGAAGATACCAACTGTGCTAAACCTCCAGAGGAGAGAGTAACTCGTGCTGAGGAAGCTCCTCCTTACAATGACCTTTCTGATGATGAAAAGAAATATGCTTTGTTCACAGACGGTTCCTGTCGTCTCGTCGGGAACAAGCGAAGGTGGAAGTCTGCAGTGTGGAGTCCAACACGCCGAGTTGCAGAGGCGAAGGATGGAGAAGGAGAATCCAGTCAGTTTGCAGAGGTAAAAGCTGTCCAGCTAGCTCTCGACGTGGCTGAACGTGAGAGATGGCCAAAGCTTTATCTCTACACCGACTCATGGATGGTAGCCAATGCTCTATGGGGTTGGCTAAAGAACTGGAAAAAGAATGGCTGGCAGAGGAAAGGAAAACCCATCTGGGCAGCTGAACTGTGGCAAGACATTGCTGATCGAATCGAGAGAATTCCAGTGAAAGTTAGACACATTGATGCTCACATTCCCAAGAGCAAAGCTACTGAGGAACAGCAACACAACCATCAGGCAGATCTAGCTGCAAGAGTTTCTCAAGTAGACAAGGACTCTGAACTTGATCTCGACTGGAAACACCGAGGTGAGATATTCTTAGCTCGGTGGGCTCACGATTCGTCAGGACATCAAGGCAGAGATGCAACATACCAATGGGCTCGTGACAGATCCATAGACATTTCCATGGATGCCATCACACAAGTCATCCATGACTGTGACATTTGTGCTGCTATTAAGCAGGCAAAGCGAATTAAGCCCTTGTGGTATGGTGACAGATGGTCCAAATACAGGTATGGTGAAGCTTGGCAGATTGACTACATCACTCTACCACGTTCTCGTTCTGGTAAGCAGTACGTGCTTACTATGGTAGAGGCAAACACTGGATGGCTGGAAACTTACGCAGTCCCACATGCAACTGCACGCAACACCATTCTCGGTCTGGAGAGACAGATCCTGTGGAGACACGGAACTCCGGAGAGGATTGAGTCAGACAACGGAACTCACTTCAAGAACAACCTTGTAAAGAGCTGGGCAAAAGAGCACGGTATTGAGTGGATTTTCCATATTCCTTACTATGCACCAGCTGCAGGGAAGATTGAACGCTACAACGGTTTGTTGAAGACCACTCTCAAAGCCATGGGAGGTGGATCTTTGAAAAACTGGGAGAAACATTTAGCACAAGCAACCTGGCTGGTGAACAGTAGAGGTTCAGTGAACCGAGCTGGACCTGCACATTCTGATCTGCTACAGAAAGTAGAAGGTGATAGAGTTCCTGTTGTTAGGGAAAAGAATCTGTTAGGTAAAACTGTTTGGGTATTTTCGCCCTCAGGAGAGGCTAAACCTGTCCGAGGGGTGGTTTCAGCAGAAGGTCTGGGTCACACTTATTGGGTAATGCAAGAGAATGGTGAAATTCAGTGTATTCCACAAAGAGATTTAACTTTAGCTGAGAGAGTTTAATTTCAGAATGTTGTACAGCTACAGCGCGTCCAAAGGAAAGAGTCCCTGAGGAATCTACGGTGCACGAACCCTGAGAACCCTGAGAGCCCTGAGTCAACTGAGAGTCCCTGAGTCCCTGTTTCCCTTTTTCTTCGCTTCGTCTGCGGAGAGACAAACTGTTTTCCATTTTCTTGATTTTGGATTTTCTTGGACTTCTGAATCATCTACATCTGAGTATAGCCGGAATGGACGATGAACTTAACTTACGAACTGTGAATATTGTTCTGGATTGGATGGACAGTACGAACAGCCAATGAAATTGTTTAGAAAGGGGTGGACTGTGGTCGTTTGAGGCTGTGCCTTTAAGAACAAACACTGCTGGAACACACTGGCTAATGTTTTTGGTACTAGAACCAAAACATTCTGATATTCTAAACGAATTTCATTGGTTGATAAACAAAAATTCAGCTTTAGATTGTGAAGCGGTTGGAAAATTTTTTTTCCTCAGTTCATTTCGGTTTGGGAGTTGGGGGAGTTTGGTGTTTCAGCCTGTTCTCCCTGCCTGCTTCTTCTGCGAACTGCTGGACTTGGCCTTCAGATAAGCAAACACTAATCCTGCATGGGCTTTTGAAGCTTGCTAACAACTCTTTTCCTTAGTAACTTGCCTTTCTCTCTCTCTAACCCCTTTTTGGGGAAAAAGGGAGGTAAGGGGGGGAGAGAGGGGGTTCCAAAGAGGGGATCCCTCCCTGAGGGAGGGATTTTTGTTGTGTTATTTGTCTTTGCTGTGTATTTCTGTGTATATATTGTAAATACCTGTATATATTGTGTTATATATAACCTGCTTTCCATATATGCTTGTAAATATATAGCTTTTGCTCTTCGACTGAGTTAGCTGTGGTTTCTTACTCTGTGGAGGAGGGAGAGCTAAGCCCTCTCTCAACCTACCACATGGACCTATAAGAATTAATGGACAGGCGGTTGGTTGTCTATTGATTGGTAGATCATCTGCATCGATGTCTGAAATACAAGTGTTAGCAGGGCTGATAGATGCAGACTATACAGGAGAGATTCAGATAATGGTACAGACTTTGTTTCCACCTCTTGTTATTCCATCACAAAGTAAAATAGCGCAACTGATACCCTTGCCACAATTGACAGCAGGATTGCAGCCTTGTAATCGCTTGGACAGAGGAGATGGGGGCTTTGGATCCTCCACGGCTCCTTTGGCACTGTTGACGGCCTCAATGGAGAAACGGCCACAGATGGAGGTCACGGTGGAATATCAAGGACAAATCAGAAAGCTCACCGCTCTTCTAGATACCGGAGCAGATGTGACAGTGATCTCAAAGCACTGTTGGCCTAAATCCTGGCTGTCGACCACTGCAACGGCCTCGCTGTCGGGAGTGGGTGGTATCACGGTTGCAGAGACATCGCCACCAGTCAGAGTCACTTGTGATGGAAAGACAATGACAATAGCATGTTCTTTGTTACCGTTACCTAACCCTGTCCAAATGTTGATTGGAAGAGACGTATTGCAGCAGATGGGAGCTGTGTTGACAACAAAAAACATCTAGTAGCAGTCATTGCATGGACTTTCCCGATTCAACTGCAGTGGACAACAAATGAGGTCGTTTGGATCGAGCAGTGGCCACTGAAAGAGGAAAGTCTCAAAGCAGCTCATCAATTAGTACAGGAACAGCTTCAACAAGGACACTTAAAACCATCAACTAGCCCTTGAAGTACAACAATATTTGTGATTAAAAAGAAATCAGGGAAGTATAGACTGCTGCATGACTTGAGAGCAGTCAATGATCAAATGCAGTCTATGGGGGCGTTACAACCGGGATTGCCTAGTGCCTCTATGCTCCCGGAATCATGGCACCTGTTGGTAATAGATTTGAAAGACTGTTTCTTCACCATCAAGTTACACGAACAAGACACTTGTCGATTTGCATTCACTTTACCTTCTATTAATCGACAAGAGCCAGCGCAGCGCTTTGAATGGACTGTATTACCACAAGGCATGAAGAATTCTCCGACGCTCTGCCAATTGTACGTTGCAGTAGCGTTACAACCACTGCGCCAAAAGTGGCAGCATGTGTTTATATATCATTATATGGATGATATTCTATTTTGCCAGCAACAGCCATTTGAAGAACAACAACTAGCTGAGATTCAACAGGAAATGGAATCTATGGGATTAAGAGTTGCAACCGAAAAGATTCAACATGAAATCCCAATCCAGTATCTGGGGTGGACCATCACAGAACAACAAATCAGTCCACAAAAGTTATCACTGAACACTGAGATGCAGACTTGAAATGATGTACAGAAGTTTATGGGAGACATTCAATGGTTAAGGCCTGTTGTAGGCATTACTAATGATATGTTAGAACCATTAAGACCCTTGTTAAAAGGATCAGATCCAACAACCCCAGTGTCAGTCTTGACAGACCAGGCAGAAGCCATTGATGTAATAGTACAACAAGTTTTACAAGGCGTGGTATCACGGAGGGTTTTGGATTTGCCTATTGATATAACAATTGTCATGGGTAAACAACACCTAGTCGGGGCGTTAACTCAGTGTGTTAAGAAAACAGGGGAGAGTGTCCGTACTATAGGTTTAGAATGGATATTTCCTCCATTACAACCAAAAAGAACAATTCAACAAAAAAATTTTGATTTTGGCAGACTTGATTAAGACATGTCGACTACGACTTAGTAGTATTGCAGGTTGTGCACCTGGCACTATTTATGTGCCAATAAAGCAACCTGATCTGGATTGGTTCTTGATAAACTGTATGGAGTTAGCAGGTGCATGTCTTGATGATAGTGTGCCAATTCGGGCGGCACCTTTAGCAGATAAGGTGTTGAGCTGGATGACAAACTATGATTGGCTTGAAAAACCAAAGTTTAGGTAGCAGCCTTTACCTAAAGCTTTGGCAGTCTTTACTGACGCAGGAAAGAAATCAATGAAGGCTGTAGTTGTGTGGCAAGATGGCAAAGATTGGAAACATCATATGTTAGATGCAGAAACAGGAGAATCACTGCAAACCCTGGAGCTGTGGGCCGTAGTGTGGGCTTTGCAGACATGGCTTCATATACCCTTGAACATTGTATCAGATTCTTTGTATGTTGTTGGCATAGTTAAGAGGATTGAGGACTCTATGATTAAAAAGGTTACCAACAATAGATTGTGGGAATTGTTGTTACAGCTCAGGAGGGCTGTCAAGCTTAGGTCTGCCGAATATGCAATCATTCATGTTTGCAGTCATAAATTTGATCAAGGCCTAGGAGAAGGCAACGCGAGGGCAGATAAACTAGTGTCACTGGCTGCTCCTGTATCAGCATTTGCCAAAGCAAGAGAGTCACACTTACAATTTCATCAAAATGTAAAAGGACTGGTGAGAAGTTTTGGTATTCCTTATGCAGAAGCCAGAGCAATAGTACAAGCATGTCCAACGTGTAGCTTCCATAACAAAGGGCAAGGACTAGGGTTGGGAGTCAACCCTCAAGGCCTTGCTAGCAATCAGATTTGGCAAATGGATGTCACTCATGTGCCAAGCTTTGGTCGATTGAAGTATGTGCACGTCTCTATAGATACTTACAGCCATATGATCTGGGCCACAGCTCAATCAGGAGAAAAAATGAAAGATGTTAGGAAGCATTTAATGGCTTGTTTTGCAGTGATGGGTGTACCTCAGACATTGAAGACAGACAACGGACCAGCTTATATAAGCAAAGGGATGCAACAGCTGTGCATACAATGGGATATTAAACATATAACTGGCATACCACATTCCCCAACTGGCCAGGCTGTTGTAGAGAGAGCAAATCAAATCTTAAAAATATACTTGGAAAAACATAAGGAGGGAGAACCTAAGGAAAGGTTAAGTAGGGTATTGTTTGTGTTAAACCACTTATATATTTTGGGGTCTGATGACATGCCACCCATAATGAAACATCAAAACAATCAAACTAATCGAGAAACTCAGATGAAAGTGTTCTATCGTGATATAAAAACTGGCCAATGGTTAGGGCACTGTTGATGTCATCTTTGTAGGTCGTGGTTGTATCTGCGTTTCTACCCCTGAAGGACCATACTGGGTGCCCAGCCGATGGACGAAACCAGCGCCACTCGATGCGCAGAATCCAGAAGATGGAACCGAGGATAACATGGGTTGTGATGATAATCAGCCTGAGAGTATTAACCTGTGAAGTACTACACCACATCGACGATCGTATCAATATGACATGGTTGTGAAGATGTGGATGGAATGTGTTGCTTCAATTTGTCTGATCATGGCGAATCGGTCCACGCAAAATTGGATTGGCTGGAAAAACACTCGGTCAAGATCCAAGAAGATGATAGTGTGATTGACTCTTGGCTACGCTCTATGTTTGGTAGTTGGTTTAGCTGATTAGGACCTTTAGTTAAAGAAATCGTACGCTTTTTGCTTATTGGTATTATAGTTGTTATAGCTGCCTGTATAATTTTTGGTTGTATTATGAAACATATTAATCGTACTATTGAATCTTTTATAGTTATCAAAGGAAATGTAGATATTGTAGAAGAATGGAAGAAAGAAAAGGGTCTGAACGACTGTGTTGTCTCTTTTGCTAAGGACTTGGAACGCCATAGAACACAGTGAATGTAATTGATCTATCACCAAGGGAGGTTAATAAAAGGATATTACAACCTGTACCTGTAAATTTGGAAAATGTAAACTGAATGCATTATGAGAGTTACTAGGATGAGCAAAAAACATGTTGTTTTGAGTAGCTTTATATTGGGCAAAGCAATGAAGCTCTTTTTGCTCTTGCTGTTTATCTGCAGATTTCTAACTGTGAAGCTAGAGCCTGGCCAGATCTACCTTTACAGTTTTTTAAGAAATCTTGCTGCCATTAAACACTTCATGATTTTTGATCATCCTAGAGAAAGTAAAAATGTAACATGACAGACAATGGATGAGATAATTGATAAAGAAGTTTTAATGTTTTTTTTTTAGGTGTTACTGTATTAATTTTGATTATTGTTAAGCCTGATTGTATATGTAAGATGTTCAAGGAATACCCTTAAGGCCTTATTTGTAAAATAAAAACGGGGGAATTGTTGAGGAATGGCTTGCAAAGACATGGTTCTATGGAACAACGGTTTGAACAAAGTATGTAGGCCAGACTCCATCTTGTTGTTTACTGCTCACAGTAAGCTAGTGTGTTGATGCAGCCAGGCCGCCATGACCTTGTAGCTGTGCTTGCAGCTGCCTGCAAAGGATAACAGGACACCAAAGCAAGGTCACTGCGCCCTTACAGGCGATAACAAGTAAAGAAGAATGTAAAACAGAATTCTTGTGATTATCTCATCAGGATGGGAAAGCAGGATGTTTAACCGCAGAAGGTGGGGGCCGGCAGCTAGGCTACTGTATATAAGAAGTGTCTGATGCTCAATAAAGTTGGATTTTGTGGATCATATTGATCGTTGGCGACCCCTTCTTGCGACAAAAGCAGTCCCTTTTCAGGTCCGTCCTTGTATCCTAAAAGACACCGGAACACATATATCATAGTCTGAAGAATTTATTTACAAGAATAGGAGAGAGAGTACTAAAAAATAATGGAACTCTAAATACTGAAAAGTATTTCATATTCCTTTAGTCAGTTTTTTTAAAGTAAAATAATTTCCTTTTTATGTTTAAGGTATGATAAAAATAACATCATTACTAAACATCTAGTGCTTTAAAGATTTTTTTATATATATACACACACCTAGTTTTTCTTTTAAAAAGTATATCCCAAATAACATGTGACAATTATAATTTGCAAGAAACCAAGTTTGAATGTTTCTACTTGGTTAGAGTGGATTTTTGTGTTCCTTCTGTCTTGTGTTCTCTGTGCTGGTATGTTGTGTCCAAGCATTCTTCTTCCTTCAGTATTTATTTTGCATTTTTGCAGTGTTAGTTTAAATAAAGAAGTACCATGTATTGCATAATCTGAAATGCATTTGAAAATAACCTGAGATCTAAATAGGATCTTGGTATTTGTACTGGATTGATGCTTTTAATCCTAATCAAATGACTTTTATTGAATATTTACATTTGCTGTTCAAATGTTTAAACTTTAAATGGCATGTGTGACACTGAAGCTACTTAAAGGAAGTGTCTTGCTCACCTGGTCAAACACCCATTCCTCACTGCATTTTGCCAATTCAATCCATTTTAGATATAACTTCGGGTATGGTGAAAGACCCACCTGATGTCTTGGACAGGCAAAAATGTCTTGACGCCCTGGCTGCTCTACGCCACGCTAAGTGGTTCCAGGTTTGGAACATCATTTTACTTACTTTTTGTAGCCTTATGAGAAATTTGTTCAGTTGCAATATAAACATTTAACTGTGTGAAAACCCTCAGTGTTATTCATGCTAATACTTAACCTTTTTCTGGTCCCTAAATTTAAATGTAGAAGGTTAAGTATGGAGGAACTGCTTTATGCAGCTATTGTTCATTTGACGTGATTTTAATTTTTTTTTTCCCAATCATTGAGAAGGTGATGTTGAAAGCTTCACTCGCTTTGGGTGATCATATGTTGTATATTTGTTATATATTGCATAAGGCTGCAGAGTAACTTTAAATAGTGGTATATGTGTTTAAAACTTTTTCCTATTTCTTTAGGTTTATTAAGTGTAGGGAATGAAAGGCAAGAAGCAACTATTTGGTTTAGTCACTTGCATTCTGGCAAAGGCACAATACAGAAACCAAACAGATTCCCTTGACCTTTCAGTCTCTATACCTATTTCTTAGACCTTTATTATTTTTATTTATAATATTGAAAGATACTGTATTTATTGTTACAAGTGAACATAGGTCAAAGTGTACAGGACATCAAGAAATACTATTCTTGTATAACCTGTGCACTTTGACTTCTGCCACCTTAAATTACTAATCCTATATAAAATACTGCTGTAAATGGCAGCTCATGGACTAAATTTGTAGAATGATTGGTTTTAATTTTGTATCTGAGCTTCCACTGAACAGTGGTGTTTTAGTCTTTCGACAAGTCCTATTTGCTGTAGGTGCTGGGATTAATTTGATTTTGTATTGCTCTCAAGGCTAGAGCAAATGGCCTGCAGTCCTGTGTGGTTATCATACGTATTCTTCGTGATCTCTGTCAACGAGTTCCAACTTGGTCTGATTTTCCAAGCTGGGTGAGTAATGTTCTTTTGGATTAGGTTTTTTTAATGCACATAATACTGCAAGTAAAATATAGGAAAGCATTACAACATTTTTTTAAAATGTAGACTTTTTCAAGGAGTACTATCCTATTTTTTGGTGTAGGGCAGAGTTATTTTTTCCCCAACAAAATGACCCAGATACTCCTGAAATTTTAATTTTTCTAAGGTTTTGTCATTCGGAACTGGAATTGTTTTTTCAAAAGGAATTTTCTTGTTCTTTTGACTTCTTTGAGAGTAGCATTCTTATTCTAGTGTTAAGTATTTTTTTCCTTTATACAAAAGAATCTATTTTTTTCTAACCACCTACTCCAAATTGCTTGGATTTTGCTGAAACTGATTGAAAATTATGTCAGCTGTGCCCAGATAACTTTGTCATAATGGAAAGGCTACTCGAAAGAAGAAATCCAAGCAATTCCTGCAATTGCTAATATATTCTGTGCTGGGTTGAGGCATCCCCCTCTCCCCACCACGGGCAGGAATAAACACTCAAGACAAACGGATTGCAAAAGTGATGAAAGTTTAAGTAGAAAGCGGTGAATGTTTACAGAAAACCCAAAGCGCAGTGACAAAGAGATCCCAAAACAAACCCAGAGACATCCCATTCCCACCTGAGGGTACACCCAAGACCCCCAGGGCTCCTTCTTCCCCCTCCCTCTGCTGGGCTAGTCTCAGCTGGCCAGGTCTGAGACTGCCCATCACCCCGTGGCCTAGGGCCTAGCAGGCCCAAAGCCAGCAGACATCTCCCCCAGTTACTGGCTGAAGGAGGAGGAAGAAGAAAGTGCTAGACCCCACACTGGATCTTATAGTGGTGCAAAGAATTATGGTAGGAAATACACACAATTTCCTGTGTCCACCCCTCTGGGCTGGACTTCTGGACACAGGAAGCGAACACATCAGGGGGCACCCAGCTCAAACTGCAACATATTCTTTCTGCAAGATTAAATGTCATGGTACTAGCCTGTGAATGTGTCACCACTGGCATTTAAATTAGTGTCACTTAGAAACAGATCTCTAGGTTGTACCCAAGTTGCCTCTCTCAATTCTTGCAGCTGAATGTTATTGGAGCATTCCTTTTACATTGACTGTCTTAAAGGATGCTCTCGAGGAGTGCAGCTTATGCTCTATCTATTCTCTTATGCTATTCTATTCTATTCTATTCCCCAAATAATAACAGATGTTCAGTCTGTGGACTGGACAAAGTTAGACTGAAGCAAAATCACTGAAAAATATATATGTAGATGTAAACTCAGCTCTGACTGTTTTGTTTCATACAGCAAATTCTATTGTGCTGTACTGCTTCCTAATATAGACTTTTCTATTTTGGCAGGAAGAGTACTAACATTGTCAAGACAGTTACAGTAAATGGCACTATTTCAGTGAGAAGTGTTTTAGAATAGAATAGAATAGAATAGAATAGAATAGACCAGGTTGGAAGAGAGCTTCAAGATCATCGTGTCCAACCCATCCTCCAACACCACCTAATCAACTAAACTATGCAACCAAGCACCCTGTCAAGTCTCCTCCTGAACACCTCTAGTGATGGTGACTCCACCACCTCTTCAGGCAGCCCATTCCAATGGGCAATCACTCTCTCTGTGTAAAACTTCCTCCTAATATCTAGCCTAAACCTCCCCTGGTGCAGCCTGAGACTGTGTCCTCTTGTTCTGGTACTGGTTGCCTGGGAGAAGAGACCAACCTCTGCCTGTCTACAACCCCCCTTCAGGTAGTTGTAGACAGCAATAAGGTCACCCCTGAGTCTCCTCCAGGCTAAGCAACCCCAGCTCCCTCAGCCTCTCCTCGTAGGGCTTATGTTCCAAACCCCTCACCAACTCCGTTGCCCATCTCTGGACATGCTCCAGCAAGTCAACATCTTTCCTAAACTGAGGAGCCCAGAACTGGACACAGGACTCGAGGTGCGGCCTAACCAGTGCAATGTACAGGGGCAGAATGACCTCCCTGCTCCTGCTGGCCACACTGTTCCTGATGCAGGCCAGGATGCCATTGGCCCTCCTGGCTGCCTGGGCACACTGCAGGCTCATGTTCAGCCTACCATCGACCAGCACCCCCAGGTCCCTCTCTGCCTGGCCGCTCTCCAGCCACTCTGACCCCAGCCTGTAGCACTGCATGGGGTTGCTGTGGCCAATGTGCAGAACCCGGCACTTGGATGTGTTAAATCTCATGCCGTTGGACTCTGCCCATCTGTCCAGTCTGTCGAGGTCCCTCTGCAGAGCCTCTCGACCCTCCAGCAGATCAACTCCTGCCCCAAGCTTGGTGTTAAATTATTTCTGATATTGCTTCTGGAAAAATGCGAAGCAGTTACTTCTGTTATTTAAAGTAAAAAAAAAAAGTTCCATTTTCTGTACTACACTGTACAAATATAGCTTAAAACATGCCAAAAAGTATGTAAGTGCCCTCAATATCACTATCATACCAAGTTGCCAAAGAATAAACCCTGGCATACATTTAGAATAGCATACTTAGATCTATGGTAACATGCATCATGTTGTTTTTTATTTCTCATAATATCTATTCTAATGCACAGCCAGAAGGGAAGAGAGCTGTATCTCAGTCCTCTCCAAAAATGCTTCCTTGCTTGCTCCTGGTACCTAATGCATCGCTAGTGACATGAATCAACACTGAATTTTGTGTAGTCAGTTGTTCTTTTGGCCTGTTGGCAAAGTCTTACTGACAAAAACCATGACAGAATGAAAATGGTGATTTTAAAGATACATAGTTTCTGACAGTCATAGATGAAATTTTGTAGATGGAAGAAATATTTTTCTGGATACAGAACTTCTACTGACCTGTATGTTTGAAGGCTGTAAAGCTAAAGAGATCACAGAGCTTTTAAAAAAGAGCCTAAGTAGCTGTAATTATAGAAAATATTAGGAAGTCTAAACACAGACACTAGTATATATACTAGTCTTTACACTCTATATACCTAAAAATAAAAGCTAAATTGGAAAAATTTTGCTGAGTTCCTACCAGTTAAAAGGAACTCATATTCAAAGTTGTTTTTTTTTCAAACTTGAAATCCAGCCTTTTGTGCACATTGGCCTGCATTAGGAATAGTGTGGCCACCAGGAGCAGGGAAGTCATTGTGCCCCTGTACTCTGCATTGGTTAGGCCGCACCTTGAGTACTGTGTCCAGTTCTGGGCCCCTCAGTTTAAGAAGGACATCGAGACACTTGAATGTGTCCAGAGAAGGGCAACAAGGCTGGTGAGAGGCCTTGAGTACAAGCCCTATGAGGAGAGGCTGAGGGAGCTGGGATTGTTTAGCCTGGAGAAGAGGAGGCTCAGGGGTGACCTCATTGCCCTCTACAACTACCTGAAAGATGGTTGTGGCCAGGAAGGGGTTGGTCTTTACTCCCAGGCAACCAGCACCAGAACAAGGGGGCACAGTCTCAAGCTGTGCCAGGGGAGGTTTAGACTCGAGGTGAGGAGAAAGTTCTTCACTGAGCAAGTCGTTCGTCATTGGAATGGGCTGCCCAGGGAGGTGGTGGAGTCACCATCCCTGGAGGTGTTCAAGGGGAGATTGGACGTGGCACTTGTTGCCATGGTCTAGTCATGAGGTCTGTGGAGACAGGTTGGACTCGGTGATCCTCGAGGTCTCTTCCAATCTTAGTTATACTGTGATACTGTGATACTGTAAATCCCAAGGCATCATAACTCACATTTTCTTACAATGTAATTGCAGACTTTTGTGGTTTGTATGAGGATCCAAAAGAACTAGACTTGAATAAATGAAATAACTTGATCTACTTTTTTTCTTTCCTGCTGTATTTTGTTTCATTCATGAAAACAACTAAATTACTGTTGCTAAAACTCAAAACCTTGATCCTGAGTGATACAGTGGGAGTATGGAAATACCATGCTCAAGAATTGAAATTTGTCTGTTAAACTGAGATAAAATAGAAAAGAATGGACACTCTTAGTGAAGGACTGTGTAATCAACACTGCCTATAATTATTTGCATGCATTAGAATAGACATTTACTCTTGAAAAATAAAAATAAAAGCAATTTGAACAACTAAACTCAAGGGAGGAACCAAACTACAAACTCTGAAACTCCACCAAAAAGCAAGAGACACACATTGTTTGAAAATAAAACTTGCCAGAGAGGTGATATTGAACCATCCATTTAATGATGAAAAAACTATGGAAAGATATTCTTTATTTTTGAAAATATATTTTATTTTTTTGGGGGGGGGAAAGGAATCTAATAAAAGGAAACAATAGAAATATCCACAGGCAAAAAACAATATTTGAAATACAGCTAATCATTTAAACTATTTTAACTAATATCAAATAATGTATAAACTTTACAAAACCTGTTAATCATCAAGGATTCTTTTACATTTAACATCTGAGTTAGTGTTAACTTATATCTAGGAAAAACCTTACTGTGAAGTTGTTTTGCCAAACTGAAGAACTAATAACCACTTTAATGTTAAAAGGCCATTACATTTTTGATGCTTTATGTTTCTGTGTTCTTTTATAAAAAAAGATTTTTTTTTCTGCAGCATCCTGTTAATTTCATTAGACAAATCAAATAAATTATTTCATACTCATACGCTGTGCTGTTCATTTGTGTGTTTGACAGATTCTTGTGTCTCAAAAAATGGCTGGAGAATGGCTGCATATGTAGGCTACTACTGTATAAATTTCTACAAAATTTTTAGACAACTTGTGATGAGAAACAGCATATCATTATTGGTGCTTAATGTTAATCTTGCAGCAGCTGTCTTTTCATTCATCATTATAAAATATCTGACTTTTTTCCATTTTAACTGAAAGCATTGCAATGTGTAATGTTCTTCAAAATTCCAGTATCAAAAGTTGCATTAAAACAACAGTAGTAGATTTTTTTTGTTTTCTTTTAATAAATCTTTTCAATTGGTTGTATTTTCTTATTGTTGGTCTAGGCTATGGAGTTGCTTGTGGAAAAAGCAATTAGCAGTGCCACTGGACCACAGAGTCCTGGGGATGCACTGAGAAGAGTTTTTGAGTGTATATCTTCAGGAATCATCCTTAAAGGCAAGTTATATTTGAGCAGTGACTGTATACTTACCCTTAACTAATGTAAAATCTGTAATCTTGGTTGAAATAAGGTAGAGGTGTGCTACTAAATAGCCTAACCATTGTAGGTGGTCCTGGCCTTCTGGACCCTTGTGAGAAAGATCCTTTTGATACACTTGCTGTAATGACAGATCAGCAACGAGAGGATATTACTTCAAGTGCACAGGTAAGGAAAAATACATGTGAAGTAACTAAATTTGCCTGCGGGTTTTTTTGGCTTTTTGTGGATTTTTTTTTTTTTAAACGGAGCTATAATGGTGGACATGAATTTTCCTTTCTTAGAATATAGTCTGGTCTTTGAAATGATCAGTCTTAAGCTAGACAATGAAAACATCAAAAAAGAGGATGTTTTATAGTGTTCATTTTTGCACTAAAATTAATGTATTTTCCTGAAAAGTTTGAAGCACTTCCATCTATATATATATCTGATGCTCACTCTACAGATTAGATTCAAAATTATGCTAGCATTTAATATTGTATAAATAAATCTATGTATGTTTAATTTTTAACATTTATTGTATCCACTTACAGTATTTACCTTCACACTTGCAGCTTAAGAGGTTTACTGCCCCTACCTCTTCTTTTGATCCTTTGGTAAAGATTACTAATGCATAATGGGACATGTGACAAACCGCTTCAGCAGCTAAAACACATTTATATTATTTTTAAGCTAAAATGATGTACTTTGTACAGAAGCAGCAAATGTGATATACACAATTTTATTGTATTGACCTTGGGGGAAGAAAGAGGGGATAAGAGCTAAGTACTTAACAAAGTACTTAAAATTGACATTTGATTCTAAGAGAAATCTCTTCTTTCTACTGTTTTTCTAGCTTGCGCTGCGACTCTTTGCATTCCGTCAAATATACAAAGTTTTGGGAATGGATCCATTACCACAGATGAATCAACGCTTCAACATCCATAATAATCGTAAAAGGAGAAGGGACAGTGATGGGGTTGATGGATTTGAAGCAGAGGGGAAAAAAGACAAAAAAGATTATGATAACTTTTAAAAGTGTTTGTCATCAGTGCTAAGATGGAAGGTGATAAAAATTCCATTTGTTGCCTTGCTTTTATATAGTCATAATGTCTGTTTAAAATATCCAAACCCAACTTGGTAATTAGAATGGAAGAAAATAACCTAGCTCTTCTGTGAGATTCTGAATTTTAATAGATGTACTGTATCAGACAAATTATGAATGGAAGGACTGCAAGTGGAAACTTGTCATTGGAAATTTTTTTTTAATATATTTTCCTCATAACATTTTCTTTAACTGTGTTGCTAACTTTAGTAACTTTTCTTTTTTGGTCTTCTTTTTATTAATAAGTGCATTGTCTTCTTATCTTGACTATTCAATGAAGCATTTGTGCTGTTGTTGCTATGTGTATTTTGGCTTTTTATTTAGAATTTTTTTGTTTGCCTTTGGCATTAGTTGCATACGTTACTTTGTGTTAGATAGCATAAGCTGTTCCCCTCCCAGTTTATATTTTACAGAACTTTATTTTGTAAAGTGAGACTGCAGGATTATGTGGGAGAGGTTTCCTAAATGTGAAGGGATTACAGCTCATAATTATCCTGCCATTTAAGTAGTCAGAATTAAATGGTTTTGCCATTTCTTGTTAGTGTGCTATAACAGTGTAATTAAGAAAATTTCTGTTAATC
Organism: Dryobates pubescens; assembly: GCF_014839835.1. Classification (NCBI taxonomy): domain Eukaryota; kingdom Metazoa; phylum Chordata; class Aves; order Piciformes; family Picidae; genus Dryobates; species Dryobates pubescens. The sequence continues at coordinate 3,339,562 of NC_071656.1, read as the reverse complement.
TAATCAAGTTTGCTGTTAGTTGTGCATTACCAGTATAAAAGTTAATATATACAGTATGGTCTTACAACAATCTTAAAGCAACTGCATAACTGATCAGTTTCACATGATACTTTTTGTTTTAATAGAAAAGCTTTGAAAACTATCATTTTAGGTTGTGTGTAGGTCTTTGTATGTTTGACTTTGTGCTACAGCAAGGCCAAAAAATAACTTTCTGAATTTCTTTTCTCAACATACAAGCAGAGGCAGGCATTTCCCATTTAGACAAAGTTAATAATTCTTTTCAGCCAACTTTGCTGATATGATATTAATGCTTCTCAACCCTTAAAATCAATGTTTAGCATATCAGCATCTGTGAGGTTATTCCTTTATATTCCATTTCAGCGGGAAGCTCTCTCGGAACTGCGCTGAGACCGGCAGCCACGGGGGGCATCCACTGCTCTCCTTTTCAGGCTATGGGAACCGCCTGGACCCCAGAGATTCCTAGACACACTGCGAGGCTCGGAGGAGCCGTCTTTTCATGTGCCTGCGGCCCATGATCCCAGCGTCATCAGCGGCAAATTTTAAAACGGACACCCGTGGCTCACGGGGCTTCCATTTCAGCGGTATTCTCTCATATTCTCTCGTGCTCTCACTTGGCGGCAGCCAGCTGCACGTGCCGCCACACTTTTTCTAATTTTTTTGTCCAGTAGGTGCTGTGGCCAGGGATACGCATGGTTGTAACACGCAGCAAAAACTCCTTAAAAAAATCAGTGTTGACCCAGACTGAGGTGGAACACAAGCAGGTAGGTGTCCAGGTATCTGGCTGTAGAGAGTGCTGGAGCCTGACTATTGCGATGCAGGGTGGTGGAGGGAACTCTTGCATTAAGTGTGAGTAGATTGACTATCTGCTTAGCCTGGTGGCCAGACAGAAGGACGAGGTTGCTAGACTTAGAGATGTAAGGGAGTGTAGAAAAGAGATGAACCAGAGGAGGAAAGAGAGGAACCAGAGGATGAAAGAGATGAACCAGAGTATGCAGGATCTGCAGGCTCCCCCAGCAGAGGCTGGTTATCCAAAAAGCAGAGGGGAATAGACACAGGTTCCTCTCAAAAGACACAAAGTAAAACCTCCTTGCCTCCCCTCACCTTCCCCGCTGCCCTTGGAAAACAGGTATGGGGCGCTGGAGATTGAGGGTGAGGTGATCCTGATGCCGGAGGACACACCATCTGGGGTTTTCCCTGAGGCTAAACAGCCGAAGGTTAAACAGCCTAAGGCAAAGCAGACGAAGGTTAAACAGCCTTCCCCTGGCATCAGGACTTGCTCCCTCCAAAAAAAGAGGAGGGTAATTGTTATTGGTGATTCCCTCCTGAGGGGAACAGAGGGCCCCATATGTCGGCCAGACCCTTCTCATAGGGAAGTTTGTTGTCTCCCAGGAGCCCAAGTTAGAGATGTTACCAGAAGGCTGCCTAGACTGGTGCAGCCCTCTGACTACTATCCCTTACTAGTTATGCAGTTAGGGAATGATGATGTTGCAACCAGAACTCCCAGGGCAGTCAAAAATGACTTCAGGGCCCTGGGAGACCTGATTGAGGGGTCAGGTGCTCAAATAATTTTTTCATCAACACCCTTAGTTGCAGGAGGGAATACCATACGGAACAGGTCAGCAGCCATAGTCAACAAGTGGCTTAGAAGCTGGTGCAGTCAAAAGAATTTTGGGGTTTTTGATCTTGGAGAACTATCTACTGCACCAGGTCAGCTGGCAGCAGATGGAGTACATCTGTCCCAGAGGAGGGGAAAGATCACAGTATATGAGAATGGCCTGTCCCCCAAAGGTAAAAAGATTCTAGGAAGGGAATTGGCAGGTCTCATTGATAGGGCTTTAAACTAGTTTTGAAGGGGGAAGGGGCTGAAACCAGTCCCCCCAAGGCAGGAGTCTGGGGGTGATAAGCTAGAGGCAGAGGTGAAACCAGCAGCCCAGCTGAAGTGCATGTACACTAATGCACAAAGAATGGGTAACAAACAAGAGGAGCTGGAAGCCTTGTTGCAGCAGGAAAGTTATGATGTAGTTGCCATCACAGAGATGTGGTGGGACGACTCACATGACTGGAGTGCTGCAATTGACAGCTACAGGCTCTTCAGGAGAGACAGGCAAGGAAGAAGGGGTGGAGGGGTGGCCCTGTCCATCAGGGAGGCACTAGATGCCATTGAGCTGGAGATCAGGGACGATCGGGTTGAGTGCATGTGGGTAAGAATTAGAGGGAAGACCGTCAGGGCAGACATCCTGGTTGGAGTCTGTTATAGACCACCCAACCAGGAGGAAGATGTTGATGAAGCATTCTATAGGCAGCTTAAGGCTGTCTCAAGATATCCTGACCTTGCCCTCATGGGCGACTTCAACCTGCCTGACATCTGCTGGGATCTCAACACAGCAGAGAGGAGACAGTCTAGGAGGTTCTTAGACTGCATGGAGGACAGCTTCTTATCCCAGGTGCTGCGTGAGCCTACCAGGGGCAAGGCTATGCTTGACCTCCTCTTCACCAATAGGGAAGGGCTGGTGGGTGATGTGGTGGTTGGAGGGTGTTTAGGGGCCAGTGACCACGAGATAATTGAATTTTCAGTATTCAGTCAAACTAAGAGGGGCAGCAAGAAGACCTCCACTCTGGACTTCTGGAGGGCAGACTTCAGGTTACTCAAGGAACTAACTCAGAAGGTTCTTTGGGACACAACACTTCAAAATAAAGGGGTCCAGAGAAGCTGGAGCTATATCAAGGAAGAACTGTTGAGGGTGCAGGAACAGGCTGTGCCAATGTGCTGGAAGATGAGCCGCCGGGCCAGATGGCCAGCCTGGATGGGCAATGAACTTCTAATAGAACTAAAGGGAAAAAAGAGGGTGTATCACCTTTGGTAGAAAGGTGAGGCAACCCATGGAATGTTTAAGGATGTTGCTAGGTCATGTAGGAAGAAAATTAGGGAGGCAAAAGCACATTTGGAGCTTAGACTGGCCTCTGATGTGAAAGACAACAAAAAGTCCTTCTATAAATACATTAATAGCATGAGGAAGGGCAAGGACAATCTCCACAGCTTGGTTGACACGGAGGGAAATGTTGTAACAAAGGATGAGGAAAAGGCAGAGGTACTTAACACCTTCTTTGCCTCAATTTTTACTAGCAGGACAGAATGTCTTCCAGAAAGCTGGCCTGCAGAGATGGCAGAAGGAGCCAGGGAGCTGCATAGTTTGCCTCTGTTCCAGGAGGAGGGGATAGTTAGAGATATCCTCAGCCACTTGGATCCCCACAAATCCATGGGGCCGGATGGGATCCATCCTAGGGTGCTGAGAGAGCTGGCAGATGAGCTGGCCAAGCCACTCTCCATCATTTTTCAGCAGTCCTGGCTCACTGGAGACATCCCAGAGGACTGGAAGCTGGCCAACATGGTTCCCATCCACAAGAAGGGCCGGTTGGAGGAGCCAGGGAATTACAGGCCTGTCAGCCTGACCTCAGTGCCAGGAAAGATTATGGAACAGGTCATCTTGAGTGCAATCACACAGCACTTAGAGGATGGCCAAGGGATCAGGCCCAGCTAGCATGGATTTCAGAAGGGCAGGTCCTGCCTGGCCAACCTGATCTCCTTCTATGATCAGGTGACCTGCCTGGTGGATGTGGGAAGGCCTGTGGATGTAGTCTACCTGGACCACCGCAAGGCCTTTGACACGGTCCCCCACAGCAAACTGCTGGCCAAGCTGTCAGCCCATGGCTTGGATGGGAGCACACTGCAATGGGTTAGCAACTGGCTGGAGGGCTGAGCCCAGAGAGTGGTGGTGAATGGTGCCACATCCAGCTGGCGGCCAGTCACTAGTGGTTTGCCCCAAGGATCAGTGCTGGTCCCCATGCTCTTTAACATCTTTATTGATGATCTGGATGAGGGCATTCAGTCCATCATCAGTAAATTTGCGGATGACACCAAGCTGGGGGCAGGTGTTGATCTGCTGGAGGGTAGAGAGGCTTTGCAGAGGGACCTCAATAGGCTGGACAGATGGGCAGAATCCAACAGCATGAGATTTAACACATCCAAGTGCCAGGTTCTGCACATTGGCCACAACAACCCCTTGCAGTGCTACAGGCTGGGGTCAGAGTGGCTGGAGAGCGGCCAGGTAGAGAGGGACCTGGGGGTGCTGTTTGATGGTAGGCTGAACATGAGCCTGCAGTGTGCCCAGGCAGCCAGGAGGGCCAATGGCATCCTGGCCTACATCAGGAACAGTGTGGCCAGCAGGAGCAGGGAAGTCATTGTGCCCCTGTACACTGCACTGGTTAGGCCACACCTTGAGTACTGTGTCCAGTTCTGGGCCTCTCAGTTTAGGAAGGATGTTGACTTGCTGGAGCGTGTGCAAAGAAGGGCAATGGAGTTGGTGAGGGGTTTGGAGCACAAGCCCTATGAGAAGAGGCTGAGGGAGCTGGGGTTGCTTAGGACTCAGGGCTGACCTTATTGCTCTCTACAACTACCTGAAGGGAGGTTGTAAACAGACGGATGTTGGTCTCTTCTCCCAGGCAACCAGTACCAGAACAAGAGGACACAGTCTCAGGCTGCACCGGGGAGGTTTAGCCTGGATGTTAGGAAGAAGTTCTATACACAGAGAGTGATTGCCCATTGGAATGGGCTGCCCAGGGAGGTGGTGGAGACACCATCATTGGAGGTGTTCAGAAGGAGGTTTGATGGGGTACTTGGTGCTATGGTTTAGTTGTTTAGGTGTGTGGTGGTGAGAGAAGGCCCAGCTCTCCCTCACACAAAGGAAAAAAAACCACGTCTGGCTCAGTCAGAGAAGCGAAGGATATGCTATATTTAGAAGCAATATGGTATGCTGGTTGTATATACACAATATATACAATATTTGCAATATATGCAGAAATATACAGCAAAGAAAATAATACAGGAACAGAACTCCCTCCTCCGGACAGAGGCGGGTTCCACCCCTGTGCACCCTCTCTCCTCCCACCTCCCTTTTTTCCCAAAAAGGGTTAGAGAGAGAAGAGGAAGGTAATTTTTAAGGAATAAATTCTGTTAGGCTCTAAGTGCATGCAAGGATTGGTTCTTATCTGGTATTCAAGGTCAAACTCCGGCTATGTGGTGGGTTGAAAGGAAAGGCTCCCCTTTCCCTCCTCCACCGAGAAAGAAACCGCGGCTAGGCCAGTCGGAGGGAAAAAGCCCTGTATATTTACAAGCATATATAGGAAGCAGATTACATGTAACACCACAAATACAGGTATTTTACAATATATACAGAAATATACAGCAAATAAAGACAGTCAGAAACCAGACCCCCCAACAGAGGGGGCTTCCCCCTGTACCCCCTTCACCCCCCTACCTCCCTTCTCCCCCAAAGAGGTAGAAACAAAGAGAGACAAGGGAAGTTAGCAAGGAAGACAAAGTAAGGCCTCGTACAGGAGTTAGTTCTTATCTCTTGGCAAGAAGCCCAGAAGCAGTCTAGCCAACAGGGACAGCGAAGGAAGGGAAACTGAGAGAAAGTCCCAGCCCCGCCGGGCCCAACAATCTCACCTCCCCCTTAATTAGCCAATGAAATTCATTTAGAATACCAAAATATTTTTATAAACATTGGCCAGTGTGCCCCTTCCTTAAAGGCACAGCCTCAAACGGTGATAGTCCACCCCTTCTAAACAATTCCATTGGTCTTTCGTATTGTCCATCCAATCTGGAACAATATTTACAATTCGTGAGTAAAGTTCATAGTCCATTCCGGCTATACTCAGATGTAGATGATTCAGAAGTCAAAAAAATTCAGGAAATAAGAAAATGGAAAACAGTTTGTCTCTCCACAGACGAAGCGAAGAAAAGTGAAACAGGAACACAGGGACTCTCAGTCGACTCAGTGCTCTCAGGGTTCTCTGTGCACTGTAGATTCCTCAGGGACTCTTCCTTTGGACGCGATGTAGCTGTACAACATCCTGAAATTAAACTCTCTCAGCTAAAGTTAAATTTCTTTGTGGAATACACTGAATTTCACCATTCTCCTGCATTACCCAATAAGTGTGACCCGGACCTTCTGCTGAAACCACCCCTCGGACAGGTTTAGCCTCCCCTAAGGGTGAAAATACCCAAACAGTTTTACCTAACAGATTCTTTTCTCTAACAACAGGAACTCTATCGCCTTCTACTTTCTGTAGAAGATCTGAATGTGCCAGTCCAGCTCGGTTCACTGAACCTCTACTATTCACCAGCCAGGTTGCTTGTGCTAAATGTTTTTCCCAGTTTTTCAAAGATCCACCCCCCATGGCTTTGAGAGTGGTCTTCAACAAACCGTTGTAGTGTTCAATTTTCCCTGCAGCTGGTCCATAGTAAGGAATGTGGAAAATCCACTCAATACCGTGCTCTTTTGCCCAGCTCTCTACAAGGTTGTGGAAGTAACAGCTACCCTTCTGGTATTGCTACCCTTCTGGTATTGCTACCCTGGGTTCTGCCACTTTGCAGTTCCCTCAGCCTCCTGAAAAGACTAGAAGTTGGTTGACCATCCCATCTGTTCATGTTCTCACCAAATTGATCACATAGATTTATCCAAATAGTCCTACGTGACTGCCTTGGTGCTCTGTTTTGGTTTGGTCTGTTTTGGAATGACCTCCTGGACTTTTGTTTAATCACAAAACATGGTCTAGAAATCTTTCTTTCTCTATGCAGAGCCCACAGCAGATACACAATAATTATCACCGATAGCAGGATTACACACGTCAAATAAATCACCTTAGGATCCCAGCCAGCACTTAAAGTTACTCTTTGACCTCCTGGAACCTTAAACTCCCTTATCTCGCTCGGCGAAGTGGAAGACGTTATATTGCCGTAATTAGTGAGCTGGGAAAAAACCCAAACAGTGTTCATATAACATCTGGATCCTATGCATAAACCATAAATAGATTTTACGCATTAAATATTTATCTATTTGATCTAACATCAATCCGATGCAGTACCGGTAGAACAACACCCCAAAAACCGAGAAGAATAAACGTTCTAAAACTCATAGTACCTTCATTTCGTTTCTCCGGCTGAGACAAGCAATAAATCAACTTAATTACCAGGCCCCACGTTGATGAGCCAAAAAGGAATGTGGTGGGTTGAAAGGAAAGGCTCCCCTTTCCCTCCTCCACTGAGAAAGAAACCGCGGCTAGGCCAGTCGGAGGAAAAAAAAAAAACCTATGTATTTACAAGCATATATAGGAAGCAGATTACATGTAACACCTCAAATACAGGTATTTTACAATATATACAGAAATATACAGCAAATAAACACAGTCAGAAACCAGACCCCCCAACAGAGGGGGCTTCCCCCTGTGCCCCCTTCACCCCCCTACCTCCCTTCTCCCCCAAAGAGGTAGAAACAAAGAGAGACAAGGGGAGTTAGCAAGGAAGACAAAGGAAGGCCTGGTACAGGAGTTAGTTCTTATCTCTTGGCAAGAAGCCCAGAAGCAGTCCAGCCGAAAGGGACAGCGAAGGAAGAGAAACTGAGAGAAAGTCCCAGCCCCGCCGGGCCCAACAATCTCACCTCCCACAATCCTACCAATGAAATTCATTTAGAATACCAAAATATTTTTATAAACATTTGGCCAGTGTGCCCCTTCCTTAAAGGCACAGCCTCAAACGGTCACAGGCTAGATGCTCAGAAGCAGACAGGCTGGAAAAGCAGAACAGAGAGGAATGGAGAAAGATTCCAACTGAACTAAAACTTTAAGTTGCATTCTGCCAATCTGAAATGAAATTCGTTTAGACCTATCTTTGTTTTCAAAATATGCATCCAGAGTGTTCCAACACTGTCCCTTTCTTAAAGGCACAGCCTAAAACAGTCACAAGGTGGGTTGGATTGGTTGATGTGTTGGACGCGATGATCTTGAAAGTCTCTTCCAACCTGGTCTATTCTATTCTATTCTATTCTGTTCTATTCTATTCTATTCTATTCTATTCTATTCTATTCCATTCCATTCCATTCCATTCCATTCCATTCCATTCCATTCTATTGCTATTCCTCTAGAAACTTTTTTATTTTCTTTTTCAATAATTGAAATTTTAAGAAGTTACGTATTACTGAAAAACTGATGCTTCTTGAAGAAAAAACAAACAGAAAATTATTTGATGTGGCCACAGTGAACACTTATGTCTATTTCAATAAACTAAATGTTGCAGTGGTGTATTAAAGTTACATCATACTGTAGATGTGTGCTCTGGTACATAGGTGTGATTTGTTCTTACAGCACTATAATGGAATACTCAAAACCTAAAATGTATTAAATAACTAAAATTCATTATATGCTGGAAATTGGATTTTCAGTCTTTCTGTTCAATGTGCATTATGCTTTGTTGCAAAACTATAAAATGCACAGATTCATATAGACTAAAATTATGGTAACTCCTTTATTAGTGGCTGTAGGAGAGTATTGCATTTTACAAAGATCATTTGTTATTTCTAGTACAATTTATTTTAAAAAATCCTTTTGTTCCATTTTGACATTGAATGTATCTTGAAACTTTTTAATAAATGGCTCTTGGAGTAGGGAATTTTTTTTTTCTGCAACACCTACTGTCAACAGCATGGAATAAACATACTATATTTTAGAAAAATAGGAGACTTTAAAAATTTTAATACAGTGTTCTTCAAGCAGCAGAATGTAATTTCAAAAGGAGTCATTATTAGTTGTTAGCAAATAAAAGGAAAGCTTTCACACTGTAGGAAAGTTTTCTTACCAATTTCAGCATCGGAAATACAACACCATATGTTAAATCTCAAAGTTCCGAACACTATAGTCATAATACACAAATGAGTAATGTCCACAGCAAGAATTTTCAGCTCAGTGCTTGCTTTAGAAGAACAATTTGGTAAAATTAGAGCTGTTCTGTTTTGAAGATTTTCAAGCTTTGACCTGTCTTCCTAGTTTTTAGGTATGTCCTGTTGTGGGTTGAACTTCCCCCCCCAGCATTAACTTTGCCAAAACAACTCAGTTAGAAGCAAATGAAGCTATATTTAAAAGCAAGAACTACACTCTACAATGGAATGCAATGAATATGTAAAAAGAATACAGTATTTACAATATTATACACATATTTACAATTAGCAAGCACCACAAAACTCCCCCTGGTCAGAGACCAGGGAAGCCATTCCACTGGCCCCCACCACCCTCACCCCCTACAAAGGAGTGGAGAGAAAGCAGTGGGTTAGATTTAACTAAACAGCTCAGCCAAGGCCAGCTGACAAGCAGGTTAATCTCTCCCGAGCGAAGCAAAACAGCACAGATCAGGAAAGAGGAGAGAGAATTGTTATGGTACAGCTCCTCTTATCCAGGACATTTATCTGATGAATTTGTTTAGTTTTCCTTTTTACACCCAATAGTGATTTATTTATATTTTTCTACTTTTCTGCTCAAAATCTGTAACTAAATGTTAATGGCATAGCCTAAAACCACCACAATCCACCCCTTCTAGCCAATTTCATTGGCTGCTAATACCATCCATCTAATCTAAAACAATATCTACAATAATGAGTAAATAAAGTTCATAATCTATTCTTATAGTTTATTAATTCATTGGCCAGAAATATGATAAAATATGAATATTATTTATGAAATATAAAAAATTGTTTTCCTGCTCCAATTTATTCAGGTTTGTTTGCCCGGTAGATAACAGGTTAATTACACACAGTAGAAGGCTAATAAACAGTATATTAACAGTCTAGAACAATCAGAACTTGGAATACAGAGGAACAAACTGGAATCTCCCTGTGCATGCAAAACTAAACAGCAATACTGCCTTGAGTGGCATAGACGAACCACCATCGAGTTCACAACGGAGCTCACTAAGAGGTAACAAGCTATAAACCTCAGAAATAACCAGGTAAAATAGCGTATTTTACTCATGAACTGCTGAGCTGCTAACTACCAAAACCTTTGCCGAATGAAGAGGTATTTGAATTTGTAGTTATAGTCCGAAGGGCAGTATCCACAGATTTAGAGGAAATGAGAGGGCAGGCTGCTGTAGTGAAGGCCCAACTTTAGCATTGCGCTGCTAAAACAAAATAAGCTAATTGCTCTGAAGATAGGAGCAAGTAGGGTGCTTGTCACCACCTTCAATCCCATTAACAAACAGGGGAGAGAGGTGAGAGAGTAACTAGCATGCAAGCTATGAGTGTGATGTGTAAGGAGGTCTTCCTCTATAAATTCCCTTTTCAAAAACTGAACGTCCCAATGGCACATTAGCCATTCAAATCCCGCCAATCAATTGAAAGTGTTTAGGTGGCGAGTAAACTGCACACACCTTCTTTCATGGTGTCTGACACGTGCAGTTGCCTCTCTGAAATGTGAGGCTCGGGGATCAGCTTCCACTCCCCTCCAGGCAGCCTTAACGGCGCCTGCCTAATAGGCTCCTCAACCTCAATCCGGACCCTGTAACAGAGAGGGAGGAGAAAGGAGCAGTGGCTCAAAACAGATTTAACTGTGTTATTAATGCCTCTTCCAGGACAATTCTGGCTATTCAGAAGTCCAAAAACCAAGAAACAAGAAAACAGTCTGTCTCTCTGCAGATGAGGAGAAGAAAAGGAACAGGGACTCTCAGGTGACTCATGACTCTCAGGGTTCTTAGTGTTTGTGCACTGTAGATTCCTCGTGGATTCTTCCTTTGGGCACGATGATGTATTTGTACAACACTCTGAAATTAAAGTCTCTCAGCTAAAGTTAAATTTCTTTGCAGAATACACTGAATTTCACCATTCTCTTGCATTGCCCAGTAAGTGTGACCAGGACCTTCAGCAGAAACCACCCCTCAGACAGGTTTGGCCTCTTGAATGAGAAAATACCCTAACAGTTTTATCTAACAGATTCTTTTCTCTAACAACAGAAACTCTATCTCCTTCTACCTTTTGTAGCAAATCTGAGTGTGCAGGTCCAGCTTGATTCACTGAACCTCTACTATTTACCAGCCAGGTTGCTTGTGCAAGATGTTTTTCCCAGTTTTTCAAAGACCCACCCCCCATGGCTTTAAGAGTGGTCTTCAACAAACTGTTGTAGCCTTCAATCATTCCTGCAGCTGGTGCATAGTAGGGGATGTGGAATATCCACTCGATGCCATGCTCTTTGGCCCAGTCTTTTACAAGATTGTTTTTGAAACGAATTCCGTTGTCTGACTCAATCCTCTCTGGAGTTCAATGTCTCCACCGGATTTGTCTCTCCAGACCAAGAATGGTGTTACGTGTTGTAGCATGAGCATCCATGGAAATGTCTATGGATCTGTCACAAGCCCACTGGTAGGTTGCATTTCTGCCTTGATATCCTGATGAATCGTGAGCCCACCAAGCTACTAACAACTCACCTCAGTGTTTCCAGTCAAGATCATGATCAGAGGTTCTTGCAGCTAGATCTGCCTGATGGTTGTGTTGTTTCTCAGAAGCTTTGCTCTTAGGAATGTGAGCATTAAGGTGTCTCACTTTCACTGGAATTCTCTCGACTCAATCAGCAATGTCCTGCCACAGATCAGCTGCCCAAATAGGCTTTCCTTTCCTCTGCCAACCATTCTTTTTCCAGTCCTTTAGCCAACCTCACAGAGCATTGGCTACCATCCATGAGTCGGTGTAGAGATAAAGCTTTGGCCATCTCTCACGTTCAGCTACGTCAAGAACTAGCTGGACAGCTTTTACCTCTGCAAATTGGCTGGATTCTCCTTCTCCATCCTTTGCTACTCGGTGTGTTGGACTCCACACTGCAGACTTCCACCTTCGCTCGTTCCCGACGAGATGACAGGAACTGTCTGTGAACAAAGCATATTTCTTTTCATCATCTGAAAAGTCATTGTAAGGAGGAGCTTCCTCAGCACGAGTTACTCTCTCCTCTGGAGGTTTTGTGCAGTCAGTGCCTTCTGGCCAATTTGTGGTCACTTCCACAAGACCAGGTCTTTCAAGATTCTCATTTGAGCTCTCTGTGTTATCAGAGCCATCCACTTAGTCCATGTGGCATCCGTTGTACGATGTGGTGAAGAACCTTTACCTTTGTACATCCAATTCAAAAATGGCAATCTGGGAGCTAGAAGAAGTTGTGTCTGAGTTCCAATTACTTCAGAAGCAGCTTTTAATCCTTCATAAGCAAACTAATATCTCTTTCTCTGTTGGAGTATAATTTGCCTCTGAGCCTTTGTAGCTATGACTCCAGAAACCAAGTGGGCATCCACGTGTCTGACCTGGAGCTTTTTGCCATAAGCTCCAGGTTGGACCATTGTCACTTGCAGCCGTGTACAAAATGTTCTTAATGTCCGGATCAGCTCAAACAGGTCCCAAACCCATTGCATGGATTACTTGCTTTATCTGGTCAAAGGCTGCTTGTTGCTCTAGACCCCATTGGAAACTGTTTCTCTTCCAAGTCACATCATACAGAGGTTTCACAATCTGTCTGTATCCAGGAATGTGCAGTCTCCAAAATCCCACTATACCCAAGAAATGTAGAGTTTCTTTCTTGTTCATGGGATTTGCCATGGTAGAGCTCTGTTTATCACATCCATTGGAATGTGACGGTGACCATCTTGCCACCGCAGTCCCAGAAACTAGATTTCTCCAGCAGGTCCTTTCACCTTTTATTGCTTAAGGGTGAAACCTGCTTTCAAGAGAATGTCTGTGGCAATGGTAGCAGTGAGCGGTGTGTGCAATCTGGCTGTATAAGCTTAGAGCCTGACATGGTGGTAGGCCATGCTCAGCATAAATGCAGAAGTGGCTAGCAGTGTAGCAAAACAATGCTATGCCTGCAGCATGTAACTAAAGCAGGACACTGGTAGCTATAAACACAGAGCGTTATCTGGGAATAACAGGACGTGCACCTGCATCAACAACCCCATGTGTTAGTAGTTTGACCAATAATCTATAATAGTACGATGTGTGATCACTCATGGGGAACCAATGAAGCTATGCCAACGATGCTCTCCGAGTCTATATAAGCTGTAAAGGTTCCCTTAATACGCACTATACTCGCACTATACTCGAACAATACTGTTGCAGTTTGGGCTGGGTGCCCTCTGCTATGTGAGGTGCTTCCTATGTCCAGAGGTCCAACCCAGTGGGCGGACACAGGAAATTAGGTATTTCTACCATAATCCCTTGCACCACTATAAATTTTGCAGTGGGGTCTGGCACTTCCTCTTTCCTTCCCTCTCCGAGACTTGGTAACTGGGGGAGAGATCTCCCGGCCATGGGCCTGATTGGGCCCAAGGCCACTGGGGGATGGGCAGGCTCAGGTCTGGCCAGCTGAGACTAGCCTATCAGTGGGGGGGGAAGAAGGAGCCCTGGGGGTCCTGGGTGTACCCTCAGGTGGGGATGAGATGTTCCTGGGTTTGCTTTGGGGTTTCTCTTTGTCACTGTACTTCTGGTTTTCTGTAAACATTCATTGCTTTCTATTTAAACTTTCATCACTTTTGCAATCCGTTTGTCCGAGTTGTTTATTTCTGCCCATGGTGGGGAGAGGGGGCTGCCTCAACCTGTCACAAATACTCGTACAATAAAGGAACTATACTAGAATGATACTAGATCATATTGGTCATCTGCATCGACTCCATTCTCCGTCGCCGACATCTGGCGCCCAAACTCGTGAGGGGATCCTCAGACTACAATGCTGCTTGACTCAGCATAAGAGGTATGTTTCGAGAGATATGGAAAGCTGGTCGAACCAGCACTGCCCTGGTGCTGAAAAAATAAGCAGCGTGCGTTCAGAAAAGGAAGTAAATCTCCCCGGGGCCCGGTGAAGTGGCCGGGGAGGGTAGGGGGTAGCACTCAGCAAAGAAGAAGAGGCTGTGCTAAAAGCCCTCCAAACTATCCTCTCCATGAGAGGTATTACTTATGATTCTGGGATTTTCAAAGGGCTATTAGCCTGGGCCCGGGATCATGATTTTATCCCCACAGCAACCGAAGCTTTCACTTCCGAAGCATGGAACAAAATTGGAGCACAGCTGCGGAATGAGGTGCTAAATACTTAAAAAGAAGCTTTTCACTATAGCACCTTGTGGTACATTGTCACATACACTGCAATCTATAAAAGCAGAAATGTCTACTCTCGATTCAGCTACTGCGATTACAGCAGCCCTGACCGAGGCGGCCCTGACAGCCCCGACTGAGGCGGCACAGACTGCCACACCACCAACACCAGCAGCACTGACCGTAGCGGTGGCCCCAGCGGCCCTGGCACCCCCCCCCCCCCACACACACACACAGTGGCGGCCACGGCAGCAGTCATGGCAGCGCCCTCCCCTCCAGCTGCGCTACCCCCCCTGCTTCTCAGGTCCCAGGCATTATCAGCCGACAATATCACTGCGATGGAGGCTACAATCAAATTCCGAAGGGACAATAGTGTAAGGGATCGGGAGGTGGGAGGGACAGCGAACTGTTCCGCTGCGCCAGTGGAAAGGTATTGTGAGAAATGCAGTAATAGATGGAGAATCTGTAGATTTTCCTATACACACACTTCCTGTGGTATTAGAAGGTCAACAAAGAATATGGCAATCTCTGGACTGGAAAATGTTAAAAGAAGCTAGACAAGCCATAACTACCTATGGGTTAAAGTCAGGATACACAACTGCTATAATCGATCCGTTGTTTTCAACACACTTGTTAACTCCCTTTGAATCATGTATGTTGGCAAATGGCGTTTACTACATGATCTGAGAGCAATCAACTCGATCATGGAGGAGATGGGTGCCTTACAACCTGGCCTCCCAACTCCTACTATGATCCCCCAAAATTGAGACCTGATTATTATTGATTTGAAGGATTGTTTCTTTACAATTTACTTACATCTGGAGGATTCAAAAAAGTTTGCATTTACTAGGCCATCAAGGCATGCAGAATTCTCCCACCCTTGCCAAATGTATGTGGCTTGGGCTTTGTCCTCATTTAGACAGACTCGTCGTGACTTCCCCATCAATCATTATATGGATGGTATTCAAATTGCAGGGGGAAAAAGTTAGATCCTAAGACAATACTTGTGGTGGTTTGGCCCTGGCCTGGAGGCCAGATACCCACCAAGCCGCTCTATCACTCCCCCTCTTAAGTGAAGAGGGGAAGAAGGGAAAGAAAATATAACAGAAGCCGGGGATAAGATTAGAGCAATTTAATAACACTAATGAGCAAATAGCAATAGACCGCGCGGAAGCAAAGAAAGCAGAGAGAGAGAGATGTTAGTCTCTACTTCCCATCGGCAGGACGGTGGTCGGTCTCGGGAAGCAGGGCTCTCTAAGCTTGATGGTTCCTCGGGAGGATAAACGCCATAGACGAATCCCCACACTTCCTTCTTTCACTTCCTACTTATACCTGAGCTGACGTCATATGGTATGGAATACCTCTTTGGCCAGTCTGAGTCAGCTGGCTCAGCTGTGTCCCCTCCCAAGATTTTGCCCACCCCTCAATGTACTCCTGGGGCAGGGAAATGTTGAAAGGACACAGCTTGAATACTGGATTTAGCTGTAGCCAAAACACTGCTGTGTTATCAACTACTGCTGAAAAAAGAAACAAAACACCACAGCACTAGAACAATACTGCGAGGAGAATTAACTCCAGCTCAGTTCAACCCAATACAATACTATATGAGCTTCAACCCATATTAGCAAGCAGAAGGTTGAAAATAACACCATATCAGACCTTGAAATTTCTCGATAAGTGGCAGTTTGCTTGCAATGCCACAGAAGCCACGCCCCGGCAGACAGCAGACCTTTTACAAGGTGCGTGACCGTTTGAGGCTGTGCCTTTAAGGAAGGGACACTCTGGCTAAGTGTTTGTAAATATATTGTATTCTAAACTAATTTCATTGGTTAATAGGTGGGAGTATGGTTTTAAGATTCAGTACAGCTGGAACTTTCGGTCAGTTTCGTTTCCTTCGCTCACCCTTCTAGCTGACCGCTTCTGGGCAAATAACAGATAAGCATTAATAAGCTACTAACCCTCTTGTACTTAGGCGGCTTCTGTCTTGTTAACACTCCTTTGCTCTTTCTACTCCTCTTTGGGGAAGAAGGGAGGTAGGGGGGGTGAAGGGGGCACAGGGGGAAGCCCCCTCTGTCGGGGGTCTGGTTTCTGATTTTGTTTCTTTGCTGTATATTTCTGTACATATTGTAAATTTTGTATATTTGTGTACATAAATTCCCTGCAATCATTGCTTTGTAAATATAGCAGATTCCCTTTCGCTTTACTGGTTGAGTTTGGCTGTGGCTGTTTCTTCTTAGTGGGGGAGGGGAAGCTGGGCCTTTCCTTTCAACCCACCACAAGGTGTCACTGCTAACCACCGCGTTGGGGCAAGACTTTTGCTAGATCAGATCAGCAAATACAAATTCCTGATGAGGTTTTACAATTAAGTCAGGATTTAGTGATCAAAGAGTGGTCGAGAATCCAGGACAATAAATCTGTTCCTGCGCTTATCACTACTCGTCAGGATCCCACAGAGCCATTTGGTTCCTTTGTCCATAGATTACATACGGCATTAAATACTAATCCATATTTGACTCATGATATGAAGGTAAAAATGCTGGATATTCTGGCATTTGACAATGCTAACAACAAAACTAAACAGATTCTGAGCATTTTACCAACAGGTGCCACTACCTCACGACTGCTGGATGCAGCAGAACGAATGATGCACCATCAAACAACAACATATCTAGCCACGGCCGTAGAAGCAGCCGTGAAACCACCAGACAACCACCGCAAAAGGGAAACCACCTGGGTGGAAAACATCGTACTCCTGGGAAACCTAGGTACCTTAAATCAAATTGCCTGAGTGCTGTACAGACTCGAAAGTGCTGTACTCACTGTTAAACACCTAATCATTTTACTCAAGATTGTCGTAGGCAGGGAAACTGCTACCGCAGCGCGAGTACACCGGTGAGTGGTCCTACATGGAGCTTGTGGCAGAAGGCTCCTGGTGAAACCAGGGGCAGGCCCCTAGGTTTCTGGAGTAAGGGGTACAAAGGCTCCGAGGCCAACTACACCGCAACATAGAAGGAAATCCAAGCTGCCTATGAGGGTGTCTGGGCTGCCTCTGAGATAATTGGGACTGAGTCACCTCTATTTCTAGTTTGAAGGCCGCCAGTCCTGACCTGGATGTTCAAAGGGAGAGGCTCAACCCCACATCATGCCACAGATGCCACCTGGAGGAAGTTGTCTCGGTCCGGAGAGGGAAGAAGACTAGTTCTTTTTATTATTCCTGTGTTGTGAAATTAAAGGCATAAGCGAAGCCAAAATATCAACAGCTAGACTATTTATTACATAAATAAAATGGAAATAAGAAGGGGAGAGGGAGAAGATAGAGAAGGAGAGAGAGAAGAGCGGGAGAGAAGAGGAAAGGAGTTATATTACCACACCCCTCACACACCCCCCCCCCAAGGCAGTTTGAGTCTGTGGAGGAAAGGTGCTGCAGGAGATGCTGGGTTTGTAGAGAAAGGGTGCTGAGGCTTTGGCTGGAGAAGAGATGAGGTCCACTGGGCAGCGTGGGTCAGCTCCATGAGTGGCAGCAAGCGGCACTTAGGACACGGAGAAAGGGTTCAGTCTGCTTCCTTCCTTCTCAGCGGCATGGTCCTCCTTCAGTGTTTTTCTCTCCTGTGTTTTTCTTCCTCCGCATTTTTCTTCCCTGCATTTTTCTTCCAACTGAGCCAGTAGTGGTCAAGTCTTTTATACAGTTTTTAGTCCTTAGGTATGTATCCAAGCATTGTCCCTCAGGAATTCAGGAGCCAGAAAGTCCTCCTTAGGTAAATATCCAGGTACCATTCCCCAGGAAATCTTTTTTGTGTATTCATGTGAGTTTGGACAGTGGTCTGGATGGAGGGGGGGGGGGGGCCCTCCGCCTCCTTCCTCTCCATCTCCCTGCCTACCCACTTATCACACATCAGGAGACAGGTGGAGAGTCCATTGACTCATCACCCTCCCTTCCTGGGGGTATCTGATAGCTAGGAAATGATAGGTGTGATGGCTGGGTCCTTGGGTCATTGTTGTAAGCCAACTGCAGTCCAGTGTTATCATGATGCAATCGCAAGGTGATTTGCATCCAGGATTGGTATTGTCTGGGCAAGCAGCAAGTGATTTTATCTTTGTTGAGTCATACAAGGAATTTAGACTCTCACAGAAGTGGATGGCCCTGAGAACTCAGTGAGCTTGGATGGGGAGCTTCAAACGGCCTGGCATAGTGGAAGTGATCAACAACTGGCCAGAGGGTGCTGACTTTGGAATGCCACCAGAGCAGACAGTGACCCGTGCTGAGGAGGCTCCCCCATACAACGATCTCCTTGACAATGAGAAGGAAGGCAGCTGTCTGGGGCCTAACAAGGCAAGTGGTGGAAGCAAGGGATGGAGAAGGCGAATCCAGTCAGTACGCAGAGGGAAAAGCTGTCCAGCTGACCCTGGATATAGCAGAACGGGAGAAATGGACAGTGCTGTACCTCTATACTGCGTCCTGGATGGTAGCCAATGCCTTGTGGGGGCGGCTGAAGGAATGGAGGAGGAACGGGTGGCAGAGAAAAGGGAGGCCTGTTTGGGCCTGTGGCAAGACATCGCTGCCCGCCTGGACAGGCTGCCAATAAAGGTACAGCACATTGATGCACACATCCCCTGCCGCGATTAAGAGACGGGACTCAGCCTGATGCAGGCCAGGTGTCCACTTTATTATGCAAAATTCTTCTTTATAAAACTAATACAACACAGAAGCAGTTTACGACAGGACCAGGGACTCTGTTACATCAATCTGCTATATGCATGAAGTCTCACACTCTCAGGTCGTAACAACCACTCGTAATCAAATATCTGCCCTCCTCCAACAGCACTACTGCACCGTATTCCCATAATTCACAAGCCATCAAGGCCAACACTGTCTCCTTCTTATCAGTCCAGCAGTGCTTGGATCTCGGCTCTCCAAGATTTAACCCTTCAATCCCCAAGAGCAGAGCCACAGAGGAGCACGAGCACAACCACCAAGCAGATCTAGCTGCTAAAATCTCCCAAATAGACTTGGACTGAGAACACAAGGGTGAACTGTTCTTAGCTCGCTGGGCCCATGACACTTCTGGCCACCAAGGGAGAGATGCCACATACCAGTGGTCTCAGGACAGAACAATGGACATCTCTATGGAGGCCATCTCACAGGTTATCCATGAGTGTGACATCTGTGCTGCCATCAAGCAGGCCAAGCACATGAAGCCTCTGTGGTATGGGGGGAGATGGTCAAAATATAAGTACGGAGAGGCCTGGCAGATTGCCTACATCACCCTTCCTCTGTCTAATAGTGGCAAACAGCACATACTGTCTATGGTGGAGGCAAATGCAGGGTGGCTGGAAACCTACCCAGTACCTTATGCCACTCCCCACAACACCATCCTGGGCCTAGACAGACATGCCCTGTGGAGACATGGCACCCCCAGGAGGATTGAATCAGACAATGGTACCCATTTCAAGAACCATCTCATAAGGGACTGGGCAAAGGAACATGGCATTGAGTGGATTTACCACATCCCATACCATCCACCAGCTGCGGGGAAGGTCGAGCACTACACTGGCTTGCTAAAGACCCCCCTAAAAGCCATGGGGGGTGGAACCTTTAGGAACTGGGAAAGATACCTAGTTCAAGCCACTTGGGTAGTGAACAGCAGAGGATCTGTGAACCGAGCTGATCCTGCCCAGTCCGACCTGCTGCAAATGGTGGATGGAGATGGAGTTCTTGTGATTGCTGAGAAGAACCAGCTGGGGAAGTCAGTGTGGGTTTTCCCTGCTGCTGGTTATTGTGAAGGGGGGGTGGGTGAAGACATTGGTCCCTCTGCAGAGGTAAGAGTAGGGCACAAGGTAGGGTCAATTGAGAGGTCGGGAGCCCAGCTGAAGTGCATGTACACCAATGCACGCAGCCTGGGCAATAAGCAAGATGAGCTGGAGGTCCTAATCTACCAGGGCAACTATGATATAGTTGCCATCTCAGAAACATGGTGGGACAACAGGCACGATTGGAGTGCTACACTGGGGGGCTACAGGCTCTTTAGGAGGGATAGGTGAGGGAGGAGAGGAGGAGGGGTGGCTTTGTATATTAGGGAGACACTTTCTGCCTCAGAACTTGAGGTGGAAGATGAGGGAATTGAGAGCCTGTGGGTTAAAATCAGAGGGCAGCCCAACAAATCTGTCATCCTGGTTGGAGTCTGTTATAGACCACCCAACCAGGATGAGGAGGTTGATGAATTATTCTACAAACAACTGGAGGCTGTTTCAAGATCATCAGATCTTGTCCTCGTGGGGGACTTCAACCTGCCAGATATCTGCTGGGAACTTAATTCAGCAGAGAGAAGGCAGTCCAGAAGATTCCTGGAGCGAATAGAGGACTGCTTCCTGACGCAGCTGTTAAGCGAGCCTACCAGGGGACAGGCTCTGCTTGACCTGCTGCTCTCCAATAGGGAAGGGCTGGTGGGAGATGTGACCGTGGGAGGCTGCCTAGGGTGCAGTGACCACGAGATAGTGAAGTTTTCAATCTGCAGGGAGATAGGGAGAAGTACCAACAGAACCTTCACCTTGGACTTCCGGAGGGCAAACTTCAGCCTCTTTAAGAAACTTATTTGTAAAGTTCCCTGGGTACCAACCCTCATGAACCGAGGGGTCCAGGAGGGTTGGACCTACTTCAAACAGGAGCTCTTGAAGGCACAGGAACTGGCGGTCCCCATGTGCCGAAAGATGAGCCGGTGGGGAAGGCGACCGGCCTGGATGAGCAAGCAGCTCCTGAAGGATTTAAGGGAGAAAAAGAGGCTGTATCACCTTTGGAAGGAGGGGAAGGCTTCTCGAGGTATGTTCAAGGAAGTGGTTAGATTATGTAGGAATAAAATTAGAGAGGCAAAGGCCCAGTTGGAACTGAAACTGGCCACCTCTGTGAAAGACAATAAAAAGCAATTTTACAAATATATCAATGCTAAAAAGAAGGGCAAGAAGAACCTCCACTCCTTACTGGACCTGGAGGGGAACACGGTGACCGAAGATGAGGAAAAGGCTGAGGTCCTGAACGCCTTCTTTGCCTCGATGTTTAACAACAAGGTAGGAGTCCAGGATGAGTGGCCTCCTGAGTTGGGTAATAGGGTCGGGGAGCAGTGTAATGCCCCAGAAATCCATGAGGAATTACTTCGGGACCTGCTGAGCCACTTGGACACCCACAAGTCCATGGGACCGGATGGGATACATCCTGGGTGCTGAGAGAGCTGGCAGATGAGCTGGCCAAGCCGCTCTCCATCATTTTCCTCCAGTCCTGGCTCACTGGAGAGGTCCCAGATGACTGGAAACTGGCCAATGTGGTGCCCATCCACAAGAAGGGACGGATGGAGGAACCCGGAAACTACAGGCCAGTCAGCCTGACCTCAGTGCCAGGGGAAGTGATGGAACGGATTATCCTGGAGGCAATAATTGCGCACCTGAAGGATGGCCAAGGGCTCAGGTCCAGCCAACATGGATTTAGGAAGGGCAGGTCCTGCCTCACCAACCTGATCTCCTTCTATGATCAGGTGACCCGTCTGGTGGACGTGGGGAGGCCTGTGGATGTAGTCTACCTGGACTTCAGCAAGGCCTTTGACACCGTCCCCCACAGTAAACTGCTGGCTAAGCTGTCAGCTCGTGGCTTGGACCGCAACACTCTGTGCTGGGTTAGGAACTGGCTGGAGGGCCGAGCCCAGAGAGTGGTCGTGAATGGTGCCACATCCAGCTGGCGGCCAGTCACCAGTGGTGTCCCCCAGGGATCAGTGCTGGGCCCCATCCTCTTCAACATCTTCATTGACGATATGGATGAGGGGGTTGAGTCAGTCATCAGCAAGTTTGCAGATGACACCAAGTTGGGAACGGATGTTAGTCAGTTAGAGGGTAGAAAGGCTCTGCAGAGGGACCTCGACCGACTGGACAGATGGGCAGAGTCTAATGGCATGGCATTCAACAAGTCCAAGTGCCGGGTGCTGCACTTTGGCCACGGCAACCCCATGCAGAGCTACAGGCTGGGGTCA
This sequence comes from Dryobates pubescens, assembly GCF_014839835.1. Classification (NCBI taxonomy): domain Eukaryota; kingdom Metazoa; phylum Chordata; class Aves; order Piciformes; family Picidae; genus Dryobates; species Dryobates pubescens. Next base: position 3,317,589 of record NC_071656.1, on the reverse strand, counting down.
GAGTGGCTGGAGAGCTGCCAAACAGAGAGGGACCTGGGGGTGATGATTGACACCCGCCTAAACATGAGCCGGCAGTGTGCCCAGGTTGCCAAGAAGGCCAATGGCATCCTGGCCTGTATTAGGAATAGTGTGGCCAGCAGGAGCAGGGAGGTCATTGTGCCCCTGTACTCTGCATTGGTTAGGCCACACCTTGAGTACTGTGTCCAGTTCTGGGCCCCTCAGTTTAAGAAGGACATCGAGACACTTGAACGTGTCCCGAGAAGGGCAACAAGGCTGGTGAGAGGCCTTGAGCACAAGCCCTATGATGAGAGGCTGAGGGAGCTGGATTGTTTAGCCTGGAGAAGAGGAGGATCAGGGGTGACCTCATTGCCCTCTACAATTACCTGAAAGGTGGTTGTAGCCAGGAAGGGGTTGGTCTCTTCTCCCAGGCAACCAGCACCAGAACAAGGGGACACAGTCTCAAGCTGTGCCAGGGGAGGTTTAGACTCGAGGTGAGGAAAAAGTTCTTCACTGAGCGAGGCGTTCGTCATTGGAATGGGCTGCCCAGGGAGGTGGTGGAGTCACCGTCCCTGGAGGTGTTCAAGGGGAGATTGGACGTGGCACTTGGTGCCATGGTCTAGTCGTGAGGTCTGTGGAGACAGGTTGGACTCAATGATCCTTGGGGTCTTTTCCAACCTTGGTTATACTGTGATACTGTGATACTGTGAATGTGCCCTCATAAATGAGCGGCAAAGATGTCAGTGAATATATGTTAGTGGTTTATTTTTATATACAAATTCTGCAATGGGGTATTTACACTCAACCTTCACAGGTGTGATGAATATACTAGTGATTTATGTTAAAAGTATAAGATTCAGAGTGCACTGGGATTAAGGCTCAGGAGCTTGTGGGGCCTGTTTTGAGGACAAAGGGGACGTTACATGTTTTGCAGACTTGCACAGAGACTGTGTCTGGTTAATTGGAGACATCAAGGCTGAGAAGGAGCTGTCTTAAAGATAAACATTCAGAACTAGGAATTTGTTTTCTTCAGATAAGAAGCCTGGACGACTGAGCATGCGTGAAAGTGGATGCTTTGACCCTTACCACACAGAATGTAGGGAGCAGGGATTTGATCACCTATTCTGAAAACTCATTATCATATGCCTGCCTTCTGTTTAGCATAAGCCTGTTTATGTAGATGATGTAACTATATAAGATGAAGAAAGCTAGTGTAAAGGTGCTGTGGGGGTGTAGTTTTGTCCCTTCTCAAGCCCAGCGCACTGCTTTGCTTGTCTTTTATTGCTTTTGTTGCCTTTTATTACCTTTTTATGATCTTTTAGTGCCAATAAAACTGTTACCAAAAACTTTTATCTGGAGTCTTCTATAACAAATGGTGCATTGGCCGGGAAATCATCTGAACCTCCACGTCTTTTGAACTCCAAATGAAGGGACGCCCCATCGCATTTGCAGTGGCTTCATTGTAGTCAGAAGATGAAAAGGTCAGCATGATCAGAACTCAAATAAAAGCAAGCAAAGATTTATTTTTTGTTGTTGTTTTGTTGTTTGTTGTCCAATTGGAATACGTGCACCCTGTAAAACTTTGTATATGAGATCCAAGCGATGACAATGATGGTGGTGAGAATACCGCTGGGGGGGGGAAGATTCGGCTGCATTAGTATTCGGTTATGTTAGTTTGAACGTTTGAGTTCCGCTGTTTCAGGGTCTGTGAGGGGGGAGGCGCGGTGGATCTGGTGTGGTGTAGGATAGTTGTGATAGCCAGGAGGTGAATTGATAGTATTCACGAGTAGGAATTATTTGGACTGTTCCACTTGCATGAATATTTGTGGCAGTAAGGAATAGTATTCATGAATAGGAATCATTTGGATTATTTCACTTGCATAAATATTTGTGGTAGCCAGGAGAAAATGGGACAAAAGAAGAGTAAGTCATCAAAGTAGGACAGAGAGAAGACTTTACCTTCTATTCCTCCAGAGAGTCTGTTAGGGATCCTCATTCAATATTGGGAGTACGATGGACTGAGAAAAGGGAAATCAAAGGAAAAAATTATTCACTACTGTATGGAGGTATGGCCAAAAGAACCATTAAGACCACATGTGTTTTGGCCTATCTTTGGATCTTTTGAGGATTGGATTTGCCAAGCCTTAAATTTACATGTGAACTCTAAAAAGCCTTTTAATCAAGAAGAGAGTGAATATGCTGACATTTGGATTAGGGCTTCACAGCCTTCTTCTGTTCCAATACTAGCATTAAAAACTGAGGATAAGGACAAAGAAAAGGAGAAGGGGAAATGGGAACCCTTGGATAACTTACCACCACCTTCTCACCAGAATAGGGGTTCAGATCCCCCAAATCCTCCTCCTCCTCCTCCTCCTCCTTCACTTCCCCAAACAAGAGGTAGGGCTAGGAATGACAGGAATGAAGAGGACAATGTAGGGTTACATCCATTACGGGAAGTGCCTATGGGAGGAAACCAGGGAGGAATAGGGTTTGTGACGGTACCTCTCAGTACATCAGATGTTCGCAGTTTCAAGAAAGGGATGGGTACCTTGTTAGATGATCCCTTAGGTGTAGCTGAGAGGCTGGATCAATTTTTGGGCCCTAATACATATACTTGGAAAGAGATGCAGTCTATTTTGAGTATTTTATTCACTGCAGAGGAGAGAAACATGATCAGACAGGCTGGGATGAGAATATGGAAGAGGCAGAATCAGGGGGGGCCACCAGGATATCAGAAGTGGCCTAATCAGGATCCTGGGTGGGACCATCAGCAGCCCCAAGGGAGACAGAATATGAGTGACCTGAGAACTATAATAATACAAGGAATTAGGGAAGCTGTTCGTAGAGGACAGAATTTTGATAAAGCCTTTAGTGAAAAACAGAAGAGAGATGAATCTCCTATTGAGTGGATGGAAAGATTGAAGAAAAGCTTGCAGATGTATTCTGGAATAGATCCCAGCTGCAGTGACCCTTATCAGGATACAGTTTGTAGCAAAATCATGGGGAGATATTAGGAAGAAATTGGAAAAAATTGAAGACTGGCAAGACAGGGGATTAGAGGAGTTACTATGGGAAGCTCAGAAGGTATATGTATGGAGGGATGAAGTGAAACAAAAATCAAAAGCTAAACTGTTTGTAACTGCTGTAAGAGAGAGTCAGAAACCACAGGAAACAACAAAGGAGTGGAAACGAGATAACAGGGTTCAGAAAAACGAAGCCCCCATTTGCTATTACTGCAATAAGAAGGGACATATCCAGAGAAACTGTAGACAAAAGGAGAGAGATGAGAAAGTGTTTAAAGGAAGATTAGGGGTGTCAGGGGCTGTATATTTTGGGGACAAGAACATCAAACGAGCCCTTGATAAAGTTATTGGTAGGTCCCCAGAAGGAGGAAATTACCTTTTTGGTAGATACAGGAGCAGAAAAATCGACTACACAGAAAATTCCTAAGGGGGTTGAGAAGGGGAAAAAATCCAGCAACAGTAATTGGAGCTAAAGGGGAACCTTTTAAGGTGTCACTGCTTGAAAATTATAGAAATAGAATCTGAAAAAAGGATTTGTCTAAATGACTTCTTAGTTGTTCCAGAGGCTGAATACAATCTCTTGGGAAGAGATTTAATTATAAAATTGAAACTGAATCTAGAAAGTCAGGGAAATGGTTTGAACATTCGATTATATAAATTAACTGAGAATATGAAAAGGATATAAGTCCAGAAGTTTGGTATAAATATGGGAGTAGAGGAAAAATTGATATGGATCCAATAAAAATTCAAATAACAGACCCAGGTAATCCTATATGGATCAAATAATATCCCATACCATAAGAAGGAAGAAAGGGTCTGAAACCTATCATAGATGAATTAATAAGCAAAGGAACATTGGAACCCTGTATGTCTCCTCATAATACCCCAATTCACAGTCCACCACTTCTAAACAATTTCATTGGCCGCTTGTACTGTCTATCCAATCCAGGAAAATATTTACAGTTCGTAAGTAAAGTTCATAGTCCATTCCGGCTATACTCAGATGTAGGTGATTCAGAAGTCCAAGAAAGTCAGGAAATAAGAAAATGGAAAACAGTTTGTTTCTCCGCAGACGAGCCGAAGAAAAGTGAAACAGGAACACAGGGACTCTCAGTTGACTCAGGGCTCTCAGGGTTCTCTGGGTTCGTGCACCGTAGATTCCTCAGGGATTCTTCCCTTGGGCGCGATATAGCTGTACAACAGTCTGAAATTAAACTCCTTCAGCTAAAGTTAAATTTCTTTGTGGAATACACTGAATTTCACCATTCTCTTGCATCACCCAATGAGTGTGACCCAGACCTTCTGCTGAAACCACCCCTCGGACAGGTTTAGCCTCCCCTAAGGGTGAAAATACCCAAACAGTTTTACCTAACAGATTCTTTTCTCTAACAACAGGAACTCTATCACCTTCTGCTTTCTGTAGCAGATCTGAACGTGCCGGTCCAGCTCGGTTCACTGAACCTCTACTATTCACCAGCCAGGTTGCTTGTGCTAAATGTTTCTCCCAGTTTTTCAAAGATCCACCTCCCATGGCTTTGAGAGTGGTCTTCAACAAACCGTTGTAGCATTCAATCTTCCCTGCAGCTGGTGCATAGTAAGGAATATGAAATATCCACTCAATTCCGTGCTCTTTTGCCCAGCTCTTTACAAGGTTATTCTTGAAATGAGTTCCGTTGTCTGACTCAATCCTCTCTGGAGTTCCGTGTCTCCACAGGATCTGTCTCTCCAGACCGAGAATGGTGTTGCGTGCAGTTGCATGTGGAACTGCGTAAGTTTCCAGCCATCCAGTGTTCGCCTCTACCATAGTAAGCACGTATTGCTTACCAGAACGAGAACGTGGTAGAGCGCTGTAGTCAATCTGCCAAGCTTCACCATACCTGTGCTTGGACCATCTGTCACCATACCACAAGGGCTCAATCCGCTTTGCCTGCTTAAGAGCAGCACAAATGTCACAGTCATGGATGACTTGTGTGATGGCATCCATGGAAATGTCTATGGATCTGTCACGAGCCCATTGGTATGTTGCATGTCTGCCTTGATGTCCTGACGAATCGTGAGCCCACCGAGCCAAGAATATCTCACCTCGGTGTTTCCAGTCGAGATCAAGATCAGAGTCCTTGTCTACTTGAGAAAACTCTTGCAGCTAAATCTGCCTGATGGTTGTGTTGCTGTTCCTCAGTAGCTTTGCTCTTAGGAATGTGAGCATCAATGTGTCTCACCTTCACTGGAATTCTCTCGACTCAATCAGCAATGTCTTGCCACAGGTCGGCTGCCCAAATGGGTTTTCCTCTCCTCTGCCAACCATTCTTTTTCCAGTTCTTTAGCCAACCCCATAGAGCATTGGCCACCATCCATGAGTCAGTGTAGAGATAGAGCTTTGGCCACTTCGCACGTTCAGCTACATCGAGAGCTAGCTGGACAGCTTTTACCTCTGCAAACTGACTGGATTCTCCTTCTCCATCCCTCGCCTCTGCAACTCGGTGTGTTGGACTCCACACTGCAGACTTCCACCTTCGCTCATTCCCGACGAGACGACAGGAACCGTCTGTGAACAAAGCATATTTCTTTTCATCATCTGAAAGGTCATTGTAAGGAGGAGCTTCCCCAGCACGAGTTACTCCCTCCTCTGGAGGTTTAGCACAGTTGGTATCTTCAGGCCAACTTGAGATCACCTCCACCAGACCAGGCCTTTCAAGATTTCCCATTCGAGCTCTCTGTGTTATCAGAGCCATCCACTTGGACCAGGTGGAATCTGTGGCATGATGTGGTGTGGAACCTTTGCCTTTGAACATCCACTTCAAAACTGGTAGAATAGGAGCTAAGAGACGTTGTGATTCACTTCCAATCACTTCAGAAGCTGCTTTTACTCCTTCATAGGCAGCTAGAATCTCTTTCTCTGTTGGAGTGTAATTAGCCTCTGAACCTCTGTAACCTCGACTCCAGAAACCAAGAGGTCGTCCACGTGTCTCACCTGGAGCTTTTTGCCACAAGCACCAGGTTGGACCATTGTCACCTGCAGCCGTGTTTCTTGCTTGTTAGTGGGATTTGCCATGGTAGAGACTCTATTTACCACATCCACTGGAATGTCTTGACGTCCATCCTGCCACCGCACTCCCAGGAACTGGATCTCTGTGGTAGGACCTTTCACCTTGTCCCTCTTTATGGCAAAACCTGCATTCAGAAGAATGTCAATGATTTTGGTACCTTTCGCAAAGACTTCTTCAGCAGTTTTACCCCAGACGATGATATCATCGATGAACTGGATGTGTTCTGGAGCACCACCTTCCTCCAAAGCACCATGGATTGCTGCATGACAGACGCTTGAGCTGTGCAATGGTGTGGTAGGTTGAGAGAAGGCTTAGCTCTCCCTCCTCCACAGAGTAAGAAACCACAACTAGCCCAGTCGAAAGAGCAAGCTATATATTTACAAGCATATATGGAAATCAGATTATATATAACACAATATATACAGGTATTTACAATATATACACAGAAATATACAGCAAAGAGAAATAACACAACAAAAATCCCACCCCGAGGGAGGGATCCCCACCTTGCAACCCCCTCTCTCCCCCCCTACCTCCCTTTTTCCCAAAAAGGGGTTAGAGAGAGAGAAAGGCAAGTTACTAAGGAAAAGAGTTGTTAGTAAGCTTCAAAAGCCCATGCAGGATTAGTTTTTGCTTATCTGAAGGCCAACTCCGGCAGTTCGCAGAAGAAGCAGGCAGGGAGAAACCGGCTGAAACTCCCCCCCAACTCCCCAAACCGAACTGAACTGAGGAAAAAAAAAAAAAATTCCAACTGCTTCACAATCTAAACCTGCATTTTTGTTTATCAACCAATGAAATTCGTTTAGAATATCAGAATGTTTTGGTTCTAGTACCGAAAACATTTAGCCAGTGTCTCAGCACTGCTTGTTCTTAAAGGCACAGCCTCAAACGACCACAAATGGGCAGGCTGTTGAAAGTGTACTGGATTCCTCTCCAGGTGAAAGCAAACTGAGGCCTGCATTCCTCTGCTATGGGAAGAGAGAAAAATGCATTAGCAATGTCTATGGTAGCATACCATTTGGCCTCTTTGGATTCCAGCTCATACTGGAGCTCCATCATGTCTGGTACTGCTGCACTCATAGGCGGTGTTTCTTCATTCAGGGCTCGGCAGTGCACTGTCAGATGCCAGTCTCCATTCTGCTTTCACACAGGCCACACTGGACTGTTAAAGGTGAATGAGTTTTGCTGATGACCTGACTCTCCAACTGACGAATCAGATTCTGAATGGGCAACAAAGAGTCACGGTTGGTTCTGTATTGTCTGTGATGCACAGTCTGAGAAGCAACCGACAATTTAATGTCCTGAATCTTGTGTTGTCCCACAACTGCAGATTCATCAGAAAGCTCAGTTCTAGCAGACAGCTTCAGCTTTTGTCCATCAATTTCTACAGAAGCTACTCCAAAAGCCCATTGTACCTTTAGGGTCCTTGAAACGCCCTTCTCTCAGAAAATCAATTCCAAAATACAAGGTGCATCAGGTCCGGTCACAACTGTATGCTTCCTCCACTGTTTACCAGTTAGACTTATATTAACCTCTACCTTACTTACCTCTTCAGATCCACCAGTGACTCCCAGAATAGTTATAGACTCTGACCCCTGACAATTTGATGGCATTATGGTGCACTGAGCTCCTGTGTCAACCAAGGGCCTTGTACTTCTGAAAGTGTGAAGTGCCAGGCCACTGGATGTACACATCCCAATAGATTCTGTTATCTCTATTACCCCTATCCTCCCCCTGGCGGGAGGCAGGGCACCCCTAATTATGGGGAACATGCCCACATGTGCAATGAGCACAGTGTGCAGTGTTAGAACTGGAGCCACTGTTGGAGCTATTAGAGTTGTCCTGGGGAACTGTGGAAGTAACAGCTACCCTTCTGGTATTGCTACCCTGGGTTCTGCCACTTTGCAGTTCCCTCAGCCTCCTGAAAAGATTAGAAGTTGGTTGACCATCCCATCTGTTCATGTTCTCCCCAAACTGATCACGCAGATTTATCCAAATAGTCCCTGCATGATTGCCTTGGTGGTCTGTTCTGGTTTGGTCTGTTTTGGAATGACCTCCTTGGAGGACGTCTATTCCTCACAGATGAAACCTGCACCTACCTGGAGAAAGAATTGGAATTATCTCTTTGTGCCAATTGGGATATGGAATCTTTCAGCTCTTTCATGCAATTCTCAATTTTTCCAGACAGAGTTTCAATGGCTGAAACCAAAGAAACACGTGTCATGCTATCATCCAATTGTCTCAATTGATCAGTGAATTGGCCAACCATAGGTGGATTGCCACCATAATTTCTTGCTACAATTCTGCTTGACAAAATGTTCGCATAATTGGAAGGAGCAAGTTTGATGAGCTTTTTAGCAAGACCAGCTGCCACAGGAATATCATCAGGATTGAGAGTTTCATGTTCACCATAGAGTATCTCTCTAACAGCAAATTCTCTCAGACGCTTAATTCCCTCATCTATGGTAGTCCAGGGCTTAGGATTCCAGGAAGGTCATCTCGGGAAGGGTATCTCAGGAAAACTGCCATTAAAAGGCGTATCCACAGATTCACCTTACCGAGAGCCTTGCCTAGATGTCTATCTATTCCATTATCCTTTGAGAGAGTTCCTAGCTGAGCTGCTGACTTGTCTCCAACTATTAGAGCTGGAGCGCCTGTATCATAACATCTACCAAGCCAAGCGAGAACTGGCTCCTTATCTGCTCTGCTGTAATCCTTACGCACGTTTCTCAGTTCCTCGCGAGGGGAGGAGCGTTCCGAAATGTCATCTGCTGCTTCCTCTGCTCCTTCCTCCTCAGCCTGTTGTCCCCATAATCTTGCGGTCACTTTCCTGAGGATCTCTTTAAGCTGGGAAGCACCACCGCCCGCTGCTGTCTTAGCTGCATCTCCATCCTGTGATGATCTCAATAACTCAGCTATATCTCTAAGACAAACCTTCTCTTCCTCTCCAGCAGGCCCTTTTTTAGCAGAGGTTCCCTCACCAAGATCAGTCTCCTGCTCTTCTCCCGCATTAGCTCCTGGATCAGCTTTGGCCTTTCCACCTCTAGTTTTTAAAACTGCCACTTGCTTAACTGGAGCTGTGTTTGAATTTACAGCCACCTTAATAGAAGCTGACAGGTCTTGAGCCAAATCACCCGCTGTGGGGGCCCCTTCCGTTCCTGTCATGGCAGATGGAAATGACCTTGCCTCGCTATTGGTGGCTGAAGACAGGGGAGTCACCATGTTAGGAGCAGCCATGTTAGCCCCCGCCCTGGCTGCATGCCAGAATCAGCAACAGTAGCATTTAAAGCAGCCTTTCCAATAGACTTTTTAGCTATATCCTTAACTGACAGATTCTGCACCATCACTGGAGGTTTCTGGGGCAGACCCAGAAGCATGCCTCCGCTTCTTGGATCTATGCCTAATGACAAAGCACAGTCTGGAAACTTTTCTCTCCCAGCGCAGAGCCCACAGCAGATACACATTAATTATCACCGACAGCAGGATTACACACGTCAAATAAATCACCTTTGGATCCCAGCCATCAGTTAAAGTTACTCTTTCACCCACTGGAACCTTAAACTCCCTTATCTCAATTGGCAAAGTAGTAGAAGTGGTATTGCCCTAATTACTAAGCCGAAAAAACCCCAAACAGTGGTAATATAGCAGCTGGATCCTATACATAAACCATAAATAGATTTTATGCATTAAATATTTACCTAGGTGGTCTAAAATCAATCCGATACAATACTTGTAGGTCAATACAGAACACACTGAAAAGAGCAATTGCTTAAAAATACACAGCACCTTCATTTCGCTTCTCCAGCTGAAGCAAACAATAAATCAACTTAATTACCAGTCCCCAGGTTGACGAGCCAAAAAGGAATGTGGTGGGTTGAAAGGAAAGGCCCAGCTTTCCCTCCCCCACTAAGAAGAAATAGCCACAGCCAAACTCAGCCGGTAAAGCGAAAGGAAATGCTATATTTAAAAAGCAATGATCGCAGGGAATTTATGTACACAAATATACAAAATTTACAATATATACAGAAATATACAGCAAAGAAACAAAACAGGAATAGGACCCCCTATCAGAGGGGGCCTCCCCCTGTACCCCCGTCACCCCCCTACCTCCCTTCTTCCCCAAAGAGGGTTAGAAAGAGAACAAGGGGAATTAGCAAGGCAGAAGAGGCCTAAGTACAGGAGGGTTAGTAGCTTATTAATGCTTATCTGTTATTTGGCCAGAAGCCCAGAAGCAGTCAGCTAGAAGGATGAGCAGAGGGAAGTGAAATTGCTCGAAGTTCCAGCTGCCCCCGGGACTTAAGACCTTGCTCCCACCCATTAACCAATGAAATTCGTTTAGAATACAATATATTTACAAACATTTAGCCAGAGTGTCCCTTCCTTAAAGGCACAGCCTCAAACGGTCACACCAACCTGATCTCCTTCTGTGATCAGGTGACCTGCTTTAGTGAATGATGCTTATGGTCGGGAAGCTGCGCCGGGACTGCACCGGGACCTGCAGCCACCGGGGACCGTCCGACTCTCTCCTGTTGGGGCTGCGGGGGTCGCCGGAGCTGAGAACGTCCCCTGAGCACGCCGCGAGGTCGGCGGGAATCGTCTCTTCGCGCCGCTGGGGCTCGTGATTGCTACGTCACCCCCGGCTGATTTGAACGCGGTTTGCTGCCGCGCGCAAGGGTCCATTTGTCGGGAAGCCTGTATTATCACGGTTTCGCTCCTTTTTTTTTTTTTTTTTTCCCCCTAGTGGGTGCTGTGGTCAGGGACAATCATGGTTGCAACTCTTAGCAAAAACTCCCTAAAAAAGTCAGTGTCGACCCAGACTGAGGAAGAACACAAGCAGGTAGCTGTCCAGGTATCTGGCTGTAGAGAGTGCTGGAGCCTGGCTCTTGAGATGCAGAGTAGTAGGGCTAACTCTTTCATAAGGTGTGAGCAGATTGACTACCTACTTAATCTGGTGGCCAGACTAAAGGATGAGGTTGCTAGTCTTAAAAGTGTAAGGGAATGTAGGAAAGAGATGAACCAGAAGAGGAAAGAGATAAACCAGAGGGGGAAAGATATGAACAAGAGTAAGCAGGCTCTGCAGGCTCCCACAGCAGAGGCTGGTTACCCAAAAAGCAGAGGGGAATGGACACAGGTTCCTCTCAAAAGACACAAGGTTAAACCTCCTTGCCTTCCCACACCTTCCCCACTGCTCTTGAAAAACAGGTATGGGGCACTGGAGATCGAGGGTGAGGTGGTCCTGTTGCCAGAGGACACACCATCTGGGGTTTTCCCTGAGGCTAAAGAGCCTAAGGGTAAACAACCTAAGGTTAAACAGCCTAAGGCAAAGCAGCCTAAGGTTAAACAACCCTCCCCTGGCATCAGGACCGGCTCCCTCAAAAAAAAAGAGGAGGGTAATCGTTATTGGCGATTCACTTCTGAGGGGAATGGAGGGCCCCATTTGTCGGCCAGACCCATCTCATAGGGAACTCTGTTGTCTCCCTGGAGCCCAAATAAATGATGTTACCAGAAGGCTGCCCAGGCTGGTACAGCCTTCTGACTATTATCCTTTACTATTTATGCAGATAGGGAATGATGATGTTGTAATCAGAACTCCCAGGGCTACCAAAAATGATTTCAGGGCCCTGGGAGATCTGGTTGAGGGGTCAGGTGCTCAAATAATTTTTTCCTCAATACCCTTAGTTGCAGGAGGGAATACCACAAGGAACAGGACAGCAGCCATAATCAACAAGTGGCTTAGAGGCTGGTGCAGACAAAAGAATTTGGGGTTTTTTGATCTTGGTAAACTTTCTACTGCACCAGGCCACCTGGCAACAGATGGAGTACATCTGTCCCAAAGAAGGGGAAAGGTCACAGTATATGAGAATGGCCTGTCCCCCAAAGGTAAAAAGATTCTGGGGAGGGAACTGGCAGCTCTCATCGACGGGGCTTTAAACTAGTTTCGAAGGGGGAAGGGGCTGAAGCTAGTCCCCTCAGGCAAGAGTCTGGGGGCAGTAAGCTAGGGTCAGAGGCCAAACCAGCAGCCCAGCTGAGGTGCATGTACACTAATGCACGAAGCATGGGAAACAAACAAGAGGAGCTGGAAGCCTTGTTGCAGCAGGAAAGTTATGACGTAGTTGCCATCACAGAGACGTGGTGGGATAGCTCACATGACTGGAGTGCTGCAATTGATGGCTACAGGCTCTTCAGGAGAGATAGACAAGGAAGAAGGGGTGGAGGGGTGGCCCTGTACATCAGGGAGGCACTAGATGCCATTGAGCTAGAGATTAGGGACGATCGGGTTGAATGCTTGTGGGCAAGAATTAGAGGGAAGACCGGTAGGGCAGACATGCTGGTTGGAGCCTGTTATAGACCACCCAACCAGGAGGATGATGTTGACAAAGCATTCTATAGACAGCTAAAGGCTGTCTCAAGATCTCCTGACCTTGTCCTCATGGGCGACTTCAACCTGCCTGACATCTGCTGGGATCTCAACACAGCAGAGAGGAGACAGTCTAGGAGGTTCTTAGACTGCATGGAGGACAGCTTCTTATCCCAGGTGCTGTGTGAGCCTACCAGGGCAAGGCTATGCTTGACCTCCTCTTCACCAACAGGGAAGGGCTGGTGGGTGATGTGGTGGTTGGAGGCTGTTTAGGGGCCAGCGACCATGAAATAATTGAATTTTTGGTATTTGGTCAAACTAAGAGGGGCAGCAAGAAGACCTCCACTCTGGACTTCCGGAGGGCTGTGGTGGTTTGAAAGGAAAGGCTCTGCTTTCCCTCCCCCACTGAGAAAGAGACCACGGCTAAACCCAGTCGGAGAAATGAGAGTATGTTTTACAAGGAAACAGATTATATGTAACACAACAAATACAGGGATTTTACAATATATACAGGAATATACAGCAAATGAACTCAACCAGAAACCAGACCCCCCGCAGAGGGGGCTTCCCCTGTGCCCCCTTCACCCCCCCTACCTCCCTTTTCCCCCAAAGAGGTAGAAGAAGAGACGAGGATGGTTAGCAGGACAGGGAAAGAAGCGGAAGGCCTGTTACAGGGAGTGAGTTAGTTCTTATCTCATGGCAAGAAGCCCAGAAGCAGATCCAGCCGAAAGGGACAGTGAAGGAAGGAAGACTGAGAGAAAGTTCCAGCTGTGCTGAGACTATCCTCACCTCCCACCTTAACTTGGCCAATGAAATTCATTTAGAATACCAAAATATTTTGTAAACATTTAGCCAGTGTGCCCCTTTTCTTAAAGGCACAGTGTCAAACGGTCACAAGGGCGGACTTCAGGTTGCTCAAGGAAATAATTCAGAGGGTTCCTTGGGAGAAAGCCCTTAAAAATAAAGGGGTCCAGGAGGGCTGGACCTGCTTCAAGAAAGAACTGATGAAGGCTCAGGAGCAGGCTGTGCCAATGTGCCGGAAGAGGAGCCGCCGGGGCAGACGGCCAGCCTGGTTGTGTAGTGAACTTTTAATAGAACTAAGGGAAAAAAAGAGGGTGTATCATCTTTGGAAGAAAGGTGAGGCAACCCATGGAATGTTTAAAGATGTTGCTAGGGCATGTAGGAGGAAAATTAGGGAGGCAAAAGCACATTTGGAACTTAAACTGGCCTCTGATGTGAAGGACAACACCTTCTTTACCTCAATTTTTACTAGCGGGAAAGAACGTCTACCAGACAGCTGGCCTGCAGAGCTGGCAGAAGGAGCCAGGGAGCTGCATAGTTTCCCTGTGTTCCATGAGCAAGTGATCGGAGCTCTCCTCAGCAGCTTAGACCCCCACAAGTCCATGGGACCAGATGGGATCCATCCTAGTGTGCTGAGAGAGATGGCAGATGAGCTGGCCAAGCCACTCTCCATGATTTTTCATCAGTCCTGGCTCACTGGAGAGATCCCAGCTGACTGGAAGCTGGCCAACGTGGTACCCATCCACAAGAAGGGCCGGTTGGATGAGCCAGGGAATAACAGGCCTGTCAGCCTGACCTCAGAGCCAAGAAAGATTATGGAACAGGTCATCCTGAGTGCAATCACACAACACTTAGAGGATGGCCAAGGGATCAGGCCCA